>NC_056741.1:749925477-750225477 GCF_019279795.1 Protopterus annectens
TCTAAAGACCTCAAACCAGAGACCTTGGGTCCAGGAGTGGATTCCCGTGACCTCAGATCCATGGGCTTTGGAGCAGAAGCCCCAGATCCATGAGAGTCACTGATCTTAGGATATGAGGGTGTCGGATCTGACTGAGTTGAGGCTGGGGTTGGATCTGAGACACTAAGATCAAGCAGCCTTGCCTTTTGGAAGAAGAAGATCCAGTGAGCAAGGGGAGCTTCCTTTTGTGCTCAGAAGGTCAAGCCTTGGCAGGGGACTGAGCCAAGGAACCTCAATAAGTGAGCTCTTTTAAAAGAATTTTGTTTCGGTTCTCAACCAAAACCATGGGGTTGAATGTGGCACAAATGTTGCATTCAACCTCCAGGTGGTTGGCACCCAAATAATAAAGACACTCCTTGTGCAAATCGGAGATGAGGATCTTCTGACCACATGAGGAGCACCTTTTAAAGCCAGCCTGCTTATCAGACATGATAAAATACCCTCAGCCAAACAGGTGCACAGAAAGACAGAGACAGTAAAAGACAACCACAAGTCAACACTGGGAAATAACCAACTGATCAACACACACGTACTAACCAACTAGAACAACTGCTATACACACAACAACAACAAGAAAAATAAGGAGAAAATAACAGCCACTATAAAAAGGGCACCAAAACACACAAAGAGAACTGACTAAATACAAACGGGGGAGGGGAGGGGGAACTAAGTTACTCTAAACTAACACTACACTATTCACTAACAATAAAATATTAATATTACAGAAAAAAGCTGACAACATTTTTAGAAAAGAGCTACTTATCCCACTCAGGAACTTGAGTCAAGAAATCTGTATCTGTACCTTAGTGAGGCAAACAAGATCTGAGGGGGTTATAGGACAGCAAGGGATCATGGGTATTGGAGGAGCTTGAACCTAGAAGCTGTCTGTAAAGTTGCCGGTTCATACCTGATGTCAAATCCAAGAGTGAGGAACACTGACATGGATAACATCAGATCATGAAACTGCCTTTCTCTGTGTATGAATTATTTCCTGTGGCAGAGAAACTATGGACAGGGTAGTATCAAGCCTGCACCCTATGAAGGTGAGTGTATTGCCCAGGTAAGGACAAATTTTGTACCTCAAAATTCAAATGGGCTGGTATGACAGCCATGCATATGGTAAACACCATGGTGGTTGTGGTAAGTCCAAATGGCAGAACCGTGAACTGATAGTGACTGGCTCCTATACAGTAGCATAGATTTTTCCTTGCTACCTTCACAGTTTTCATTTGGGGGTAGGTGTCTTTAAGATCTGTGGAGCATATCCAATTATTCATCATAAAACAGGGTAGAATGGACTGCACCGTGACCATTCTGAAACAGGTCTTGCAAATATTTTATTTTTTATTTATTTTACATTTGTTAACCGGGGGTGTCTGACTGAGCCAAAAAGGCCCTGTTTCAGCAGAGGCCCAGGGAGAAAAGCTCCACAAAGAAAAATTACAGATACATTTAGTTAGACATGATCAGTATACACACAAATTACAAAAGACATGTTTTTACAGTGGTATGCGGCACATCAACAGTTACAGTGGAGAGAACAAACAAAAAAATATTAATTAAAAAATAAAGGTAATTAATAGATTTGCGGTGTACAGCTGAAATTTGGAACATAGGTAGAATACATACATAGTACACAGGTACAGTACATACATTGTAGATTAGCCAGTGTCTGTGAGTAAGATTGAAAACTATTACCAAGTACTCTATATTTAGTATGTATACCTTATCCACTTTCACTAGCTGGGGAGCAATCATGGCACTGCCAACTTTGCTTGAGATGTTGCCTGATGAGGTCTTTAAAGGAGGCTTTGGATGATGTGTTTTGAATGCTAGTGGGGACAGAATTTCATTTTTAGCCACTGAACTACTATATAGTGCATCTGCAAAGCTATTGTAGCTGTTGGTGACTTCTAGTAGTAGTTTGCTTGATGATCTAAGAGGCTTTTTGGCTGAGTGATGTTGTACTAGGTTTTTGAGGGCAGGACACTTATTGGGGAGGTAATAGATAGAATGACAGAGGCAGATCTAATTGTAAGTTAGGAGGTTGGGCAGTTCAAGCCAGTGGAGCTGTCTCAAAGCAGTACAGTGATGAGTTCTATATGAGCAATTTGCAGCAAAGCGGGCAATTCTGTTATAGCAGGCATCCATTTTGCTTAGTTCAGTTTTTTTGAGATTATTCAGAATGGGAGATGCATAGAGTAGGGTGGATAGATGTTGGGAGTGAGCAATGGCTGATCTTGTGTTGTTGGTAAGAAATGGTTTGATACAGTAGAGTGATCCCAGTTTGGCATGTACTTTTTTAATAGTTAAGTTGAGATGACTATCAAATTTTAGGTGGGAGTCTATGGTTATTCCCAATAGCTTAGCCTGTGCCACTGGAGTGATTGGAGTAGCATTTGTGGAGTAGATAGTTAATTGACTGTTATCAGTATTTTTGTTAGAACTGATTATAATCATAAGCTGAGTTTTCTTTGGATTGAGGATAAGTTGGGCTTTGGCAAGGTAGTTTTCAAGCATCAGAGAATGCTAGTTGAGTTGTTTGCAGGAGGGTGGGAATGTTTTGTGCAGCTCAGATAAAGGTAGTGTAATTTGCATACTGAATGATAGATGCATGCTGTGTGGAGATATGGAGGTCATTTGTGAAGACTGAATAGTAGTCATCCTAAGATAGAACCCTGTAGGACTTATATAGTTATGGGCAGCTGAGGAGAGAGAATTTTCCCATTTCACAGCTTGGTACCTGTCAGTTAAGTATCTTTGGAACCAGGTAAGAGTGGAATTTGATAGGTGATATTGGTTTAGTTTGTTTAGCAGGATTTGGTGTGAGAATGTGTCAAATGCTTTGGGCATATCCAAAAAAAGAGTTGACATCTGCAGGCCTTCATTTTTGAGATGGTTTACTGTGTCTGTGAAGCAGAGGAGGGCTGCAGTGGTACTATGGGCAGGTCTGAAACCATGCTGAGTAGGTGACAAGATGTTGTTGTCTAGGAGATAGTTTAGCATCTGGATATGGATGCATTTTTCTAGGATTTTGGCCAGGGGGAGAGTAAAGCAATGGGTCTGTAGTTATTAAGTTCAGTGGAGGTCCTGCCTTTATGTATGGGTGTAACATAGGATATTTTCCAGAGTTTGGGCACATAGTTTTCAACAATTGATCTGTTTATGAGAGTGGAGACTGGGATAGCAATAGCATCTGCTGTGAGTTTCAAGAAATAGCTGGGGAGTAGGTCGGCTGCTGTTGATGAGGTTTTTAGTTTGGAGAGCATGCTTTTGATTGAAGTGGTGGAAACTGTTTTGAGGGTAAAGCTTGTATTAGTGTTATTTGTGTTGGGGGGGATAGTGAGGAAGGAACTGTCCTGTGATACTAAGGATAGAATTGAGTTCACAAAGTGGGAGTTGAATTGTGTTTCGATGGTAACTTTAGTGTAAGGGGTGGTTGGTTTGGGGGTAGCCTTTTGGGTGGATTTTAGTAGCTGGTTTACATTTTTCCAATATTTTTGGGGGTTGTATTGGTATTTAGTTTGTAATGTTGTGTAGTAGGATTTTTTTGTCCAGCCTAATGCATTTTTTGCATGGTTGCGCAGTTCTTGGTACTTAGTTAGGCTTTGTGTTTCTTTGTTTTTTTGATAGTAAAGCCAGGCAGTGTCTCTGGACTTGAGGATTTGTTTGTTTTCTTTACTGAGCCAGGGGTTTGTAGAGGTTCTAACCTTGATTTTGTGCAATGGAGCAACAGTGTCTAGGTGTTGTAGAAATGTTTTGATGAAATATGCTACAGCCTAGTCAAGTGGGAGGGTTTTTAGGTGGGTCCAGTCACAGTTACAGAGTAAAGTGTTGAGGACCTCAGGAGAGATTTGTTTTTGTGTGTCTAGGGGATATATAGTTAGTGGTTTTGCATATGCTTGTTCTACTATGTATAAAGTATATTATGTTGTGGTCACTTAAGGTGTCTGGGAGACTGCCTGTGTGAGGGTACAATGTGGGGTTGTTAGTTAGGACCAAGTCAAGGATGGATTCCCTTTTAGATTTTTTATCACATCTAGTTGGAATTTGGAAAAGCTGCTGGTAGCCATGGAGATTTATTAGATTACTTGGTGGTTCTGATATACAGGTGAACCAATCTAGGTTGAAGTCCCCCAGAATAAGGGTTTTTTGTGAGTATGTGAAAGAACACCAGGATAAGAAGTCTTCAAGGCTAGCAAGTGTATTACTAAGTGGAATATAGATCACAATTGTGATGATGACCTTTTTAGGTTGAAGTTGAAGTTGTGAGATAAGTATGTCCCAGTTATTGGGGGAGGGGTAGGAGTTTGGTAATTGACGTACAGTTAAGTTGGACTTATACAGTAAGTCAATTCCACCCCCTATGAAGTGGTCTGTCTTGTCTAATGATATTGTAGCCGGTAGGGAGAACTTCTGAGTTAGCTATGTTTTTATTTAGCCAGGTTTCTGTTAAATCAACTATGTCTGGGGAGTAGTGTGCCATTGTGGTCTGAAGTTCAGGTATTTTATTTTTGATACTTCTAATATTAATATTTAGCATTAAAAGATGGTTGGTTTTGCTACTGCTGTTGATTTGCCCAGGGATGAAGAAAGTGGGGGTGTTATGTTCTGACATTTGTGTTGGAGCAGTTTGTGTTGGACAAGATGGATTTGGGCCTGGGTTGGGGTGGATATCCCCACTTATGGTGAGCCTGCTGTTAAAATGGTGATACAGATGTTGGAGTTTGGTGAGGAGTGTGAGAAAGTATTGTGTTTTTTGGAGTAGGAATGAGAGCATATGTGTTTAGTTCTGAATTGGTCCGTTATGTAGTTCTTGAACAGTTGTGGGCAGATATTAGTATAATGTGTGGTGTCTGTATATGAGAGTGCATAATGTAGTGTTGTGCTACTAAGTTTAGGGATATTGCTAGAGTGATAACTTGTGGTGTTGTAAAGAATTATGAGAAGACAGACTAGACTTAGTTGTGTGATAGTCATGGTTATAACGTTGAAGTTGGTTCTAGGTGGGGAGTCTGAATAGGAATTATAGGGTTGCAGTATATGTGGATGGAAAAGTAGTGTGGGTGATGTAAAAAATGCCTAGTGGGAATGAGAGTGATTGGGAGTATTTTGTGTGGAGCACGTTGGTGTGGTATAATGTGATATGACTTGAGGAGCTGTGATTGGTGGAGGTGATGTGAGGGTGAGCTGTGGGTGTGGCTGTGATTACTATAAATGAAGAGGTAGTGGGGGTGGGAAGGAATAGGGGGCATGGCAGGGGAGCGGAGAGAGCCCGAGCATTAGTGAGGGCGGACAGAGCGGGGCAGAACCCACCAAGACATGAGAAAAAACTACGTATTACTTTACAAATCTGAACACTTTAAACAAATTCCTGAGGTCTAATGGCTTACCAGCAAGCAGAATGTAATTGCTGAAGTGCACTTGTGTCCTGGTGGGAGACTAGAAATTTAAAGATGGCTCCATGCTCAGCAGGAGTCTAATATAGACTTAGCATTGGGGGAGGGAGATAGCACAAGGGGTGTAAACCAGGTGGAATTAAAAAAAAACAGAGGCAATCAGCGGAAATCAGTGAAGGCCTCAGAGGGGGGTAAGTAATAATTCAAACTACCTGTAAAGTGAAGGAGAGAAGAGACAGCAAAGTTTATTAAGGCTGGGAGTGTGTCTTCACATTGACTTGCAGATTAGTAACCAGTTTGTGCAAACATATACATGTTGAAAAGGGTTAGGAACAAGACTGGCCTGAGATCCTTTGTTTTCCTAAGAACCAAAAAGAACCCTGAATAGATGCCTGACCCAAGCTGGTCTGGTGAGACCCCTTGGATTGCTCTTTTTTCTAGAAGCACATGCACCTCTCTTAGAGCCACTTTTGTCTGACTGGATGGAACGTTTAGCAGAGACTCAGTTTGGAATGGGGTTAGGAAAAAATGTAATAGCCTCTGGATATTATCCCTTTTATCCATCTGTCCTGTGTGATGGCCTGCCATACAGATGGATATAGGGACAGATATACCCTGACTGCCTCCTGAATGCTGCAGTCAGGTAGACCTTCAGGGATACTGCTGCTTGTGGTCTGAAAAGGGTCTCTGCCTCTGGGCCAGCGGCCATTAAATGAGCCTCATCTGCCACAGCTGACCCCATCACAAGGTGAATCTAGTTGCTAACACTCAAATCTCCTAAACATGATTGAATGAGGCCCCTTTTGGTTCCTTAATTATCATAGCATTACAAGATATTACTAGGCTATCAACCTGGAGGTCATTTTAAGCCTAGCCATTTCATCTCAATGTAATACCACAGAAATGCTAGTCAATACCCAAGATTGCAATTCGTGATGACCACCCATGTCCAGGAGGGCTATGGGCTCTATCCCTGCTAAGAATTTATGGTGCCCCATCCACTTGTCCAAGTTCCTCTTGAACAGTATCGCATAGGTGCTCTATTTCATATGAATTGGTAGCCTGTTCCAAAGACACGTCAGTCGCTGAGAGATAAATCTCTCTCTCCAGCATGTCCTATTTAAGTCACAGGCCATACTTATGTCCCTGGAACAGGTAGCCCTAATCCTATTTGATTTACAGATATGCAGTAAGTTCATTAGGTTTAGGTCTTGAATTGCTCTGTAGGTCAGACATAAGTCTCCCCTAAGAAGTCTATATGATACGGAATATAGTGACAGGGACTTTAGTCTGCCTGTGTAAGGCACATGCTGGAGCCCCTTGATCTTCTTTGTTAGAAACCTCAAAGGTTTCTCTAATTTCTGTAGGTGCTTAGTATGGTACATGCCAAACGGGGTGTTATACTCAATTATAGACTAAATAAGTGCCAAGTATAGGGGGGTTATAACTTCTTTTGCTCTTGAAGCAATGCCTTTACTAATCAAGTGTGCTACGTGGAAAGCTTTCCTTACTAGACACATGGTGGTCGAAGTTAAGGTCACAGTCTTCACAGATATTTAGGGTACTTCTGTTGATCTGACAGTGTGAGAGGACATTGTTTGTGCTGAAGGGAATGATGATACATTTCTTTGTATTCAGATTGAAACCATGACTAATACACCAGTAGTTGGTCTGATTGAGACCCTTCTTGAGTATACTAACATCATTTGGGGATTCAGTGATTGCACCTAGTTTGCAGTCATCTGCAAACTTGGTCAGCCACAACCCTTTAGTTTTGACCTGAACTTCTGAGAAGTATATACCAAACAGTAGGGAGCCCACCACTGACCCCCGTGGCACCCCACTGGTAAGAGGTCTGCTGACTGATGTGGAGTCACTCATTTTGATAGTGTTTGTCGAGGTAGTGAGCCAGCTGGGAAGCCATCTTACAACAAAGTCGGTTTATATTCAGTTTGCTAAGTTTACTGGTAATGCCTGAATGTGGGATTGAGTTGAAAGCCTTTGCCAGGTTGAGGTATGCTGTCTGCACATATTTGCCCTCATCAATGGCCTTGGTCACATTTTCAAAGAAATCCGCCAGATTTAACAGGCAGGATCTGCCATTCACAATGCCAAACTGGGTAGGATCCAGGGTTTGGAGGTCACCTATGTTTTTATTTATGAGGTCCATAATGATACATTCCATGGCCTTACAGGTGACACTGGTCAGGCTTATGGGTCTGTAATTCCCCGGGTCTGTTGCCAGGCTACCTTTGTGAAGGGGAACAACTGTTGCTGTTCTCCTCCATTCTGCATGAACAAAGCCTTTGGTTAGGCTATGACCGAAAATGGTACTTAGTGGTGATGCTAGTTCATGTTTTAGCCTATATAGAAGACAGCCTGGGATGTAATCTGGTCCCAGAGAGGCTGTGTTTTCTGCCTGGACAAAGCTTTGAGGACCTGCTCTTCAGATATGTAGGGTGGGAGGAAGTTTGGAGGAAGGTTCGTTGTATGTTAGGAGGGGATAAGGGAGTGAAATTTTGCCAAGCCTGTCTACTAGCAGGTTTGCTATCTCTGTGGGGTCAGTGTGAGTGATACCGTTGGCCACTAGTTCTGCACATGCTTGAATCCTACCCTTTAGGTTGCATACATAGCTGTAAAAGACCTAATGGGTATTCTTGGCTGCACTTGCTGAGTTTCTCTTAAAGGAGCCCTTGGAGGATTGGACAGGTTGTCTTATTTGCTGTTGAGGCTGAGGAGAGTGCTTTTCCATTGCTGGGGCCCTGCCTTTGTTTTCTTGGACAGCAACTTTATGCATTTATTGTAAAGTTTGTCGATGCTGGATGTCCACCATGGCAGCTTGTTTTTACTTGGGGATCTGGCTTTGATTCTTTCTGGCCAAGTTTATACACTTACGCAAGTGATTTTACAGGGCTTTAGTGTAAACTTCGGCATAGTTGCCACTTACATCTTGGGGTGGGGCATGGAATGCATTTATACCTTCAACTAGGAGGGTATGGAATGCATTTATACCTTCAACTAGGAGGGTAGAGTTTGCCTTGGTGAAGTTTTTTAGTTTGATTTTACCCTTTGTGAGTTCGGGTTTTAGTGCCAGCTCAAAGGTGACTGATCTATGGTCAGTTTTAACCAAAGAGGGAATGACAGTTGCGGCAGTGCATTGACATGTTGGTGAGGAACAGATGCAGAATGTTTGTCCCCCTTGTTGGGGTATGGACAATTCATTCCGGGGCATTTCAATTAACAAAGTCAAGGAACTTTTGCAGTAGTGAGTTACGGCTGGCATAGGTTTCCCAGTTGATGGTGGGATAACTGAAATCCCCCATAACCAGTGCGTTTGGTAAAATATGGAATGTTTTCAGTTTGTCAAATAGGCTTCATAGGCATTGTGAGCCATGGAGGGGGATCTATAACTGGCAATGACTTGAATGGAGGTCTTATCCACTGTAACCTGGACCTGGAGTAACTCCATGGAGTTGTCCAGTGTAACTAGACGTGAGGTGAATTTATCTGTAATATAAACTGAAACCCGCCTCCTTTGGTTTTCACATGTTAATTTTGTGGTCTAAAGGTGTGAAAAGGATTGTAGCCTAATCCAACAGGACAGGAGTATGATCTTTGCAGGTCCTTGAACTCAATTCCGATGGCAGACAGGGTCTTGCATATTTCTGCATTCTCTCTTTAATGGAAGAACCTAAAAGGAATGATCCATCAAAGGGAGAATTAGCAAAGGATGCCTTGAAGTTGTCCGTGAAGTCACAAAGGTGCAGCTATGTACGTCTCACAAGCAACTCCTATCCTGGCTACCTAAAAGCTCCAACCTCCGCATTCTGCATGAAGTGAAAGGAGATATTAGTAATGTTGGACATACTAAGAACCTGGAGACCATGTAAAATAATTTTCACTGAAGATGGGTTTTTCAAAACAGAAAGGGCTTGCTCAGCCAAATCTTTTTGGAATCTATTGATATGAATGGCATAGTTAAGATCAGTAAAGCAAAGAGGTCTGTAGCATACACCCACTTCCCTAATCCATCCATCACCCAAGACTCTTTAATAGGTAGGTGGATGGAAACAGAGTCTTCTGAAAGCCCTCTCTTGGTTGCTGCTGCTATGATGATGGAGTCAACAAAAGCAGGGGATATACAGTGTGGCTTATCCTTAGGTAGGCAAAGTATTCTATCTGGCTTCCCAGGGACTGCTTCGTAGTTGTCCAGTTGCTGTCATGACCTTCTGCCTGCAAGGTCAATAAGCTTGTCAGCTGGCGGTATGACACAAGATACAAATGGTGTTAAAGAGAACAGTCTTATCTTGAGAAAGGAGACTGACAGGCCACTAACTCCTCTGATGCGTTAACTCTAGGATGTCACCCAAAGAAGCATCCTCCAGAGGGGATTATGGGGTATTATCTCAATCCCCTGAGTTGGAAACTGTGGTAGGGGATTCCGAAGGGGAATCTAGGTGCTTCCTTTTGCACTGTCTCCTTTCTTGAATGTCAAATGATGAGACATTTGACTCCTCAGAGGAATTGGTGTTCCATTGGGCTGATGGGATGACTAGTAGCTTGACTCTGACCCAATGGTGCCTGATGAGGAGGTGGCATGACAGAGAGGGAGCCTTGGGTGAGAAAGTACAGTTGTGTAAAATGGAACACAGGAAGCAACAGCCCTGATAGAATGAGCCTTTACAGAGGAGGAAAGGTCCTTAAAATGAAAAGAATAACAAAAAGAAATGGCCTTAGAAATCCAGAATGATATAGTTTACTTAGAAACAGCCAAACCCAAGGCCTGGGATGCAAAGAAATAAAAAGTGTCAGATCTGCAGATATCCATAATTTTATCCAAATAATATCTGAGCTGTCTATGCAAATCTAAGGTATGAAAAATCTTTTCACCGGTAGACTGTGGAGAAGGGAAAAGGAAGGCAAATGACTAGACTGGTTAAGAGACAGCTCAGTGAACCACCTTTGGCATGAAATAAGGATTAGTACGAACAGACACTCTGTCTCTGTGAAAAAATAAAAAGGGAGGAACAGCCATGAGGCCCTGAAGCTCAGACACTATCTTAGCTGAAGTGAGGACTAAAAGAACAATCATGAGGGTGAATGAAGCAGACAACATCAGATTCAGAGATTACTTGAGAAACCTGAAAAAGGACAGCCAAAACATACCTAAAAATATAAGTCTAGTGCATACCTCTCAACCTGGAAACATCAAAAATCTGTACAAAGGCCCATGAAAAGTAGGTACAACTGGTCGGAAATCTGTACACTGATTAACATACAAATTGCATACTTAATTATGTAACCCCACCTACTCCAATGGAATTGTGGGATACCAATATTCAAATGCAAATTGAAGAACAGACAAAATATAAACAAAATATAACCAAAGCAATATTGTTTTATTTACATTAACATCTGAACTTGTACCAAACTTTGGTTTAGGGAAGGGATTGGAGTTTTAGGCTTACGGAGCACAGGAAGTGAGTTTTTTAGGGTTAGGGAATGGGAGACTTAGGGTTAGAGTTATGGTTCTGATAGGGCTATTGAAGTTAAGTAGATATGGCAGATAGAACTAATAGGGAGTTCAAGCACTTGTCTATTCAAGCAAGTGGCAGTGAGCAAGTATATAGCAACCACTGAGTGCTTGTATTTCACCCAATAAATACACTTACCTTCAAATTACTGAACAAAAACTACAATCATCCTTTAAAACACGTACTCATGGAACACAACACAAACAGAAACCTAAAAGGACACCGTGTTACAAAAGACTTAACTTTACCTTGCATAGAAAAGTCTGCAAAATCATTTCAACTTAGTGGAGTAAAATGGCAAATGAACTAAAATAAGTTGGTAGCCTTTCAACGTTTAGGAAAAAGGCCATTTAGCCAAGGAAACAAGCTGTATTGTTTTAGAGATGCAGGGTAACAACAAGGGCCTTTTTAAGTCTAGCCATGCATCCCAAATCTCTGACAAACTCTGATACCCATTATAAGTGTAAGCAGGGGATTGGAAGGTTTTATAGATACCATGTTTGCATACTTAGATAAGCAATATTCCTGAAAGACATTACACCTGCACATTAAATAACAGAGATTCCCACTCAGGTTCTTTAAAGAACAACAGAAACTCAAGATAAGTTTTTAATAGAATGCACTCAAAAATGTTACAAAAAAGTGTTGTCTCTAACTGAAAATGGTCAAACACTGTCTCTCTTAAAAACTTTATTGAAGAAACCGGCAACAAACAGATTAAGCGCTTTTGTCATGTTTAACATAAATACCCTATTTCATCAGAACCAGATTCTGAAGAAGGGGTCTATATTATCTTATCAAAAATGTGTTCATTGAACACATATTCGTCGACCAATAAACAGTGAAAACACTCATCTCTGAATGGCCACGTCAGCAAATTTTTTCCTAAGGGAAAATAACACTTGGCTGTCATTGGGGATTTGCCCTTTTCCCCAGTGTAGTGCGATCTTGCAGTTGATATATTTAGTTAGGGTGTGTGTGGGGGGTGAAGTCCCCCACTTGTAGGGTTTGAAAGTTTGCTTTGTGTTTGGCCAAGTGATTTTTCCCCTGGGAAAAAATTCGCTGAAGTGGCCATTCGGTGATTAGTGTTTTCGCTGTTTATTGGTCGACGAATATGTGTTCAATGAACATATTTTTCAATAACATAATATAGACCCCTGATAAAGTCGGGTATTTATGTTAAACTTGACGAAAACGCTTAACCAGTTTGTTGCAGGTTTCCTCAATAAAGTTTTTAAAGTGGACAGTGTTTGACTTCATTTTTGGTTAGAGACAGCAATTTTTGTAACGTTTTTCGTGTGTAGTCATACTTTTGTATTAGTTACTTGAGTGTTTTGGTGGCTTCATGATTTTAATAGAATCACTACAGCCCAAATGAAAAAAAAAGGCTTTGTGATTTTAATAGAATCACTACAGCCCAAATGAAAAAAAAAATGTTTAATTATTATTATTATTCAAAGAACAGATTTACTTATTTCAGTCAAGTATACCAATATATATTTTACCACCTAATTGCAGAAATCTAACAAGCAAATTATGGAGCACCATCATTCCTAGGCTGTTGGCTAACTACAAATGTAGTGACTGTAATTTGCCCTATAGCAGTTACTGCACTTTTCCTTCCATCATGTCTTGATTGAGTGGTATAGTGGCGTAACACTTCCTGCTTTTCAGCAGTGGAAGCACTCATCTGCTGTGCCCCTACATAAAACTTGGATCCAGTTTACCTTCCATTGCATAACAAACAAATGATAACATTTAAAATACAAACAATACAAAGCACACTGTGCTGCCATAATGATTTGACTGTTAATGTAAAGAGAATGATCAGCCACAGTGTTACACTACCCCCCCCACACACACACACACACACACACACACAAAAACACCACTACCACCACTATCAACTGCAAAGAGCACAACCTATATGCTCATGTGTTTCAATTCTGTTTGAAGGCACAACAGCATTAGCCCAGGTTTCAACAGAACTAAGAAATATGAAACCTACATCATGCTATGTAAGGTTGCCTGCAGTTAAGTTAAAGTCAAAGTCAAAGTCTTGGAAGGGTTCTCCTGAAATTGCATAGATAACGCTGGAACAAAACAGTTGAGACAGCAAGTACAAACCAAGATGAACTAAAAAGCAGAGGCTATGAGACGTATGCTTAGGGTCCTGTACAATGGAGAAAGTGAAAAGAAAAGCACTAGGCAATTCAGCATGTCGTGCAAGAAGGCACACCGGTAACTGCACTTCTGAAACTAAACTGAACCTGACAGAGCTCTAGAACCTGGAGTAAGGTGTCATGAGAACTGAAATGGTCATCTGGGTATGCAGAACCACTTACACATGCCACACTGTCAGCTAAGGGATACCAAAAAATGGAAGAAGCGCATGGAAGGATAATCGGGTCTATATTAGAACACCGAACATTCAAAATGTCGAGCATTCTAATATCGACCCATTTTCAGCGAACGCTGAAAATATCGAAGAAACAGAAAACTGAATTTTTTCCCATGGGAAAGAATTTGGTTGTCCATTTCTGTTGCTTCGGTATTTTCAGCACTGTGATGGAAAGTTACGGGTCGGGTTCAGGTAAGTGTGCGATTGTATGGACGTGAGGGTTAGGGCAAGTTAGGTGAGTTAGGGTTAGGGCGCGGGTCAGGTAAGTGTGCGATTGTGTGGACGTGAGGGTTAGGGTGGGGTAAGTGAGTTAGGGTTAGGGCGCGGGTGAGGTGACTGTGCGATAGTGACGGACCTTAGGGTTAGGATTTGGGTTAAGGTAAGTGGATAGTTAGTGGTGTATGTATAGTTTAGTGTAGGGTTAGGTGTAAGAGTTTAGGTGTATGTGTATAGATTACTGTTTGTTTGGTGTGCTTGTGTTGTGTGCATGTGTTTTGGAACAGTGAATGTTTTCCCTAGGAAAAACTTTGCTGTTCTGTATGTTCAATGTTTTAAATTTTCGATTAATAGGGTTCGATATTAGAACACTCAAAATTGTGAGAGTTCAGTGTTCTAATATAGACCCTGATAATCTGATAGGATAGCCAGCATTACAGACTAGGGAGAGTTTGAAGTCCCCAGTACACTAGTGAGTATGGTTGGTGAAATGGAAGGAGTAGCTGGCCCAGCAACTGAGACCTTTTCAGTTCTATACTTAGGCCTGAGTTACTTCTACCTCATGATTACATTAACAACCCCCTTTTCCCCATTTTTGTACATGGAGTGGGGGTGTCTCTTCAGTACTGAGGGGTGTAGCCAGAGAATTTAATTTTATATTTGTGTGATCTTATTTCTGTCCACAACCCACCTGGCAGTTAAAGAATTGACATATGACCTGCCCCAGCACTTAAGAAATGTTTGCATCACTTTCACTCTTTTTTCAGTCTATGTAACTCTGATTGGAGGCATTAATTTAGATGGTCATCATGGACACAGTAAGGCCTAAAAAAGCCATGGTTTCTCTAATTAATGTTTACAAAATTGTACTCAGTAGAGTACAAATAGTATGCCGAGCTGCATGCTTGTCAGCAGTGACAAATTATCTAGAGCCAATTGTCACACTATGGGGTGGACAACCCTTCTACTACATTAGTGTACAATAATTATACCAGTTTGTGGTCCTCTGAGAACAGTCTGATGTGCATTATACCACACAATATAGTACCGTGCATACTGTGAAAAAACGTAAAACAGAAGATGCTCGACAAAGAGAAAAGTAATGGTAAACCCTACTACTCCTAAATAGCATGTTCAGCAATACTGGAACACAACACGGATATTAAATTATCACATAAGTGAAAAGTAATGGTAAACCTACTACTCCTAAATAGCATGTTCAGCAATACTGGAACACAACACGGATATTAAATTATCACATAAGTGAAAAGTAATGGTAAACCTACTACTCCTAAATAGCATGTTCAGCAATACTGGAACACAACACAGGTATTAAATTATCACATAAGTGCAAAAATATAAAACTAACATATCTTTACTAACTTTAAACCCTGCTTCAGTGAGGTAGGGGTGCAAAAATACCCCTTGAAGATCTACAACTATAGACAAAAAAAATCAAGCTAATGCTGAAAAACTGAGGACTTAAAAATATGAAAAAAGTAATTACAGTAACATTACGGTGAGATTTTACTGTATATTCTTTAAAAAAGTTGTTTAAAAATATATAGAAAATGTATTACTACTGAATTATGGCAATCAAACGTTTAACTGAATTATCTAGCTCTTCAGATAATGGCTGGTTTCTGTAAATAACTTTAACAGAGCATTATGGATATGCAAATATCTCATCCCCAACTGTTAAATGAGAACTGGAAGGAAATGACAATTTCTTTCTTACTATACTGCTGTTATATTACATCAAGATTATATTTTTGATGGAACATGGAAGCTAATGACCAACTTCTGACTGTAAAGGAAAACTTATTTATTCCATAATTTTGGATAGCGTTGCATAATGTACCTCAAGATGGTCACAGAACCATTTGGAATAGCTGAATGAAGCTGTTAACCAACCATAAACTCCTGGGAAGGGACGAAATTGCTCATCTTAACACTGCCTTTGTGTAAACTTTATTATTTTTAAAGAGTTTCTAAACATTAAAGTTTTGCTTGGCTAACAGCTTTGTTCAGCTATTCCAAGTGATTCCGTCTTGAGGTACATTACAGCCTCTGCTTTTTAGTTCATCTTGGTACAAAACAGTACTGTGTGCTATGTATGTACTCAATAAGCCCCAGGATGAAAAATAAAGGAACAGCTTTGCAGCATTATGCATTTCATCTTTGTAAATTTTAACTGTTTTTTAATGTTTACTAAACAGCACAGGGCACTTCCTCTAAAACATGCTGTTTGATATCTACCACGACTACACTACATATACAAATAAAGTTTCTATTAGGAATGCACAGTAATGCAACCGTTCTTTTTTTTTTTAAATTCTTTTTTTACTTACCTGGAGGAGGACGTCGAGCCACCAGAGCAAGTACATTTTTCTCATCCTGCACGGTGATGGATGGGTGCTGGGCAGATATTACAGAACTGAAATAATTTAAATTGTGCACAGGGCAGGCTAGTTTCTTTCACTGCTGCTGCTGCTGCTGCTACTTACTTCCACAATCCACATCCAGGACCAAAACGGTACTGTCATCAAACATTTCGCCCGTGCACATTGGTGAAGTTGCAGGATACACTGGAGATGTGTGATGGCATCACCCATTATTTAAAACCTTTTAAATAAAAATAAAAAAAAAATTGGGAATTGAGGGGGTCACTCAGAAATTTGTGGCACCTCATTTATTTGCCCTTAAAACAGGTAAATATCAACAAATTTGGTATGGTTGAAAGGCATGGTCTGGTGGTTAATGGTCCTAAATGTTAAGGTGGCTGCAGTATAAACCTTCTTGCCTAACTTCTCCATGGCCCTACTATCCTTGTCTGATGGAAGCAGCTTGATAGAGGGCAAAAGCTTGGAGGGTTTGTCTAAAGAGACAGACACCACAGAGGGATCAGCAAACGGGCATTTATATGAGAATTTACATTCATCAGGCACCTTGTACTGTCAGTCAGGTTTCTTGGGAGCATGGGGCTGAAAAGTGCCAAGAAAGCAGCCAGAGTGGGGGAATAGCAGAAGGTGTGGGAGACTCCATTTGAAGGAGATAATAATACCTCTTCTGGATATCAGAAACTTGACAGTAACCAAACGTAAAGAATTCCATGATATGGGTAATTGTCCCCAAAAGAGAGTTTCTCCAAAGGAGAATCTGGACTAATAGAATCCTCTTCTTCTGAACCATAATCCAAGGAGGAAGGGCATTGGGAAGACTCCTCCAGTCTAGATCCTCAGGGGAAATCCAGTTCCCTAGGTCTTTTAAGAAGAGTGGAAGACCAGGGTGGGGTAGGCACAAACACCACCTTGAGGAGGCTTTAAAGCCATTAAAGCATTAAACAACCCAGAGTAAAATCCTGCCATTCACATTGCGGATCCTTAACTGCAGGGCATCTGCATAAAACACGCTAGGAAAGTCAGACCCTTGGCAACATTCAATAAATGTAGTAGAGATCTCCTCCCTCACTAAAATCTGCATAATCCCCTTGGATATAATCAGCCAATGCCCCCAGTGTGTGGAGCAGATGTCTGTAAAGCCTATGAGGGTTTGTGAGGAATAGGACCATGCCAGCCTCCAATGGGGCCATGGCAGAGGAATCTGAAGGAACCACTGGACAACTGTCCAACCTTTTAATAGCTGAGAAAAGGGGGAGGCTGGACAGAAGTTTGTGAACAGAAAGGATGAGGGTGGTGGGCAGGAAGTTGAGGAAGAATTAAAATGGACAACACAGATGGAACATTATGGTAGGTACATAATGTCTTTATCTGTTGCTGTCAATTTTCACTCTATCCAGCTGATAGAACAAAGTCCCCAGCTACCTATAATCCTGGGTGGACTCTAAAGAAGGATATTCCTGAGCACAGTTGAACCAAATGATGCTCTACCACTGGCAACCAGATCCAGTTTGTAATAGAAAATAAAAAATATGGGAGTAGACCAGGTTTCTGCTGCACATATGTCATCCATGGATGCTCTGGATAGAAAAACTGAAGTTGCCATGGACCTGGCCAGCTGGCTAAAGTTAGTCTGGTGACTGATTTACCCAATTTCAAATCTGCAAAGAAAACAAAGAATTGGTCTGTTTTTCTGATGTATTTCATTCTATGCAGGTAAAAACGTAGCTATCTGCGAACATCAAATAAATGTAACGTATACACCCTTGTTTGTAAAATTAGGAAAGAATACTGGCAAATTAATGGACTGATTGATATTAGATTCTGACACCACCTTGGGAAGGAAAGAGGTATTTGTTCTTAGTGCCACTCTATCCTTGTGAAATATCAAGTATGGAGGTTCTGAAGACAAGGCTTGACTCTCTGAAATTTGTCCAGCAGAGGTAATGGCTACTAGAAAAACAGTTTTCTAAGTAAAATACTTAAGGTCACATTTAGCTGCTGGTTCAAAGGGAGAATGTATTAGTGCCTGCAGTACCAGATTCAGATGATTCAGATCCCATGTGGGAGTAGGGTCCTTAAATGGAGGTCTCAAAAGGAGAGTGCCTCACAAGAAAGTTCTGCACAATTTATGAGAGACTAGTGAAGAACCTTCATATCCAATGTAAAAATTTGATATTGCTGCTAACTGAACTTAAATGGTTGAGGAATTAGCCCCTGGATTAAAAAGTAAAGCTAAAAACTTGAGTTATGTATCAGAGCTGAAAATGGCTCAACAGGATTTTGTTGTGCCCAGTAAACAAATCTTTTACATTTACTTGTATAGAGTTTCATGTTGAATGTTTATGGGAAGATAAAAAGTATATATCAGATAGGGAAAGTGAGCATTGGTTGTCTGGCTATTAATGGAATTGTACAATCCAGGCAGTCGGTCTGGCATTTGAGATGCCAGGATGGATCATGCCTGTCGAGTGAGGAAAGAGGTCTGGAGGTGGATTCAGAATCCAAGGTTGGTGAAGTAAGTTCATAGGTTCATACTAGGCTATCTGCCCTAGGGCATTTATAAGCCTAGCCAGAGTGTGTTTGGCTTTCGCCACCCATTTTATATTAATTTTGCTATGCCTTTTTTGAGGTTAGTATACTGTGCCTCTGTCTAACAGTGACACAGAAGTGATAGCCGGGGTAAACCTACGATCTCCCATCCACTCATCAAGATTCCTCTTGAAGAGAGTCAATGTGGGACTCTGCCTAACCTGGACTGGGATTTATTCCAGAGTGAAGGGAGCCTCTGGGTTATGAATCTGTCCCTCCAGCATGTCCTATTTATTTCAGTGCTGAGGTTCAAGTCTCGAGCGTAGCTCGATGGGATTTGGATTTTCTGAGGTGCAGCAAGTCCATTAATTCGGTTGGACATGGCTTTATCGCCAGGCACAGATCGCCTCTGAGCAGGTGGTATGCCACTGAGTAGAGCTGGAGATTCTTTAACCGGGCAGCATATGGCATCTGTTTGAGCCCTTTGATCCTCTTGGTGAGGTACTTTTGGGGTCTTTCCAGTTGCTGCAGGTGTCTGCTAAGGGTTCCCTATCAGAAGCCTGAAACACTATAAGCCTGAAAATCAAAATCCTGAAAACTAAAGCCTGAAAATTCAAAATCCCGAAAACCCAAAATCCTGAAACTCAAAATCCTGAAAACACAAAATGGACATACTGACGTCATTGTGGCTTTGCTATTGTTAGCCCTGTGGTGTTAGGTCATGCGTGGGTTCAGGTAAGTTAATGCGATTGGTTTTATGTTAGGGTTAGGGGCGGTTTAAGTGAGTTAGGGTTAGGGTGCAGGTTAGGCATGTATGCAATAGTGACAAATATTGGGGTTAGGCGGTTTAAGTGAGTTAGGGTTAGGCCGGTCAGGTGAGTGTGCGATAGTGACGGACCTTAGGGTTAGGGTTAGGGTCAGGGTCAGTTGGTAGATATTAGTGTCTTTATAGTGAAATATTAGCATTATTTGTGTTTTCAGGATTTTGAGTTTCAGGATTTTGGGTTTTCGGGATTTTGAATTTTCAGGCTTTAGTTTTCAGGATTTTGATTTTCAGGCTTATAGTGTTTCAGGCTTCTGATATGGAACCCTGGTAAGGTACATCCCAAAAGGGGCATTGTACTCAATTATGGGCCTGATGAGGGATGAGTAAAGAGGTATGATGACCTCCCCTGATCTAGATGTGAATCCCTTCATGATTAGGTGGGCTATATAAAATGTTTTTCTAACCACTTTGGCCACGTGGTTGTCAAATGAGAGATTGTTATCAACTTGGGTCCCCAGGTCCCTAATGACTTCTTCTGTACTTAATGGATTACCACCTATGTGGTAATTTGTGGACACTTTGTTTTTGCCAAAGGGGATGACTATACACTTTTTGGCATTTAGCTTGAGGCCATGGCTCTGGCACCAGTTGTCTGTTTCTATGAGGCCCTTTTGGAGGATGCTTGTGTCGGCTGGAGAGTTGATTATGGCGCCCAGTTTGCAGTCATCTGCGAACTTGGTCAACCACAGTCCTTCCGTGTTGGCCTGTACCACCGAGAAATATATACCGAACAAGAGAGGTCCCAGGACTGAGCCTTGTGGGATGCCACTTGTATCTGGTTTGGAGTCTGACATGGCTCCAGCAATTCTAACCATGTGGGTTCTGTCCTTGAGCCAGTTTGCAACCCATCTAGTGACATAGGGGTTTATATTTAAGCTGGTGAGCTTATCTATAATGCCCGAGTGGGGCATTGTATCGAAGGCTTTGCGAGAGGTCCAGGTAGGCTGTGTGGACCACCTTCCCCTCGTCAATGGCTTTGGTGACTGTTTCAAAGAAATTGACCAGGTTTAAGAGGCAGGAGCTGCCCTTAACAAAGTCAAACTGGGTAGGATCCAGTGTCTGTAGGTCCCCAATATCTTTATTTATGAGGTCCATGATGATCCTTTCCATAGCTTTGCAGACCAAGCTAGTCAGGCTTATGGGGCGATAGTTTCCAGGATCCGTTGAGGCACCACCTTTGTGGAGAGGGACCACTGTTGCTGTACGCCACTCTTTGGGTACATATACTGTAGTAAGGCTAAGATTGAACAGTAGTTTTATGTTTGGGTTTAGCTCTTCTTGGAGTTCGTGTAGGACGCAGCCCGGGACACCATCTGGTCCCATTGATGCTGTGTTTTGCTTTGGAGAGGGCTCTTACCTGAGCATCTGAGATGTCAGGGGCAGCACTCTGTTGGGATAGATATTTGCCCTTTTGGTGGGGAGAGGGAGAAGTTTGCACTGAACCTGTCAGCTAGGATGTTGGCAATGTCTGTGGGCTCGGTGTATTTTTGTCATTTTGGACTAATTCTGAGCATATCTGGGAATTCCCACCCAGGTTCCTAACAAAACTAAAGAAAGCCTTGTGGTTATCCTTAGTGTCCTGTGCAATTTTTCTCTCAAGCTGGCCTTAGGCGATTTTATGAGTGCCCGTAGTTTTTGCTAATACTGATCAGAGATGCCTTCCCTTTTGGGATTTTGCTCTATTATGTAGTAGCTTCCTCATTCTATTGTATAGTTTGTTTATGGCTGGGGTCCACCAGACAGGACGCCTGCCTTTGGATGATTGGGTCTTGGTTTTATTTGGGATTGCATGATCCATGCATTCCTGAAGGTGTTCATAGAATGCTTTTATAAAGGATTCTGGTCTGGGCAGATTTTCCACAGGCCCGGGGCTTTGAAGGATTTTGCCTCAGTTTTGAGGCGTGAAATTTGCTTTAGAGAAGTTTTCACTGTGGTTTTCTGGGCAGGGGTGAGGTCGGATGTGAATATCCAGTGAGATTAGTTTATGGTCTGATCTTACCAGTGAGGGATACACTTCTGGTCTGGAGCATAGTGTCCCCATGTTGGTGATGATCAGGTCCAGTATGTTTTCCCCTCTTGTGGGAGTGGTAAGTTGTTCCATAGCATTTGAGTTTATAAATTCTAGGAACCTTTGGGCTAGGGTGTTGGAGCTAGAGTAATGCTCCCAGTCTATGTTTGGGTAGTTGAAGTTTTCCAATATAATGGTGTTTGGAGAGACCTTCATATTTTCCAGTATTCTCAGGAAGGCCAAGTGGGGTTCCTGTGTTTGGGAGGGTGGTCTGTAGCAGGCTATAAACTGGAAGGCAGTTTTACCCACAGTTAGTTGCACATGGATAGTCTCTGATGCTTAGTGCTGTGCCACCAACCTGTCGGTGTGGGTATCTTTGATGAATATTGATACTCCCCTCCTTTTGCGGTTCGGTCCAAGTTTTGGGGCGAAAAGCATGGTATGAGGTATAACCTGGTAGTGCTGGGGTGCTCTTGGGAGCCTTGAACCAGGTTTCTGTTACTGCACAGATATCGATGTTCTCCATGCTAAGGAGAGTTTCGAGTGCATCTTGAGGTTTAGACTTCTGGAGTTGAGTAGCATTACTCTTAGTTTCTTATCCCTTGTGATACCTATGGAGGTGGGTTTGTCTTTTGAGCCTTGCCTAAAAAGGCACTATGGGGGTAGCAAGAGCCTTTGCCAATATCTGAAAGCCCAGGGTGACAGGTGCAAGCCGCCCCTAGCGAAGCATTGTGGCTTGTCGAGCATGTCATCCCAGGCTGACAGGCATTGGATCCCTTTGAATGACACCAACACTTAAGCCAATTGTTGAAATTGATCATCTTGTCTTCATATTGTAGCATCATTCTTGGTGAGGGTAAGATGCTACTCAAGGTCAGGGTCATACCGGCCTGGGCTACATGCTCAGAGAGCTCCTCTATGTCTCTTTTCATGTAGTCCAGGGAGGTACGTCTCAGGTCATTCACACCAGCATGGACAATGACTGAGTCATATTTGTACTTGCTTTGGAGTGACCTGAGTGCTTGTGTTATGTGGCGGATCCTAGCGCCCGACAGGCAGCTCACCGTCACCTTCTCCTTGTTTAGCCTGGTGAGTGGGACGTCAGTGTGCCTGACGATAGAGTCACCTATTACAAGTGTATCAGGTGTGTTGTTTAGCCTTAAGGGCTGCGACTGTTCAGCACACTGGCTTTGTGAGCTATGTGTTGCACGTGTTTTGTTTTGGGGTAGCGGTTGCTTGGGTGTCTGCTTTGGAGGTCTCTGCTGCTTAGGCAGATTTTTATTTAGAGCCTCAGAGTATGTTTTTGTGTGTTTATGTGTTTGGTTTGTTGTCGTGGTAGGTCTATGTGAGACTGGAATTGTAGTGAGTGTGGTTTCCTTCTCCTCCTGACTGGTTACTCCAGTACTGAGTTGAGAGAGCTTAGCCTCCAGTTTGGCTATATGGTTGCATCTCTCACATGTGTTGGAATTTGTTGGGAGGAGGAGAGGGTTGTCTGTGTACATGAGGCAGTTGTAACATTGCCTCAAGATTCCCAGATTCACCAGCTGGACCGAGAGGAGATTGACAACTGACCTTTGGACATGCTAGAATAGTACTGGGAATTCCTTTATAATTGAAAAAAGGGCCAATGGGGAACAAAGGTACTCAAGGGGAGTTTGTGAGGGTGTAGTGCTTTTAATTTTTTAGAGCTGACTTATATAATTGCTTTAGTGAGCAAGTGCCAGGTAACTTAAATGCAATGTGTTACAGGTAACTTAAATGCAAAACGACAAACAGTAACTTTCTTTCAAGTGAAACAAGGAAATAAGTACAGTAAGCAATGCAGATATCACTAGGGATCCACAGAAGTGCTAAAGGCAGCGTTTTAGGTGGAATTAGCGTTTCAGGGAAATAAATAAACAACAAGCATACAAATAAAGCTAGATTCAGCAGGCCTGGATCTAGTCTATGCTACAGCAAACAAGGTGTACCAATTTCAGTAAGAAACAGTTAGAATATGCAGGCACTATAAGCCTCTAACCAGAAATTCCCTGCTCAGAAGGGCAGAGTCCAGCCTCTCCTCCCACAAGAGTGCAGACTGCAATCCTTCTTAACGTAAAATAACTGGCCTGAAGCCCAAGTGCTTAAACCAGAACTAATACACTTTTAGAATAACATACACTGAGCTCTCAATCAGCAGTTCCCAACTTAGAAGGATGCAAGCTACCTGTCATGCCACCACAGTGCAGGCCACAAACCTTCTTAATGTAAAACAACTGGTCTGAAGCCCAAGTGCTTAATCCAAAAGACTTAGAAATGATAGCTACACTTTAATCAAGTTACTACCAGCAGTAATAAATACAACTGAATACTTTAAAGAATGCCTGGATTAGTGCTCAAGTTATACAAACAAAGCTAGATTCAGCAGGCCTGGATCTAGTCTATGCTACAGCAAACGAGGTGTACCAATTTCAGTAAGAAGCAGTTCAAATATGCAGGCACTATAAGCTTTAACCAGAAATTCCCAGCTCAGAAGGACAGAGTCCAGCCTCTCCTCCCACAAGAGTGCAGAACACGAACCCTCTTAATGTAAAATAACTGGCCTCAAGCCCAAGTGTTTAAACCAGAATTAATACACTTTTAGAATAACAGACACTGAGCCCTCAATCAACAGTTCCCAACTTAGAAGGATGTAAGCTACCTGTTCTGCCACTACAATGCAGACCACAAACCTTCCTAATGTAAAACTGGTCTGAAGCCCAGGTGCTTAAACTAAAAGGCTTACAATGAGTTACACCAAGCAGTAATAAATACAATTGAGTACTTTTAAGATGACGCAAAAGCAAAATAAAGTAGGAAAAAACACAAATACAGTAAAAGCAGATAATTTTTTTTTTTTTTTTTTTTTTTAAGTGAAGCCAAAGGAAGGGAAACCAAACCTGCCGAAGCCAGCAAGGAGCAATGAGGATGACTTTGCTCTTCAACCTGGCAGCTTTCTGCAGAAATTTTGGAATTAATGGTATTGGTGGGTAGGCATAAAGAAAACCAGGGGGACCAATCATGAAGTACAGCATCCCTTGCTAATGCCCCCTGTGGGGGGATTAGGGCAAAGTAGCTGCTGCATTTACTGTTTAGGAGAGAAACAAAAAAGATTGCAGCAAGGCTCACCCTATCAATGAAAAATCATTTCCGTTACACTCTTGTTGAGACATGAGGTAGAAGAATGCATCTGCTCAGTTTGCTGCTACCACACTGGACTTCCCTGGAATGTGGATTGCTATGAGAAAGTGGTTGGATAAAATCATCCACTGCCACACTCTGAGTGCTTCTCGACACAAGGGGTGTGATCTGGTCCCTCCTTGTTTGTTGATGAACCAAACTACTGACGTATTGTCCATTTGACCTGCAATTGTCCCCAAAGGGAGAGCATCCTGGAAGGCCTACAAAACTAAAAGCACTGCTCTCAACTCTAGGACACATATATGCAAGTTGGCCTCTTCTGGGGACCAACTGCCTTGGACTGTTTTCCCCAGAAAATGCTCCCCAACCCCAACTAGGAAGCGCCCATGGTCACTATGACCTTGAGCTGAGGGGAAATGAATGGACAGCCTTGGAGAACCTGAGCTGACTGAATCCACCACCTGTTGCTTGTTGTGTTGCTAGCATCCATTGGAGAATCCTCATATAAAATCTGGCTAAAGGTATTAAGGTTATTGCTGCTGACACTGATCCTACAGCTTGAAGGACCAAGAGGGCTGAAATCTTGGTACTGCAGATTATTTTTTCTGACCTGTGATCTGATAGTTTGTACTCTTGAGGGAGGCAGTGAAGCTATCATTGACTTTGTGTTGAAAACTGCTATGAATCCAAATTCTGAGTTGGTTCTAATTAAGACTTATCGTAGTTTATGGTTATTCCCAGATAAGAACAAGTCTGGAAAACCTGATTTCTTGCCCTTATCAACTGATGCCTCATTGGGGCAGTAATAAGCCAGTCATCTAGATGTGGAAACACCCAGAATCCCTGCAGTCTCAAGTGAGCTGCTACTACTGCCATGCATTTGGTGAACACCCTGGGGGCTGTGATGAGACCAAAGGGGAGAACTCTGAATCTGAAGCAACCACTGGACAATTGTCCAAGCTTTTAATAGCTGAGAGAAGAGGAGGCTGGACAGCAGTTGCATCAGACCTAAGTTTTTTGGCCTTTTTCTTGGGAGATAGCTGACTGTCTGACAGGAAGGCTCAGCCATTGTACTCATTGCCAACAGCTTAAGACACTGGTTTTCTAAATAAATAAATAAGGAGATGAGATGACTATGTAGGGTCTTAGGGACAGAAACTTTGCAGATAGAACCATGCCTATAGTCATGGGAAGCACCCAAACAAAAGAGGCACTGGTCATGATGGTCTTTATGGGAAATCTCCCTCCCACACTGACATTCTCCTTTTCTGGATGATAAGAAACCAATCAATACTAAAGGAAAAAAAGATAAGAATAAATCCCACCAGGGCACTTATCTGAAAAAAATGCTCAGTAACCAGCACAAAAGAAAGGCATTCAGACAGATGTTCAATGATGGTGTTTGGCATGGTGGCAAACAAGCTATGAGTGTGTGCATCTGTACATCACCTTTATGCCCTATACCTTGTGCAAAGAACATACATGTGATGTACGGTGTCTGCAAGTACTTAAAGCTTTTGTGTACTGGTCAGATGTTGGGCTATCCCTGGCAGGAGATCCCTTCTGTTAGAGTACTGCAACAGTGACATGGAAGTACATTTGTACCTGGGAGGACCTATGACAAGGTTTCAGCTGAGGAACTAATTATCCTCCTTAGCACCTGAAAAGTCAATCCAATCTTGGTCGGAGCAGAGGAACCCAGTCGGGTTGAAAGACCCGACCTTCCCTTTGGAGAAAAGGTCCCTAACCTGTGAGCAAACTCCAAACTTCCAAGGATGGGCAGCTCAAATGCAGGGATCAAAACTGAACGGTTGAAGGCTGAAGACCTTTACAACAACAGCATCAGAGCTGATGACAGATCTAAAGCTGCCAAAGTCATCGGGATGACCCCTCAGTCTCGAGGCAGTCTCAGATCAGAAACCAAAGCAGAGACAGTCAGATCTGCAAAACTCAAAGTTGAAATCAAAGGAAGGATCACTGATGAGAAACAGGCCCATGGGAAGTTGCTGGATCTGACCACACTGGAGCCAAAGGATGATGGCAAACTGGGTGGATCTGACTGCCTTCAGAGTGGAAGGGCACAGAATAACACCCATCTCCATTTGTATCCTGAGAAATGTCTGCATCAGGCTGTCCAAGTTTGTTTTACAAGCACTCTTGTAGGACCTGAAGGATTTGTCTGACACAGCTGAGGATGGTCTGGAGGTAGGGCACTGTTCATACCGACCCCAGCAGATTCCTTACCAGGAGAATACCGGAAAACAATGTGCTCCAAGGGAATCAGATCCAGGAGTGGGATTTAAGTCAGCATACATGCCAATCTTTCCTCCAGCTTGGGCTTCTTTAGAACTGCAGATGAGGATCCAATGGTCCTTTCTTTGGTTCAGAATTCTTAGTCTTCAGTGATCTCTGCTTGCTTCCTTGCCTTTGATACTTCCAGATCAGGACAGAGTAAACCCTTAAGGATCAATTTATTTCTATGGTCAGACAGCACTCTTTGGCTGAACCCCTTACAAATCTCACAGCCCACTGCAAATGGAGAACCTCTAGGTAGACCACTCATTGGGATTGCAGATCGGGTGTATCTTGTGCCTGCACAGAGCATTTTTAAAGTGCAGTTGCTTTTCTATGACAAGAAAATAATCACACCAAAATACTCACAAGACAAACTATTGCAAAATATGTCAACTAATTCAAGCTATTTCAAACCACTTTAATTATATTCAACTATATTTAACTATATCACATTATATTAAACTACATAATGCTATTTCAATGTATTTCTAACCTTAACTTTCATAATGAAAGTTCTGTAATAATTAGAAAAGAGTGGCTTCTGCTAAGGAAATAAAACATTACATTTTTCTAGTATCTTTAAATTCTCTTAATACTTGAATGCTAAATAAGTTTAGAGTCTACTTTAAATTCTCTTAAGACTCTAATGCTGAATACATTTAGAGTCTAATCTAGAAGAAATACAACTAGGCATAAGACGGTAATCACCGATTATGTTCCCTAAGAGGAAAAGTGGAAACAGAAGAGAAAGGGTCTCTAAGTATATAAAGTACACAACAGCTGAAAATGGGGTGTAAGTGCAAATGAGACTAATGTTAAACAACCAGAAATTAACATCTATATTAAATGAAAACACAGGTCACACCCCACAAGGCAAATGCACTGTTACCCAAAACGATGAATGTAAACAATCCAAATTGTAGAGAGGTAACAAAACAACCAGGCAGTTCACCAAACATACTTTATTTATACAAATGGTAAGCGCTTTCACTAACAAGCTTCATCAGACCATCGTCAGACCATGGTCTGATGAAGCTTGCTAGCAAAAGCACTTACCGTTTGTATAAATAAAGTACATGTTTGGTAAACTGCCTGGTTGTTTCGTTACCTCTCTACAATTTTGATTGTTTATATAACATCTATATTAGTTAAACTAAAAGAGGTGAAGGACATAGCTGCACTTGTTGAACACATCTGGTCACGAAGGTGGCAAACAAGATCTGACGTAGTTAAGGGACAGATGCATTAGGGGAGAAATATTCTTAAGGAGTTTGAGGCTGGAGCACTGATGTTTCCAGTGGGATCTAGCAAGCTGCTCAAAGGACCCATATGTTGGATCAGATGGATGAAATGAACAGGATCCCAAATTAAGGACTCCTGACTTCTGGAAAAAGACTCTACAAAGATAAGTCATCTAAATAAGGAAATATGTGAATGCCATGCACACTGTAATGAGCTACCAGTGGAGCTAGACATACTGTAAACACCACTTCACTTGCAGATAACCCAAGGTGTAATGTAGAGAACTGAATGTGACCCAGACACAGAGAACTTGAAAAACTTCCTGAAGTCTGTGGCTATGGGGATGTGATGATAAAAAAGTTTTGCACTTAAGATAACGTTCTAACTGTATTATTCATTTTCATTTTTCCTCAATTGATGGATTTGGATCTGACTCGGCCATTACTAAAGCTCGTAAATAACCAAAAAGTTCTTGAGCTTCTCCCTTACCCATATACACCAACCCTAAGCTACCTCAGATCTTGTTTTCTGATTTTTACCAGAAAAGGAATGCCTAACATGCATAAATATAGGAGATGTAAAATTACATGTGCTCAGTAAAGGAAAGAACTATATCTGGAGCTCAATATAAAGGACAATGATGTCCCTCTAACAACTCATTCATTCAGAAGTTTGTGAACAGAAAGGATGGGGGTGGTGGGCAGGAAGATGAGGAAGAATGAAAATGGACAACATAGATGGAACATTATGGTAAGTACATAATGTCTTTATCTTATGCTGTCAATGTTCACTCTATCCAACTGATGGGACAGAGTCCCCAGCTACCTATAATCCCGGGTGGACTCTAAAGAAGGATATTCCTGATCACAGTTGAACCAAATGATGCTCTACCACTGGCAACTGGATCCAGTTTGTAATGGACCTGGCCAGCTGGCTAAAATTAGTCTGGTGACTGATTTACCCAATTTCAATTCTGCAAAGGAAACAAAAAATTGGTCTGTTTTTCTGATGCATTTCATTATATGCAGGTAAAAACGTGGCTATCGGCGAACATCAAATAAGCGTAACAAGTATACACCCTTGTTTGAAAAATTAGGAAAGAATACTGGCAAATTAATGGACGGATTGATATTAGATTCTGACACCACCTTGGGAAGGAAAGAGGCATTTGTTCCTTGTGAAAGATCAAGTATGGAGGTTCTGAAGACAAGGCTTGACTCTCTGAAATTTGTCCAGCAGAGGTAATGGCTACTAGAAAAACAGTTTTCCAAGTAAGATACTTAAGGTCACATTTAGTTGCTGGTTCAAAGGGGGATGTATTAGTGCCTGCAGTACCAGATTCAGATGATTTAGATCCCATGTGGGAGTAGGGTCCTTAAATTGAGGTCTCCAAAGGAGAGTGCCTTGCAAGAAAGTTCTGCACAATTTATGAGATACTACTGAAGAACCTTCAAATCCAATGTAAAAATTTGATATTGCTGCTAACTGAACTTAAATGGTTGAGGAACTAGCCCCTTGATTAAAAAGTAAAGCTAAAAACTTGAGTCATGTATTGGAGCTGAAAATGGCTCAACAGGATTTTGATGTGGCCAGTAAACAAATCTTTTACATTTACTTGTATAGAATTTCATGTTGAAGGTTTATGGGAAGATAAAAGTATATATCGGATAGGGGAAGTGAGCATTGGTTGTCTGGCTATTAATGGAATTGTAGAACCCAGGCAGTCAGCTTGACATTTGAGATGTCAGGATGGATCATGCCTGTCGAGTGAGGAAGGAGGTCTGAAGTTGGATTCAGAATCCAAGGTTGGTGAAGTAAGTGAAGCCAAAGGAAGGGAAACCAAACCTGCCGAGGCCAATAAGGTGCAATGAGGATGACTTTGCTCTTCAACCTGGCAGCTTTCTGCTGAAATTTTGGAATTAATGGTATTGGTGGGTAGGCATAAAGTAAACCAGGGGGACCAATCATGAAGTACAGCATCCCTTTGTGATGCCCCCTGTGGGGGGGATTAGGGCAAAGTAGCTGCCGCATTTACTGTTTAGGAGAGAAACAAAAAGATTGCAGCAAGGCTCACCCTATCAATGAAAAATCATTTCCGTTACACTCTTGTTGAGACGAGGTAGAAGAATGCATCTGCTCAGTTTGCTGCTACCACACTGGACTTCCCTGGAATGTGTATTGCTATGAGAAAGTGGTTGGATAAAATCATCCATTGCCATGCTCTGAGTGCTTCTTGACACAAGGGGTGTGATCTGGTCCCTCCTTGTTTGTTGATGAACCAAACTACTGACATATTGTCCATTTGACCTGCAATTGTCCCTGAAGGGAGAGCATCCTGGAAGGCCTACAAAACTAAAAGCACTGCTCTCAACTCTAGGACACAGATATGCAAGTTGGCCTATTCTAGGGGGCAACTGCCTTGGACTGTTTTCCACAAAAATGCTCCCCAACCCCAACTAGGAAGTGTCCATGGTCACTATGGCCTTGAGCTGAGGGGGAATGAATGGACAGCCTTGTAGAACCTGAGTTGACTGAATCAACCACCTGTTGCTTGCTGTGTTGCTAGCATCCATTGGAGAATCCTCATATAAAATCTAGCTAAAGGTATTAAGGGTATTGCTGCTGACACTGATCCTACAGTTTGAAGGACCAAGAGGGCTGAAATCTTGGTACTGCAGATTATTTTTATGACCTGTGATCTGATAGTTTGTACTCATGAGGGAGGCAGTGAAGCTATCATTGACTTTGTGTTGAAAACTGCTCCTATGAATCCAAATTCTGAGTTGGTTCTAATTAAGACTTATTGTAGTTTATGGGTTTTCCCAGATAAGAACAAGTCTGAAGAACCTGATTTCTTGCCCTTATCAACTGATGCCTCATTGGGGCAGTAATAAGCCAGTCATCTAGATATGGAAACACCCGGAATCCCTGCAGTCTCAAGTGAGCTGCTACTACTGCCATGCATTTGGTGAACACCCTGGGCGCTGTGATGAGACCAAAGGGCAGAACCCTGAATTCATAGTGACTGGCTCCCAGATGGAAGTGTTAAGTTCTGTTCATCTTTATATGATAGTATGCATACTGAAGGTCTATCAAGCACATCCAGTTGTCCTTGACCAGAAAAGGGAGAATGGACTATACCATGACCATCAGAAACTTCGTATGTTGAACTGACTTGTTCAAGTTGCTGAGATCCAAAATTATCTCCAGTCTCCTGTTTTCTTTGGCACTAAAAAGAACCTTCAGTAAGTTCTAGATTCTATACGGTCTGGTGGTACCTCCTGAATGACTGTTTTTTCTAGCAACTTGTGTATTCAAATCACTGCTTCTTCCCTTTGACTGGGTGGGACATTGGGAATTTTTCTTGAGATTGGAGGTGGAAGGGAAAAGGCTATTATATATTCTCTGGAACTAATCCTCTGCACCCAAGTATCTTTTATGTCTAGCCAGGTTCTCTGGTGCAGGGATAATCAACCCCTGATTCCTTCCAGAGGTGGGCAATTGGGCCTCCCTTCAAGAATGCTAGTAGGGTCTGTCCAGGAAAGAATCTCTGGACTCCTAGTTTTGCAGGCCTCCCTTGCCATGGGGTGTCAACTATTGGAGTTCCCCCTCTGCCCCTGGGGGGAACTTCCTCCACGTGTGTCCTGAAAAGTATCCTGGGATTTCTAAACCACATCTTTCAGCTATCTTGCTGACTTCTGGAAAACAATCTCTGAGGGGTCGAAAAACATACCACCACTACAGACAGGGTCTTTCCATCTTTCTCACACCTGGATAAAGTCTCTTTCATTGTAGGGCCGAACAAGGAAGTGCCATCAAAGGGAGCATTGATGAACAAAGACTTGAAGAGCTCAGCAAAATCACTTAAGTACATCCAGGCATGTCTTCTAATGGAAATGCCTGAACCTGTGGCCCTTGAGGTACCTTTGGCTAAATGTGAAATAAGCCTCATGGATGAATTTGAAATAGATTACAGGGTAGCCAACTGAGAAGTAACAGATGACTGGACCTCTGCAGAAATGGATCTTGAGAGGATATCTGAAAGTTCATTAATCAAATCCCTCTGTAACCTAGTAAAATGTGCCAAGTAATTCAGCACCCTTACTGCAAAGGTGGCTGAAGCATAAACATGCTTCCCAAACCTGTCCATTGCCCTAGACTCCCTGTTAGAGGGATGAACAGTGGAACTCTTTTTAAGTTTCTTTTTGGTAGCCACCTTCATGACCATAGCATCAAAACGCACCCATTTATCCCAAAACTCTTTCCCCAATGGTGGTGCCAGAATCTTGTCCAGTCTTCTGGGTATGGTTTCAACTGTGTCAGGTTCCTTCTACACCGGCTGAGAGACCAAATCAATGAGCTCATCAGCAGGTGAAGTAATCCAGGAGGTAGACCGGCCAATACCAAAAGCCTCCAAGAATACTGACTCCTCAGATGAACAGTTGCTGGGGGTCCAACCACCTCTCTATTTTAGGATCTCAAGGATGTCTCCAAATGAGAAATCTTCTGGATGTAATCATGGGAAGCTTTCACCTTCATCGAAGTCCGTATCCTCCGTGACTGACTCTTATGCACAGTCCAAGTGCTTCCTCTTGCACTTCTTCTTCCTCGCGGCCTCCTCAGTGGGGTGTTCTGGGGAGGTATCAGAAGAAACTAATACCCTGCTGGAAAGCCTGGAGATCTCGGACTTGCTGTCCCTGTGGTAAAGAATGATAAGGCTCTAAGCACAGAGCCATCAGGGTAGAAGGTTGAGGATCTGAGTGGGTTAGAGTCATCTGTCCTGTCAGAGCAGAAAATCCCTCTTTGCCACCTCGAAGGCCGATCACCCCGGAGAGAGAGAGAAGAGTCCGGTGCCAAGAAGGAAAGTGGTGGACCTCTGTCCTCCCCTGTTCCAAAGGCAATCTCCCCAAGGAGGAAGACGGAGCTGAGCTATCCAGTGCTGAGGTTCTGAGGGGCAGAGACTGCTCTGACAGCTTCAGAGTTCACTCCAACACCTCGGATCCAACAGGGGAGCTTTGGCTCTGACATTCATCTGGATCCAAAGAAATCTGAACTGCAGCACTCAGAGTAAGCTTTGGATCTGAAGATAATGTTATTTTTGGATCCAAGCTTGACAGATCCAGGAGGCTCAGATCCAAGGCCTCTGAAGCAATCCAAGAGATCAGAGAAGGAGTAGGAGGTTGAAGTGGGGGTGTAGTTGATGGACGGGCCTACTGACCAGAGGGGATAGAAAACGGCAAGGCACCCATCTGAATCTGCCCTGAGATGAACTTCTGCATCATTCTTTCCATTTCTTCCTCTGTCAGACTTCTGGACAAATGAGTCAAAGCAAGAGAAGGAGACTTGGGCAGGTGTCTTTCCAAAAAGTGTGAAGGTACCCTAGAAGGTACAAGATCAATGGAAGGTGAGTATCTAGTCCTGGGGAGAACTATGGGATGCAAGGCAGTTAGATCTGAGTGCTTCTTTGTCGGATCCATCACTTTTTTCTTCCTCGAATGCAAGGGAAAAGAACTTTGGGTCCTTTTTGGATCCAACTTCGACCTTTTTCTAGACAGCTCCAAAGCAAAGATAGAAGGCTTCGGAGATGAAAGCTTTGTTTCTTTAGCTTTATTTTTGGAGGATTGAGCCCCAGAGATCACTTCTCCAAAGGAAGATGGCAATAATCCTTTTGATATTAGTTTATTTTTCCTCTCAGCTAGAGCCCTAGGGTTTAAATTATGGCTGATTGAGCAATCCTCTTGTAGATGTTGTGGCCCTAGGCAATAAACACATAGTGTGGGGGCATCTGACAGTGGTAGCTTGTGCCCACACTTGACATACTTTTTAAACCCAGAGGAGTATTTTTCTGCCATTACAGCAGTAACTACAAAAATGGGAAAAAAAATGGGGAAAAAGCTAAGAAATACAGGCTTTTTTTATAAAAGAGAAGGCAGGGAAAAAAACACCAACTATGGTGCCAAGGACTACACAAGTGTGTAGAAGGTAAAAAGATAGAAACAGAAATCACCAAATACAAGCTGTGCAATAGACAGAGACAGGAGGAAACTACCAACAATGGTTACTGAAGAGATATGAAAACATACGAGGATAAGGGATGAGTAAAATGAAAAAAATAGAAAATATAATGTTTTAGAAGATATAAATTGAAGAAAACTAGCACTTATTTGTGAAAGCTCGAGAGCTAGGCTGAACATGTCTTTTCGTGAAAAATAGCAAATGAGATCTGAGGTAGCTTAGGATAGGTGCATTGTGGGTAAGGGAGAAGCTCAAGAGCTTTTTGGCTACCAAAAGCTTTAGTAATGGCCGAGTCAGATCATAGCCCATCAGTTGAGGATAGAATGAAAATTGGCAACATCAGACCATACTTTATATAGAAAAGTTATGTTCTTACAATAATGCTACATACATATTTTCTTTGGTCCATCTCAACCTGTGGGTTATCGGATCCAAAACTGGCTGCTGAGACTCTTCAGCTCCAAAGCTCCTTTCTTCTGCCATAATACACTGCCCTCCCTGAATTTCCTCAGATTAAGCCTGTCCTGCTATACTCTAGAAATGTCAGTCTGCACAGTCCACCAGTAGCCACTCAATAAGGATGATAATTTGGAAGTGGGAATGGAGGGAGTGAGGGCTGAGATGGATGGAAGACAACACAGATCTAGCATTATGTAAGTACATTACTTTCATATCTGATGTGTCTTCCATCCACCTCAACCTGAGGGACAGAATCCACAGCCAGTCAAAAAATGGTGGCACCAGGAGAGAACATTCCACAACATGGTGGAGCCAAAAGATGACCTGGATCTGGAGTGAATATCTAACTGGTAATGGTCTAAAAAGGTCTGAGTGTTGGAAAAAGTAACTGTTGCACAATCATCTAAGGAGACCCGAGCAAAAAAAGGCAGTAAAAGTAAACCCCAGATCCTCTTTGGAATATCCAACTGGCAACTGGCCAAAAAGGTCTGAGTGTTGGACAAAGTAGCTGCTGCACAATCATCTAAGGAGACCCGAGCAAAAAAGGTAGTAAAAGTTGACCCCAGATCCTCTTTGGTGTAGTATGGTCTCTTGGAAGACTCATTTTGAGACCAGCTTTTGAATCTGTGTTGCTGCTTCCCTTTGCTGGCTTGGTGGAATGTCTGGAAAGGCTCTTTGTTTTACATTTGGAACAAACTGAAAGAGAATGGGATAGCCTTTGGAAATTATTCTAAACACAAGTGTTTTGAAGTGATGGCCTTTCAAGCTTCTGGGTGAGAAGCCAAGCCCCAGTCCCCCGCCCAACTGCAGCAGTCATCAGGAGCACTGAAAAGGCTTCCCAGGGATGGGACCTCAGAAGCTTTGATTCTGTTGACTACCACTGCTCCTTGGGCAGCATCCACTGAAGCTCCCCCCTCTGTCTCTCGGGGCACCCTCACATGCAGTGTACTGGAGAAAACATAAATTATGTACTCACCATAATGTTCCATATGTATTGTTGATTTTCATTTTTCCTCACATATGGGTTTGGATTTGATCTGTTGGATCAAACTCAGCCATTAGAATAGCTTGTGGCAACCAAAAAGCTCTTGTTCACCTCCTCTTACCCATAATGCATCATTTCCTGTTATCTCAGATCTTGTTTGCTAAGGCCATCTCATAAAAATGACCATACAGAGACCCTTTCTGGAGTGTGGAGAAATATAGCCAGTCCACCAGTATTGAATTTCCTGCTCTACCAGGAGCAAGGGCTGGGGGCTTTGAAGGAGGGGATGTGAGGAGAAATGAAAATCAACAATACAGATGGAACATTATGGTGAATACATAACTTCTTTATCTGATATTGTCAATTTTCATTTTGTCCACACATATAAGGCTACCTTTATCTTGGGTGGACTCATGGAAGAATGTTTCTCAGAACCATTGAACCAAAAGATGCCCTTCCCCTGAAGACCAAATCCAATTTGTAATGAGTGATAAAGGTATAACGACTAGTCCATGTGGCTGCTGCACAAATATCATCCATCGATGCTCTAGCCTGGAAATCTGAAGTAGTAGTCAATGTCCTGGGTGAATGAGCCTGTACAGGTCTGGGAAGATCTATGCCTAGTTTGGAGTAAATAAAGGATATGCAATCAGACAATCATTCTACTAGAGTGACTTTGGATTCTGGAAAGCCTTTCCTAGTGCCTGCGAATGAGATAAATAATTGATTTCCCTTTCTAAAATTTGCTCTATGGAGATAAAAATGTAATTGCCTATGGACATCCAACAAATGTAGCACATATTCCCCTTTGTTGCTGAAATTTGGAAAGAAAATGGGTAGTTAAAGGTTTGGTTAATATTAGTGTCATAAACTACTTTGGATAAAGAGGAGGGGTTGGTACACAAGGTGACTCTGTTTTTATGGAAAATCAAGTACGGCAGTTGGGAAGATAAGGCCTGTATCTCTGAAATCCTCCTTACTGATATAATGTCTACCAGGAAGATGGTTTTCCAGGACAAGAATTCAATATCACAAGTTGTTGTAGGTTCGGGTCAAAGGGAGGCTGCACGATAAAACTGAGCACCAAATTTAGGTCCCGTGGAGAGATGGGTCCTTATGGGATGTTCTTAGCAAAAAGATCCCTTTCAGGAACGCTGTGCAAAGTTTGTGGGAGATCAGTGATAAGTTACCTTTCCCAATGTGAAAAGCAGAGATTGCTGCTAAGTGTACTTTAATTGTAGATGCAGCTGCTCCATTATCAAAAAGGTGAGCCAACAATTCAAGAATGGAGTGGACTGGTGCATTGAAGGGATCTACATCATGCTGTTCAGCCCAGATTACAAATCTTTTCCATTTACTCCTATAAAGTTTTTGGGTTGATGGCTTATGGGAAGATAGTAACATATGACGGACAGGGGAGGAGAGCATAGGCTCTCTGGCTATTAATGTAATTGGAGAAACCAAGCTGCTGGCTTGAGGTTAGAAAGACTGGGATGAATCATTCCTGTTGGATGTTACAGCAGGTTTGGACTGGGATCCAGAGTTCATGGTTTCCTCTGTAAATTAGGCCAAAGAAAGGGAAAACAGATTTGTCAAGGCCAAAATGGGGCAATGTGAATTACTGTTCTCTTCAACCAGTTTGCTTTCTGAAGAAATATAGTGATCAAAGGAGTTGGGGAAAGGCATACAGGAGACTGGGAGGTCAATCATGTATCAGAGCATCCCTTGGTGGCTCCCCCATCAGGGGAATTAGGGCAAAGTAGCTGCTGCATTTGTTGTTCAGGGGGAATGCAAACAGGTCACAGCATGGCTGGCCCCCATCTGTGGAAAATTTCTTCCACCACTTTCTGGATCTGCTCAGCCTATCTGCTATCATGCTGGACTTTCCTGGAAAGTTCGTTGCTACAAAAAAGCTTTTTGAAGAGATCTCCCATTTCCACACCTAGAGCACTTCTCGACACAGGGGGTATGATCTGGTTCCTCCCTGTTTGTTTATGCAGCAGACCACAGACATGTTGTTTGACTGAATTGCCACTGTTCCCAGAGGAAAAGCATTCTGAAAAGCCTGCAATGCTAGAAGCAATGCTTGCATCTCTAGGACATTTATGTGTAAATCGGCTTCTTTGGCAGACCAGGTGCCGTGAACCATCTTCTCTAGATAATGTCTCCCCAACCTATCTGGGAAGTATCTGTTATTACCATGGCCTGTGGCTGTGGGGGGGAAAAAGGGTTGGCCTTCTGTCAGTTGAGGGGAAAGAATCCACTAGGAGAGATCCCTTTTACAGGTGTCCGTAATGAGAATCTGGAAGGACATAGGATGGTGGAGAATTGACCACTATGCAGCTAGTAGCCATTGTAGTATTTTCATGTGAAACCTTGCTAGCAGAACCAAGAAGATAGCTGCCACCATTGATCCCAGAACCTGTAGGATGTAATGGGTGGCTATCATCCTGTTTTGAAGCAACTTGTAAGCTTGGCATCTGATTGTCTGTACTCTGTAGGATGGAAGTTCTTCATCTGGGGTCGAAGCCAGAGCTGAGCTCACATGCATGGAAGCCCTGAGGTGCATCAACTGTTCAGAAGGTACCTGAATCAAACACATCTGTGGTTTGTGAGGTTTGTGACAGCCTGAGAGCTCCCCAGCTCCAAAAATGCCTAGGAGCTCTGAGAAAAAAATGCACAATCCAATAGTATCTAGGATTGTTCCTATAAATTCTACTGTTTGAGAAGGCTCCAACTAAGATGTTTCATAATTTACAGCATTTCCTAGCTCTGTACAGGTGTGGATAACAGAGTCCCTTTGCTTGTACAAGTAGATGCCTGGTCGGGGTGGAAATGAGCCAGTTATCAAAATAGGGAAACACATGGAATCCTTGCCATCTCAGGTGAGCTGCTATCACTGCCATGCACTTGGTGAACACTCTGGGTGCAGTAGTGAGACCAAAGGGCAGTGCTCTGAATTGATAATGACTGGCTCCCAGCCAAAAGCATAAGTGCCTTCTGGATCGTCTGTTCATCTTTATATGGTAGTACACATCCTGAAGGTCTATGGAGCACATCTAGTCACCCTGTTCCAAAAAAGGAAGTATGGACTGTACCATGACCATTCAGAACTTTTGGCATTGAAATGACTTGTTTAATTTCCTGAGATCCAGTACTGGTCTCCAATCCCGTTTTCTTTGAAACTAAAAAGGACTGTGAGTAAGTTCCAAATCCTCTCCGGTCTGGAGGGAGCTACTGGATGACTTTTCTGTCTAGCAGTGTTTGCATCTGCATGACTGCATGATCCCTTTCACTAGGTGGAACATCTGGGATTTGCTTGTTTGGGGAGAAGGTGAAGAAGAGGGATTAAGTAACCTCTAGATATTATCCTCTGCACCTATGCGTTAGTGGTTATGTTTAGCCAGGCTCTCCAGTGCAGGGATAGTGGACCCCCGATTGCTTCTAGAGGTGAGCAATCAGACCTCCTTTCAGGAGCACTGGAAGAGTTTCCCAAAGAAAGGTTCTTTTGACCCTTGGTTCTGCAGGCCTCCTCTGCCATGATGGTGATGTCTTCCAGAATTGTTCTCCCCTCTGCCTCTGGGGAATCTTTCTCCATGTGTGTCATGGTAAGACTCTTATGATTTCCTGAACCACATTTTGCCACCGCCTCTCTCTGACTCTTTGGGTATGATCTCTGAGGGGTGGAAAAACGTATGCCCATGGCAGAAAGGGTTTTATCCTCCTTTTCACACCTGGATAGCATATCTTTGACATTGGGACCAAAAGGATGTACTATCAAATGGAGTGCTGACAAAGACTTAAAAAACTCTGCAAAGTGGCATCCAGGCATGTCTCCTCATAGATATGCCTGAATCTGCTACTCTGCTCATTCCCCCAGCTGCATGCGAGATGAGCCTCATGAAAGAGTTAGCTGCAGAATATAGGGTTTCTAGCTGGGAAGTAATCTTTACTTGAACCCCCTTCAGCTATGGCTTCCTCAAGGTATCTGTGAGCTCCTTGATCAGATCCCTCTGTAGTCTAGTAAAATGGGAGAGGTAATTCTGTGACTGTAAGGCAAAGGTTACTGAAGAGAAAACTCGCTTCCTGCATCTATCTATCATCCTAGAATCCTTATTAAGAGGACAAATAGTGGAAATTTCCTCTGAAAGTTCCTTCTTTTAGCTGCCGTTACGACCATGGCATCTACTGCAACCCCTTTAGTCCAATACTTTTTGTCTTCTGGTGCGGTAATGATTTTGTTTGTGAAAAATTATATAGCCGTCTTCTGTTGGTTTCTTGCTGTTACTTGCATTAGTACATATGCATACCACATAATTTAACTCTTAGTATAACCAATTACTTTAATACTGCATTGTACTAAGTACAATAAATACACTGAGACAAACTGCTTCAGTTAGTATGACTTTACTGTTACATTTTTCTTTTGATCTACAAGCATGCAATACAGATGCTGTCAGCTCTCTATTGCAAATTCCCAGAGCTTGTTTATACACACTCATATTTATATCAAAGTCTGATATATTTTTCTCAGTCTGATGTATAACAGTTTTTTTCATTGTATAACAATTTTCATTTGTTCCCTTGTCCTTGGTTCTTTGTACTTTGATGATCCATGAAAAGACTTCTGAAAACTTGATGTTCCAACATTATCTTACTGATGTTGCTCCTTATCTTGTTGACATCTTTTGGTCATAGCTATTTTTACAAAGTTTGTTTCTCAATAACATACTCCTTTTTATGCATGGACGCCAAAATCTAATTAAGCTCTTTTTGCCAGCACACTTGTTCAGCATTTTATACTATTTATTATTCTTGCAGCTTTCTTCAAGTTAATAATCATGCTAGCAACAGTTTTGAAAAGACAGTGAATATACTAAATAAAACAGAATACTATTATTCTTTCAGTTCCCCCTTATTGTATTTTTTGAGGAATGGACTAAACTTCAGTTAAAAAACTGCATGTGTTTCTTTAGCATTGCTCTTTACAGCATTTACCACTTTGTTCATGTTTACAGTTATGATTTGCTGAGTTATTGCAACTCTTTGCAACCTGCAGTATATTAAACAATTCCAAGTTGTCATTATTATTAAGACCCCTAAAACTATCAACACAGGATGTATTAACCAATTTAGCAATTTGGTCTTAGATGATGAGTATCTTGTGAATATGTCCCACCAATTATGGGCAGTGTCAGCGTCTGTTTTTCTCTTTTACTATTAACACTGGGTTATTTGAAACCACATATACAAACTGTGGTGCCACTTTAACAAACATTTTGAAATTTGAAGGCAATATTGTCTATTTGCACAACATTTTATTCAATTTACAAATTTAGATACATTAGTACTAAATTGTAATCTGTCTATTAAAGATACTTGTAATAACTTATTAATAGTAGGATTCCATTGTGCTTGTAAATGTACAATCTGTGAGATATTTTGTCCTACTAGCTTTCATACCAAGCTCTTTTAAATCTGCATTTGGTATCTTTAAAACTTGGATATGTAATATTGAAGTGCACTATTGTTTTTTGGTATTGTTGTCCTATCATAGTACAAGTGAATGGTATTTTTACCATTTGATTTGTATGAAGTACTGGCCTGTTACACAAAATGTTAAGTATTTTAACCCATGGTCCTTTTTTTGTATTACTGTGCTGTTTTTACAAATAAACAGATTATTGGCAGAAATGATACCCTTTTCTTCCCCTGTTGAGTTTATTCTTATTTTTGTTATTGTCTACACACTGTGACATTTTTTTGCATGATGTGTTTCCTTGTCAGAACTGTTACATTTTTGAGATAATGTGCAACATCTAATAGAGATAAAGCTGTTTATTGAAATGTTTATGTCAGCCTTTGATTTTTCCTCTACGTTTATGCATGCCTGACCTTGTTTAGCTAACCATGCTGTTATATTTGTGTTAAATGTTATCCTCCCAAAGGTACATGCTGCATGCTTTTTACAACTGAAATTGCCTTGTGTTTTATTTTGTGTAGCATTTTCCCAACTAAGTTTTATTCGTGAAATATTGTAATTCCCTCTGTTTTGATGTTCAGAATGATGCAAATGAAATGCAGATGTCTGTGTTGAATGCTGTGTGCCTTGTCTCACAGCTGCATTTTATCTAAAGTCCTTGAACCGTGTTCCAGACACTGAACATTCAGCTTGTCTCAAGCTGTACCAGCATATATGTATGCTAGCAAACAGAAATACATGTATTTAACTAACTATATTATTTCTACATATATTATAGCAACAGATGTGTATATGCATTTAACTAGCAAATAGATATGCACATGCATTTATACATTTTTAAACATATTTATCACTGTATACATTCCCTCTGTTTTATTTTAAATACAAAACTGTCTACATTAGTATGTACTTTTTTATTCAAGTTATATTGGTATTAACTAGAAACACATTGGGAAACAAAACCTTTAGTTTTCTTTTGATATGGCAAGTTAACACAGTTTAATATTGGCAACACAATGATAACAAGCATTACCAGTTATGAGATGTATTTTGTAGTTGCTGAGTATGACTTTATAGAGTGATGTCCTATACAGTAATTTAATGACAACGCTTGAGGATTTTATTGCAAAGACGTAGTCTTGTTTTTTGAAAAAAAAAACTTCACAAATGTCAAGCTTTGACTTGTTACTCTATTTACATAGATAAACCATTTACTATATACTGTACAGAATACACTTGCTTGTACAGATTGTTTTTGCATTTGTACATACATGGCTATAATGTACACTCAGTCCAGTTTTCAAACCTAGCATTAAACTGAAGCCTGCTAATTACATTACTTGAAACATTAAAATATATTTTTTGTATTAACACTTCGTACCTTTATTTTAGTTCTTTTTGCAGTACTGTTTACAGTTAGTGTAAAATTGAAAGCATGCCCTTCCCCTTGTAGTATACATCATTTTATTGCAGTATTGTTTATTTGCTTTATGCTGTGAGAATTGAATGTATGCTTGCCCTTTTGGCTGTTACCTAGACTGTAACACTTTGGTCTTACACATAAAGTTTTGCTGTTGCCTATACTGTCAAAGTTGCAGTAGGAATTGCTTTTACCCATTTTGAAAAGATGTTTACTGTTACTAGTAATTATTTGTACCCTGCCTTATTTTGTCAAGGGACCTGTATAATTTATTTTAACTGCATACCATAGTCCATGCACTGATTGTAGCTGGTGTAGTATTTACTTGCAGACTTTTGTTCTTTTTGCTTAATACTACACATGAATACTTAACAATAATGTTTTACAAAAATGTAAGCCATTTGGCCTGGTGACCAGCCTTGTTTGCTTGACCTTATAAATTTAGTACCAGTAACATTTTATCCTATACAACAGTTCTTGTAACTACCCATTCCAGCCTGGAAAGATTTGAGCTCACATACTTTTTTTCCTTCTGCTCATTGCAGACGCTTAACCCATAACATCTTCAGCACTTACTTGCACTTTCAGTCATTCGTTAATATACTTGCAACTTGATATTAGAATGCAGTTGCAATAAGCATTAACTTGCCTAACTATGCATAATATTGTTTTTGAATACTGTTTTTTGCTGGGGTCTTTGCTATTTTTGATGCTATTATACAATAACAAAATATTGTAAGAAACAAAAGAGATATTGGCTTAACTAACACATGCTTAAAACAGATATATTTACATGATTTACATTTGCTGCTGTGTGCCTTTTTCTACACTTGCATGTCAGTCTTGTGACATCATGTCTTTACTGTGTTTAACTACTCTCATTTCATTTTTATGCCCTAGAACTGTTTTGTTATTTGAAATGGATTTAAAATTACCATTTAAGTGGATTGCTTTAACTGAATGAAAGTTTGTGCTGTATGTACCCTTAACCATTTTGTAAATATAGAATAGTATGTCGTAAATTATTTTCTATCAGCGTAGTTAACTGCTGTTGCTTTAACTCTTTACTAACCAGATTATATTTGTCAGTATTCTGTTCTACTGACTTTAAAGCTCTTATGCAGTTTTGAAAAAGTGTTTGCATATGTTGTCTGAACTTTTTGAACTCACTCTGACTGTGTCTTAGAAGTATAATAAATCTTTTTGTCAGTTCACCATGAACCTCATCTCTGTTCTTATCTGTTTTGTAATCTACAGTGGTTTTATGCCACTTTTGTCTAGCAAGATGTACAGAAGATTATGTAAATAACTGACTTGATGGATATTGTATGCAAAATTCAAAGATGTCCGGTAGGCTGAAGTTGTTGTATAAATCTATAAATACTTTAATAAAATAACAAATAAAAACAGGTAAGCACTTTCGCAATGTATTTCTTTCTTCAGACCATAAAATACACATTCAACCAAACCATTTAAAAACAACCATTTGGCCAATCAAAATGAAAATATTAGTCATGTGATATGAATCAGGGATTTAGACCTCTTCTTTTTAAAGCAGATTTTAAAGAGCTAGCACTGTTTAGCCCTGGAGACACATCTGCTCTAAAATCCAGGACCCATTTCATTTCCAAAAATTCAGTTTCATTACTGACATCACCTTCTCTGATGTTAGTATTAAATTGCTGCAGGATTAAAATTTGTGAGTGTCATCAAACTCTAACACATGTTTAGCTAGTGCATTAGTAGGTTTGCCATTCCTTATATCACCAACATGCTCCAGTATGCGCTCCCTAAGAGTACGATTTGTCTTCCCTATGTAGAACATTTCACATGCTATGCATTGTGCCATATAAACAAGATTACCACTGTTACAATCTGCATAAAAATGAAAACTGATGTCTTTAAAGGTCCTAGGATGAATAATAGTAGTAGTTGACCAAATAAATCTACATGCCTTACAAGACCTAAAGGCATAAGTGCCTTGATGTTCAGATTGTATCCTAGAGGGCCTAGATTGTTTATAACATAGATGTTGTTTTAAAGTTTTATTATTCCTAAAGACAAACTGTGGAGTATCACCAATAACTTTGTTTATATTGTCGTTCGTCATTAAAATTGGCCAATTCTTTTTCATAATATCACATACAAAGTTAATATTGCTGGAATAAGGTAGAACCATTCTGTTTTATCAAACTTATTGGTTAGCTGTGAATTAGTATGTTGTATCTCAGGTTTCTTGGAAAAATAAGGGATAACTCCTTTCATAGTAACTTCTTCTATGGCCCTCTCTATTACTCCTATACTATATCCCCTTTGCAGTAGTTCAATGTGTAAAGTGTCTAAGGCTCTGCTCAAAGATGAGGCATCAGTATGTAAATGCATTTAGTCTATAAAATTGGTTCTTAACCACATTTCTAGCAATGTGTCGGGGATGCGTGCTCATATTATGTAAAATATTGTTTTTCTTACAGGGTTTCCTCTACATACTAGTTGATAAGGTACCTAAATCATTAATGTTAATTATTATGTCCAAACATTCGATGCATGTCACAAAGCTATGCATAGTAAAACTAAGATAGGCAGTTGTGTTCTGTAAATAATCAATAAACTGATCTAAAATATGGGAGGGCCCTTGCCAAACAAAAAAAGATGTCATCTACAAAGCGTCTGTAGAACTTCACATAATTACCAAATAAAATGTTAGAAAAAACAGACTGTTTCTCCCACTGAGCAAGAACTAGGTTGGCATATGAGTTAGCACACGCTGTTCCCATAGTCACCCCTAATTTCTGCAAAAAATAGTCAGTTTCAAATTAAATGTTTCCTCTTACAAGGCCTCTTCCGAGGGATGTCTTCAGTGGAATACTCTGGGGAGGCATCAGAAAAGATGAAGGAACCCTTATGGGTATCCTGGGGCCTAAGGACCTGCTGTTCCTGTGGAATGTTATGGTCAGAATAGGTGCGCAAGGGCTGCAGATGGGAAGAATGTGGATCCGCGGAGGGAGGTGTCTTCTTAGTTGCAGAGGCAGCTATGGCCCTCTCCAGAGCCCCAAACGCTGACTGCTGCTGAACAGAGAAGGACCCCAGATCCAACAGGCCATGCCTATGGCCTGGAGACCTCTCAAGCTCCGAAGATAGCTCGCCTGGGTTTGAAGCTGGAACTGAGCTCACCTTTAGGGAAGCCATGAGATGCATCGACTGCTCCAAAGGTCCCAGAGTTGAATGAACCCATGGCCAGTGAGGCTTGCTATGACTCTGAGAGCTCCCTAGCTCCAAAAACACCAAGGAGTTCTGAACAAAGCCCTGATTAGAAGAAAAAGAAATTCTCTGATCTAAACTGGAAGACACCGAGCATGTCGGATCTGATGGCTCCAAAACTGCCCTGAAGTTGGAAGAGGAACCAAAGGAGGAGAGGACAGCTTAGATGAATCCCGGACCTTATGGGTAGGAGCCAAGGGGGACATATTAATGTCTTGCACCCACAATATCTTCTGGCCATATGTTCCATGTTTTTCAGTAAGGCTTCTGGTAAAGTAGGAAGACGAAGCAAAAAAGATTTGGGTCTACTCAGAAAAGGGGACTGTACTCTCAATGGAACCAGGTCAATAGAGGAAGTGTATCTGGTCCTTGGCAGAGACACAATCATCTTGAAAGGGCTGGTAGTCTGATCTGAGTGCAATGGCTCTGACCAATCCTTGTCAGATCTACTCACAGCCAGGGAAGTCAGATCAAAGATAGATTCACTTGGGCAGAAGGATTCAACTGAGTTGTTTGCTGAGAAGTCTTAGTCATTTCAGTCTTATGCTCTGAGGAATCTATGAGCTGAGGAAGGTCTCTTCTTCCCTCTGTCAGAACTTTTACAGGAAGAGGAAGATGGGCTCGACTGAGCCAACCTAGATTTTGCAGAAGACTTGGGGTCACTGCCAGAAATGTCCTCTCCAAAGGAAGATGGCAACATGCCCTTCAAAATCAACTTGTTTTTCCTTTCAGCCAGGGCCCTATGGTTGAAAAAATGGCAAATTGAGCAATCCTTCTGTAAATGGAGGGGGCTCAAACAGTAAACACGCACACTGTACAAGTCACTAAAAGGAATCTTATGACCACACTTTGAATATTTCTTAAAGCCAGCCGGCTTCTCAGATTTCTCAACCATGGATAAAGAATGGCAGAGAATACAAACACACAGACACGCACTCGCACACAAAAATGAAGATAGTACTACAAGAAAAGGCAAAAAGCTCATAAATATATATAGCCAGAAGACATTTTTTTTTTGAAAAGGAAGGGAAAAAAGGAAGGGGAAAGCTACTAAGGATAGTAGCAGAACAACCCCAAATTGTATATGGGAGGGAAAGGAAAAGTAACGTAATAAAAAAAATGGTTACTGGAGAGGAAGAAAGTTTCAATAAGGCAGCGGAGAAAGTGATAAAAGTTAGACTAAAAAAGTAGTACAATACAAAGGAAAGGATATAATAAAGATTGCAAAATATCACTTATCTTCCCAAGAGCTACAGGAATGACCACATCTTCATGAAGTGGCAAACAAGATCTGATGTAACAAAGAGGGAACCATTATGGGTAAGGGGAGGAGAACAAGAGGTTTTTGCTTGCCAAGAGCTATTCTAACTTCCAAGTCAGATCCAATGAATTGGATCCAAACACATATGTGAGGACAAAATGAAAACTAACAATATCAGATCTGTTGGTATTTATGAAACTAGAGTCATTTTTCAACTTTCTGGTTCTTAGTGAAGGTCCTCTGCAAGGTAAGAAAAAAACTGTTAATGGCTGCCAGCATTTTCTCCCCCTAGTCAATATGTTTTTAACCTTGAGTCCAAACAAGGTTGATCCAAAGGGGACACTGAGAAAGGACATCTTAAAGCAGTCTGTAAAACTACACAGATGCAACCAGTCATGGCAGCACATGGTGTTGCTGATGCCTGCTGTAACAGCTGTATCATCTGCTTGCATTAGAAAGGAGCCTCATGGACAGATTGGAAATGGACAGTATAAAAGACAACATAGTTTGTAAAGACTTGTGAGTCTCCAGAGAATGTTGCAATATCATGGACTTGTACACCTTAGAAATAAGATATATCTGGAGTCTAGTCAGATGAGACAAACAGCTCAGTGCAAAGAGGGAAAATGTGGTTGAAGCATATGCAAACTTCCTGAAAAAATCCAGTGCATGTGACTAATTTTTTTGGGTGGGGGATTGGCAGATCACTGTACTATCTTCAGACATATCCTTTTCTGTGGCTGCAGTGACCACAATAGTATCCACTGCAGGACTCTTGATCCAAAACAACCTATCCTTGGGGGAACAAACACCATGTTTGGCTTCTGAGGGATGTGCTCCACCACGTCAGAGTCTCTCCAAACACTGTGGGACATCAGGTCAACAAGAGCATCTGGAGATCCACCCTGGGTGTAGACGGGCCCACTCCAAAAGCTTCAAGAAAAAACAGACCCCTCTGGGTATGGGACTTCTGTGGTCCATCCACTTTGCTGTATTTTAAATTCTAACAAAATGCCAAAAGAGGTATCTTCATGGGGGATTGGAAGAACCCTTCCTTTTCATCAAGGTCAGAATTCTCAGTGAGGGTTACTACAGGGGAGTCTACTCTTTTCCTCTTGAACTTGCTCTTGACACAAGCCTCCCGGGAGAAGGGGGGGGGGTGACATAGAAGCAACATGGGAAATTAGGAGTTATGTTCTTACCATAACTTGGTATCTGTGTTGTCCATTTTCACTCTTCCTCACTGATGGGTTATGGATCAGATCCTCGGATCCAACTCAGACGCATTTTCCACACTTTACATCCTAGTCTTGAGATCCTCCCTCTTACCATAATGCACTACACTACCGCTAAGTCCTTGGACTGAGATTGCTGCCTATGCCTACAGAATTATAGATACAGGACAGATAAGGTAAGAATTACCACTCAAATGTGGAATTCATGTAACATCCAATATCCTTCTAGAAAGATAAGTCCGGGGGATGGCTGGGAGGGAAGGTGAGGAAGAATGAAAAGGGACAAAACAGATAAGTTATGGTAAGTACATAACTCCTAAATCTGATGTTGTCCTTTTCATTCTTCCTCACTGATGGTTTAGAGTCTCCAGCTAAGTAATTCTTTGGAGCCCTTCAAGGAAGGACAAAACCAGAGCTCTGTCAAACCAAAAGAAATTCTGCTTTTGGAGACAATGCCCAGATTGCAGTGCATCACAAGGCTATGATTGTTAAAAACAAGTGACTGTATTAGAAATATCAGCCAAAGAAACTGTGGTAGAAAGGCTGATGAGGTAGTCATAGATTCGGTAGAATGGCACTGGGATGACGGGGCAATTCTAAACAACTTTTGAGAATAAATCAGCAAAAATACAGTCAGTAATCTATTTGGCCAGGATAATATATGGAACTGCTTAACCCAAGCAGTTAGAAGGAAAAGGAAATGCACAGCTGGTCAGATCTTCTGTACTGTTGTTCCCATGAAAAAATAAACATAATTGGCAATTCTGAAAGGATTCGGAAACCAGCACTCCTTAGTCTGACATGTAGCCCACCAGCATTTAACAAATGACAAGTCTTTGAAACACTTTAATAGTGCAAATTCAAATAACAACGTTTGTAATAAAAAACAGTCCAAAACACAAGTCAGGTAAGCGTTTTCGTCTGTTCACATAACAGACCTTATCAAACCCTTTGCAATGGACAAGGACACCTATAAAGTCTGAAACTCAACATCTGTCATTATTTACTGACTTCAGCCTTCACAGATTTATCAATGATTTGTCAGAACACCACAAAATTATGAGACAAAACTTTTTGCAACACAGGTAAGAAGGGAGAGCTGAAAGAAAAAAGAAGTTATGTACTCACCATAATGTTCCATGTGTGCTGTCTATCTCGCCTTTATTCTTAACAGGTTGGGTTTGAATCCAATCCTCAGATCTGACTCGGCCTTATACACCAGCTCAAGGTCTTTCACTTGCTGGTGGCTATCCCCTTTCCCATCATGCACTAGGAAGGCTCCCCAGATCTTGTTTGCAGCTATACAAAGGAATTCCAACTAAGGATAGCTTAATACTTAATAGAGCAATCAAGATGGTTAGAGAACACTAGTAACCAATTGTATCAACTTGGTCTTCCAGGAGCAAAAGGCTGGGGGAAGGAGGGTGGGATGTAAGAATGAAGTCAAGATGGACAACACACATGGAACGTTATGGTGAGTACATAACTTCTTTATGTGATGTTATCCTATCTCGCCTTCATTCTTAGCAGGTTGGGACAGTGTCCCTAGCACCATCTTTCTTGGGTGGCTCAAAGGAGAATATTCTTCACACTGTGGAACCAAAGGAGGCCCTATTCCTGGAGGCCAAATCGACTTTGTAATGAGTGATAAAGGTATGTGGTCTTGCCCATATTGCTGCAGCACAAATGGTATCAATACGTAGACTAGCCCAAAAGGCAGAAGTTGCAATTGTCCTTGCAGAATGACCTTTTACTTTATGAGAAAGACCTTTGTTTTGGGATTTGTAAATAAAGGTTATACAATCTGAGAGCCATTTTGAAAGTGTCACTTTAGAAACTGAAGCACCTTTCCTTGAATCTAAAAATTATACAAATAGTTGGTCAGATTTTCTGAAGTCCTTTGTCCTATGCAAGTAGAAGCGTAATTGTCTATGTGCATCTAGTTGGTGCAGCATGTATTCTGCCTTATTCTCATAGTTAGGGGAAAAATACTGGTAGCTCTATGGATTGGTTTAAATTAGAGTCTGAACATACTTTGGATAAAAATGAAGGGTTTGTTCGTAAGGATACTCTGTCTCTGTGAAAAATCATGTAGGGAGGCTTTATTGACAAGGCTTGCAGTTCTGACACCCTTCTAGCAGAAGTAATAACTATCAGAAGAATAGTTTTCCAAGACAAAAATTTGAGATCGCAGGATGATGCTGACTCAAACAGAGGAAAAACTAAACGGGATAAGACAAAATTTAAGTCCCATGGTGCTAGAGGGTCTCTAATAGGTGGTCTTAATAAAATGGTACCTTTAAGGAAGGCTTTGCATAGTCTGTGTGACATAATATTGAGGCCTGATTCACCTAAATGGAAATTGGATATCTCTACTAACTGGACTCGAATAGCAGCTGCGGCTGCAGCTGCACCTTCATTGAATAGTTCTGCCAAGAATTCCAGAATGGAAGCTACTGGAGCAAAAAAGAATCAATGTGATTATTAGAGGCCCATTAAGAGAATCTTTTCCATTTGCTTCTATATATCTTTCTCATTGAAGACTTATGAGAAGAAATAAGGATTTGTTTTACTGAAGAAGAAAGATTAGGGAGCCTGGCTATGGTTGGAATCAGAGCAGCCAAGCTGTCAACTTTAGGGACTGAAGAAAGGGATGGAGCATTCCTGATGCATGAGTCAGAAGGTCCAGAACTGGGGCCAAAATCCAAGGCTCCTCCCGAAGATGAGGCCACAGGAAGGAGAACCAGATTTGATGAGGCCAGTATGGGGCGATGAGTATCAAGTCCCTTCCCAAGCAATTGGCTTTCTGAAGAACTTTGGGTATTAATGGAAAAGGAGGAAAGGCATAGAGGGGACCCAAGGGCCAATTGTGTACAAGTGCATCCCTTGGTGACTCCCCCGGTGGGGGGGGGGGATAAGGGCAAAGTAGTTGCTGCATTTCGCATTCATGGATGTGGCAAAATGGTCGCAGCAAGGCTGGCTTACTTCCTGTTTTAGGGACCACTCATGAGGCATCAGAATCACTTTGCTGAGCCTGCTATCATGTTGGATTTCCCCAGAAAGCATTGGGAGGCGGTTGTCCACTGCCATACTCTCAGGGCCTCCTAGGAAAGGAGATAAGATTTGGTTCCTCCTTGTTTGTTTATGTACCATACAACTTGGTGTTGTCTGTCTGTATTGCAATAGTTCCCAGTGGAAGAGTCCTGGAATGCTTGAAATGCCAGAAGCACCACTCTCATCTCTAGGACATTAATGTGCAAATAGGCCTTGTGATCCTGCCAAATGCCATGGACTGTCTTTCCCAGATAATGTCCCCCCATCCTATCTGAAAAGCATCCATGGTCACTGTGGCTAATGGTTGGGGAAGTACAAAGGGTCAACTTAGTATCACCTGAGTGGAGAAAAGTCACCAACGAAGGTCTTTTTTGCAAGACTCCATTATCAATATCTTGTGGGACATAGGTAGTTCCTGCATTGACCACTGAGTGGACAGTAGCCACTGGAGAATTCTCATATTTAGATGTACTAATGGAACCAAGGTTATTGCTGCTGCCATGGTACTTTTAGGACTGTCCTTGCTTGCGCTCTTTTCTTGGAAAGATTTAAAACTTGATGTTGTAGAACTTGTACACTTTCCGGAGGGAGTTTGGTCATAATCTTTGTTGTATCTAGTTCTGCTCCTATAAAAACAATACTCTGAGAGAGCAGCAAGGCAGATTTTTTTATAGTTTATTGTGTTCCCTAATTGAGAGCAGAGATGCAAGGTGGAGTCTCTCGGTTTTGTTAGTAGATGCTCGGTGGTGGTAGTTAGAAGCCAGTTGTCTAGGTATAGAAACACTCGGAATCCTAGACGTCTCACGTGAGTCGCGACTACTGCCATACATTTGGTGAACACTCTGGGGGCTAAAGTGAGGCCAAAAGGCAGAGCCCAAAACTTGTAATGGCTGGTTCCCATCCAAAAGAGCAGGTGTCTCCTGGATCACCTGTCCATTTTTAGGTGGTAGTATGGATCCTGGAGGTCTATCGAGCATATCCAATTGTCTTTTCCCAAGAATGGGAGTACTGACTGCAGTGTTACCATCTGGAATGTGGACTTTTTTACTGATTTGTTTAGGTTGCTGAGATCCAGAATTGGTCTCCAGTCCCCTGTTCTCTTTGGAACTAAAAAGAACCTTGACTAAGTTCTGGATCCTATTTGGTCTGCAGGGACTGTTTGGATGACTCTTTTGTCTAGCAACTTTTGAATTTCTAGAGTTGTCTGTTTCCTTTGACTGGGTGGAATGTCTGGGATCTTTTTTATGTTTGGGATGGGGTAGGAAAAGGATATGGAGTAACCTCTGGATATGATGATTTGTACCCATTTGTCTTTTATTTGTTGCCAGCCTTCTGTGTACAAAGATAAGTGGCCCCTGACTGCTTCCAGAGATGGACAGGTGAGCTTCCTCTCAGGAGTGCTGAAAGGGCTTACCAAAGAAAGATTATCTGTCTCCTTGATTCTGCAGACCCCCTCTGCAGCATAGTCGGCATCTTCCATTAGCAGTTCCCCCTCTGCCCCTGGGGGAAGAATCACCACATGTGTCCTGGAAGGCACTCTGGGATTTTCAAAACCACATTTTCCAACTACCTTTCTGACCTTTGGGATAAGGTCTGGTAGATAGGGAAAAACAGAATCCTACAGCAGAGAGAGTCTTTCCTTCTTGTTCACACTTGGTTAGTGTGTCCTTGACTTTAGGCCCAAACAAGGATGTGCCATCAAATAGGGCATTCACTAAGGAAGATTTAAAGAGTTCTGCAAACTCACACAAGCATATCTAGGAATGTCTCCTTAATTCCTTAAAGACTGAATGCTGTAATTAAATCAAAAGGTGCTTCAACAAAGTATTAATTTAAGGGTGTGCACACATAACAAAGTAATAGTTTAAGGGTGTGCACACTTATGCAACCAGCGTATTGTACATTTTTTATTTTTTATATTTTTTCCTCTGACAGATTTGTTTGTTTTTTCAATTGAATTGTACAGATTATATGTCACGTTAAAGGTGGGAAAAGTTTTGAAATGATTTATTGTGGTCTCATTTTTTTATATTACAATAACCTGGCATTTTAACAGGGGTGTGTACACTTTTTATAATCCACTGTATATATGTTTTACTTAGCCAGAGCCAGTGAGAAGAGCACCCGATCTGTTTTAGTGGCAAACAAGATCTGGGGAGCCTTCCTAGTGCATGATGGGATAGAGGATAGCTACGAGCTAGTGAAAGACCTCGAGCTGGTGCATAAGGCCGCGTCGAGGATTGGATCCAAACCCAACCTGGTAAGAATAAACGTGAGATAGGACAACATCACATTAAATGTTTTGCGGCATTCATTATCACTTAAAAAAGAATAAGAGCCCTGTTCTCCTCTGATAATATCCTCTGTTGCTTCATCATAATGAGCCCTCTAAAGGAACTGAAAAACACAGGCATCAATCTGGACACACTGAAAGAAATGTATAGCAGAAGGCAAAATTCCATAAAAAACAAGAAACAGCAGAAGTCTAATGTTCATGACTCGTGGCATGGGGAAAAGACCATACTGATAATTTACACCATCCAACTAATCCGCAGGTCAGAAATCCAGTAATCGCTAAAAAGAAGCACACTTTTTTAATAGGAGCAGTTTGGACAGCACATGCACACCATGAAAAACCTCCTAAACGTTGACATTTGTGAAACAGGGAGTAAGAAACAAATTTGGGACCCTAAACCCTGATGAGAGCAGTATAACTTTCTGAAGTGAGAGCAAAACCAAAAGATGGCTATGCTGAAAAACAGGAAAAAACAGAGAACAAATGAACAATGTATCTAAGGAAAAACACATACATGAGAGACAACTCTTTTATAAAGGGAAATGATAAAAATCACCATGACTAGGATTTATGAAGAAAAACGGAAGCCCTGAAATTACAGAAAGATGGACAGCAAAACCGGAAGGAAAAAAGCAAAATAGATTATCCCTGGGATTCAATAAAGCATTTTCCCATGTCAGAATAGTGGAGCAGCTCCTGCATGGAATATGGCTGCCGAGTGATTCAGTAAACAAGGCTGGGGGTGTGCATGAGCCTGCCAGCACTATTCTGGCATGGACATCACTGAATAATTCTAATTACCTCATTTGCTGGAGAAAACAATGCAAATGAGGTGAATTAGTGATTCAGTAAGCAGGCAGGCATCCATGCCAGAACAGTGTCTGTTGCAGAAATTTATTCAGTTACTGACCATGTGCATTTCTGCAAAAATCAAAATGGGTGCATGACAGCACAAAGTAAAGCATGTATTATGACTATTAGGCATGGCAATTGTCAAAAATATGGCCACTGGCATGGAAAACAGTTGCAAAAGTATGAAAATAAAAGGGTTTTTTTTGGCCAATTTCATCTGTTTAAGCATAGCGCAGCTGTGCACAAACAAGATGATGCAGAAAATAAAAAAAATGTGAAAAGACAACTTAAGTGAAATCTGCATTTTGCCATTATAGTGGGTAGCATGCAGAATCAAAACAATAAAAGGTAACAGTGGTAGCTAAGGACATAGGCTCCAGTGTAGTGGTGTAACAAGGGCCTAAGGCAGTGGGGTATGCAAATGAGCTAAATTTACTGAATAGCAAAATGGGAGACCATTGTCTGGATGCACCTAACTGTGTAGGAGCTATAAGGCAGTGGTGTAAGCAGGAGAAGCAACTGACATGAAAAGGGTGTGTGTCATTCTTGTTGTAAGCACATTGACGCTCCATGGCTTCCATTTGAACTTAGCTAAGCACAGCTAAGCAAGGGGATGAGTCTGAGACTGTATTTACTTATTCCATGAAATGAGCGTGTTCACATCCAGGGGAGGGCCATTTCTGCTTAAAAGTGTTTACTGTAGCTAAATGTGCTTCCGCAGTACACATTGATTCTTAAAAAAAAACAAAACAAAAAAAAAATGGAAATAGCAGAACTGTTTACATTTGGGCAGCGGGTTTGCACAGCATGCCGCGGGGCTTAAAAGGGGTGGAAATGGGAAGGGAAAAAAAAACAGGAAATAGAATAAAAGCAATCAAGTACAAATAATATAGCTGGCAGGTGGAATGTATCATAGTCAGCCAATCATACAGGCAACATCTTCAGCACAACAGCATAAACTATGCAAACACCTTTCAGTCTGTTTTTTCCCACAAACTCTGCACCATTGGTGTACACATTCGGGGGAATTTTAACTGACAAAATGTTAGGGGCTGCTCTCACTTTGATACATCAGTGAGGGCAGTGAGGAGGATAATGCTGACAACTCTCCCAGATTGAGGAGAAGTGTGTTCAGACCCAGGGTAACCTGCCAGGGGCTACATGATCTGGAGATACTAGTGCCCTACAGGGTGGACAGGGACATACTTCAGCAACTCATTGAGCTGTGCCGGCCTCACCTCAGACCCAGAGCCAACAGAGGGGAACCCATCCCAGTGGATATCAAGGTATGTGTAGCCTTAAGAATACTAGCTACATGTACTTTCCAAAGACCTACTGGGGACATCATGGAGGTCTCACAGGCATCTGCATCCAGGGTACTCCACCAGTTCCTGGATGCATTGCTACCATAGTGAGCACATTTACTTCTCCAGCACCTGTGAGGAGAGGACCAGCAAAATGTGCCTCTTCCACTGTATAGCAGACTACCCGGAGGTACTGGGTGCCATAGACTGAATACACATCCACATCAAAGCACACCTGTTAACAGGGTAGTGTCTATGTAAACTGCAAGGGCTTTCACTCCATCAACTGCCAGGTCATGAGCAATGCCCAGGGCATTATCATTAATGTGTGTGCTGGCACCCCTGGAAGCTATCACAACTCCCACATCTGGCATTCCTCACAGCTGTACCAGGGATTCGCCAGAGGGGACATCCCATATGGCCATCTGGTGGGGGATGCTGGCTATGCACTGGAGCCGTGGATGATGACACCCATCAGAAATGCACACATACCCTCTCAAGAATGCCATGATGAAGCACATGCACAAACTAGGATCATTATAGAGCATGTGTTTGGGATGCTCAAGTCACGATTCCGCTGCCCTGACATATCTGGTGGAGCCCTGCAGTACTCTCCAGCCACATGTGCACACATGTTCATAGTATGTGCCATGCTACACAATATGATCCTGCAGAAACAGCTGCAGCAGGAACAGCATGGGGAAGGGCCATACAGCCCCCCCACCATTGCCAAGGTCCCCACAGGCACAGAGGGACTCGGAGGAGGAACCCCCTGTGCCAGCTCCTGTAGGCAGACAGAGGCATGCCCAGTATGCCCTCGCCTTGGCAAAGAGGCAACGCATAGCACACACACTGGCACTGTAGGGACCCAGGGACTGACACCTCTCTCCAACTCGCACACACAGTAAAATGGATGCCACACACATCACACTACCTCTACCTTACTATGTAAAGGCAGTGTACTGTGCGCATCCAATATAGGCAGCCCTCAAGCACCATCCTCACAACTGCTGCAGGCACAAGGTAAGTCAGTCTTCTTAACAATAAAGTAATGGAGTAGTATGTTCTGGAAGCATATCTATGGTATTGCTGCATGCATGCAAGGGAATGGGGTGGCCTACTGGGATAGCAGCAGACAACTGACAGCTATGTGGGACACAAGGAAATGGTTTGCCCAATACTGGCTTCCCCACACTATGCAGTAGTACCCAAGGTGACAAATCCTACTGCAGTATATGTGGGGGGCCAACTAAATGGGTCTCATAGTTCATAGGCATGGATGCCAGTGTGGGGGTCCCATACTCACCCAACAGTGTCACCCAACAAGTCAGCCGTAGAAAACCATAAAGAAATATCTGGCAAAGAGCCCACAAATGGCAACAATGATGAAATACCTCCCTATAGACTAACACAGTGATAGCACAGCAGTTCATGCAGTTGCAGTAAGGCTCTATAGGGTAATAAGTCTGAAACTCAAATGTATGCCATTACAATCTTACCTGTGGTCTTAAGTGATATGCCACTAGTCTCCAAGACAGGGCACAATACTATGCTAAATGGAACTGAAATGCAAAGCAAATATCAGCACAGTCTGTGCAAATGTGTACAGTTGAGAGGTGTGCCCCCCACACACCCATATTCCCATAGAAATACAGTAGCATGTATGTTTTGCTAGGGCTGTCCCAATCAACATGATAATTTGTTGTATGTCCACAATATGCAGGGATCAATGAGCTATGTATATGTGTGGTTAATACTGTCAGGATGTGGCCAGCACTTACTCCCGGCTGTTGTGTTGTAGTGGCCATACCTCACAACCATACTGAATTACTCGGTTTTTATTGAGTTTTGGGGTCCAAATGAAGGGGTGCCACAATTCCTGAGTGGCACCCCTTCATTTCCAAATGTTTTCTTTTGTTTTTTTAATTTTTCAAATTTTGTGCTGTCGGAGCTGACGTCATCACATGTGCGATGACATCAGCTCCGTCAGGGCTACCAGCCAGTCGGAATTGAGCTCAAAGAGCTCACATCATTTCCGGCTGGCTGTAAATGCGAGCGGGAATGGATTAACGGCAGCAGCAGGCTGCAAATGCAAGCGGCACTAAGTTTGGATGTCCTGGAATGGCAGCAGCACTCAGTTTGGATGTTTGATGAGTGGGAACGGATTAACAGCAGCAACAGGCTGCAAATGCGATGTCCGGGAAAAGCAGCAGCATTCGGTTTGGGGAATCAAGTGCAAATGGATAGCAACACTCATTTGGAAGACTCAAGTAAGGGAATCAAGTGCAAATGGATAGCAGTGTGTGTAGTTGTTCTTTCAGTTAACCTTGGCTGGCCGCTCTAATTCATTCACTCTGCAGTTCTTTGAGAAGTGAGATACTGTGTGCAGAAGCTCTTTGAACTAATGTGTGTGTTCAGGAATCTCTTGTAGTTCATTTATGCATTCAGGTCTTTGTGTGTGTGTGTGTGTGTGTGTGTGTGTGTGTGTGTGTGTGTGTGTGTGTGTGTGTGTGTGTGTGTGTGTGTGTGTGTGTGTGTGTGTGTGTGTGTGTGTGTGTGTGTGTGTGTGTGTGTGTGTCTGTGTGTGTGTGTGTGTGTGTGTGTGTGTGTGTGTGTGTGTGTGTGTAGGTTTAAGTATTAGGAGGCTGTTCCAACTCAGTAACTTCCCGTTGCCCTACTTCAAAAGATCTGCTGCTGTGATTCACATTAGAAGTACCACTGGACACTCATCAGCCCTATAAGCTCTGTAGCTCATGCGATAACTGCGTAACACTATAGTACAAATAACTAGATAAGTAGGGGTTCTAATCTCAGTCCTGGCAAGTGTGCATGTGTGAGAGAGAGAGTGTGTGTGTGTGTGTGTGTGTGTGTGTGTGTGTGTGTGCGTGTGCGTGTGCGTGTGTGTGTGTGTGTGCGTGTGCGTGTGCGTGTGTGTGTGTGCGTGTGTGTGTGTGCAGGTGGAACAGTTTTAGGCCATTCCCACACAGTACACTTCCCAGTGCCCCACTTTAGCAGTCCTGCTGATGTCATTCCCCTTAGAAGTACCTTTGCACAGCCCCAGCCCTATAAGTGCCATGGTGCATGCAATAACTATGTAACAGTACAGTACAAATAACTAGATAGGCAGGGGTTCCATTCCCAGTTCTGGCAAATATGTGTATAAGTGTGTGTACAAGTGTGTGTAAGTATGTATATTTATAGGATGAAGTACTTTGAGGACTTTCCCACCCACACTTCCCAGTGCCCTACTTTAGCAGTCCTGCTGTCATTCCCCTTAGAAGTACCTTTGCATAGCCCCAGCCCTATAAGTTCCATGGCTCGTGCAATAACTATGTAACAGTATAGTACAAATAACTACATAAGCAGGGGTTCTATTCCCGGTTCTGGCAAATATGTGTGTGTACAAGAGTGTGTAAGTGTGTATGTTTGTAGGCTGAAGTATTTAGAGAACTTCCCCACCCACAACACTTCCCAGTGCCCTACTTTAGCAGTCTTGCTGATGTCAGTCACCTTAGAAGTACCTTTGTGCACTTGTCAGCTCTATAAGCTCTGTAGCGCATGTGATAACTGTGTAATACTATAGTACAAATAACTAGATAGGCAGGGATTATATTCCCAGGTCTGGCAAGTGCATGTGTGTATAAGTGTATGTACAAGAGTTTGTAAGTGTTTATGTTTGTAGGACGAAGTATTTTGAGGACTTTCCCACCCACAATACTTCTCAGTGCCTTACTTTAGCAGTCCTGCTGTCATTGCATTTAGAAATACCTTTGGACAGCACTCAGCCCTATAAGCTCTGTGGCGCATGTAATAACTAAGTAACAGTATAGTACAGATAACTAGATGGGCAGGGGTTCTACACTCAGTTGTGGCAAATGTGTGTATGTGTGAAAGTGTTTGTAAGTGTGTATGTTTGTAGGGTAATGTATTTTGATGCCCTTTTCACCCAATACATTCCCCATTGCCATACTTTACAAGGACTCTTGATGTAACTCACCTTAGATATACCTTGCAACACTGTTAAATCCTCTAAGCTCTGTGGTGCATGTGATAACTGTGTAACACTGTAGTACACATAGCTAGATAGGTAGGGGTTCTAAACTCAATACTGGCAACTGTGTGTGTGTGTGTGTGTGTGTGTGTGTGTGTGTGTGTGTGTGTGTGTGTGTGTGTGTGTGTGTGTGTGTGTGTGTGTGTGAAGCATATCCTCTGGGGGTGTGGGTTATACCATTTTGAGGCATGTACCACCCAGTACATACCCCATTGCCCTACTTTACAAGGCCTGCTGATGCCATTCACCTTAGATGTACCTGTATACACTTGTCACCCCTCTAAGCTTTGTGGCATGTGCAATAACAGCATAATACTACAGTGAAAAAAAACTAGATAGGTAGGGGCACTAATCTCAATACTGACAACTCTAGTAGTGTGTGTGAAGCATATCCCCTGTGGTTGTTGTGTTGGTAAATTATACCATTTTAAGGCCTGCTGACCCCCTACCCATGACATTACTTTAAAGACCCTGTTAATGGCATCTGCCTCACATGCACCATGTAACACTATACAGCCCATACTAGTCCATCTGTAGAGATGTACATGGAATACACGTTTGAAACCCATATGTGGTCTGCATCCCCTAGCAGTGAGCATTCCTGTGATATCATTGCCAAATATATCACAGTTACTGTAGTGGGACACATGTCAGCATCAGACATCGTACCTGACTGACACATCATGCTGATACAAAGTCTGTCACTCTATCACTTATGTTGGTTTGTAGGAGCAGTACATGAGACCAATCACTATGTCTGGTGGGTTATCTCACCATCCATGAAGGCATTCACAAGATTACATGTTGTAAGAGGTTGCATGTTATGTCCCAGGCATATAAGCTATGTGGAGCATGTCATGTGTACACAGCACTATAGTACATACAAGTGGATATGTAGGGTTACTAATATGTCTATTGACAATTGTATATGTGTTTCTGTATGCACAGCCCCTGTGGCTGTCTTTAGTGCATGTATGTGATGGCTATACCATTTTGTGTGCCTCTTCCATCATGTAAATGCCTCCATTGCCAACCTAGTGTCAGCCCATACAGATGTCATCCACCGTACAAGCACAGTTAAACAGTTTCTAACACCAAGCCACTGTGGTGCAAGCAATGGTCATACCACTGTGTACTGTGCATTAATAAATGGGTAGGTCATCTACTCTAAGTGTCACCTCCATGTGCATCTGTGTATCTGTAGTAATTTACTTAATTTGGTCTTCAACCTGTGGGTTATGGATCTGTACCAGATCTGACATGGTCGCATCACCAGCATCTGATCAGAGCTCTCAGGTCCTCCTCTTACCCATAATTCCCCCTGTCTCCTTCCTCCTTTCAGATTTCATTTGCAGTTGGAAAGCTAGCATGGTCTGGGTTTTCAGCTATTTGTTGGTTGTTGTGACTTTTTGGGGTGTTTTCGCTCTGTTTTCTTCTAAGTCACCTTCTTACTGTTCTTTCACATCCCCACACAGTCATATAAAATATATATATATATTTTTATATATATATATATATATATATATATATATATATATATATATATATATATATATATATATATATATATATTATATATATATCCCCTCAGTGAGCATGTGTGTGAGTGTCTTTTTTTTCTGGGCCTGCTTAGAGTCATGTCCGAGACTCCTAAACAGGGTTTCAGAAAATGCACAGAGTGTGGCCATAAGCTTTCTCCAGCTGATGGCTATGCTCTGTGCATAGTGTGTTTGGGAGCGGCCCACCTGCAAACCTCCTGTCCTATCTGTGCTGGGTTTAATCCTAGGGTGCTGAAGGACAGGAGGGATAAACTCTTCTTAAAGGGCTTGCTTCCCTCTTCAGGGGTAGTAGCCACTGCTACACCTCCTACCTCTGTTACGGCATCTGCTTCTACCTCTTCTCTGGCCTCTGGGACTCAAACTTCCACCAAGAGGTCCAGGGAGGGGGAGAAGCCTAAGAAAGATAGGCCAAAGAAGTGGTCCCCCAACCGCTTGGCCCCGACCAGTACACCACCTAAAACTAGGCTGGTTTTTAGACCTGGATCTCCCTGGCTCCATTCTCTGAGGTTCTCCCTGGAGCCAGAAGAGCCAAGGATCTGGTCACCCATAGGGGTGTCCCCTCACCAGCACTCCAGATCGGTATCAGTGGCTTTGTCCTCCAACTCCATAATGAAGCGTAGATGGATAAGATGATGCTGAGGTTTATCCACACCCAAATTCAGATGGGGGTCTTGCCTGCCCCCTCTCCCTCTGGAGGGGGGAGCTCACAACCTTTCTTTACACTTATCACTCCTTCTCAGATCTGGCTTTCCATTTTGGGCCCCCCTGGATCCAAGGACCCTTGGGGTCAAGGTTTTGGCACTGACAGTACCTTGTACCTCGACACTGGTCATTGCCTTGAGTGTGTAGGATCCGACTGGTTTGGATCTGAGCTCTCAGAGCCATAGCCTCAGGGTCAGATCCAAGGGGGTGCTGTCAGCTCTGAGTTTTTCAGATCAAAGTATCCACTTTGGTATCTTGGCTCTTGGAGTCACTGCTCTGACCCCCCTGTTTGGTTAGAAAGGATCAGCTTCTATGGTTACTGCTCAAGAGGTCCATTCTCCTTCGGTCTTTGACATGGTGGAGAGGATTCTCTCGATGTCATCGAGGCCCTTGATCATCTCACCCTCAGACTCCATCCCAACACCCTTTGTTTTGGGTGTGGTCCTGACCATCTTACCATCTCAGGGACAGTCCATGCCTGGTTTGCCTCAGGAAGCTCCAGTTAGAGAGCAGCAGGATGTTTGAGAGTCCTCCCCAGAGTCCCACTGAGGAGGTTCCTCACAAACTAATGTGTAAGAGGAGGCACCTGGATTCCCCACTGGAGTCCTTCACCTCAGACACTGACTTTGAGGAAGGGGAAGGTTCCCCCTGATCACCCCTCCTGAGGATGTCTCCTTTGGAGACATCATGAAACTCCTTTGTCAAAGGGGTGGGTGGTCTATCCAAAAACTGACCTCGGATGAGTCAGTGTTTCTTGAGGCATTCAGCACAGCCCCATCTACTTTCTGGGTGTCCCCTGCCGTGAATCCCCTTGTGAACCTAATAACATCTGCAGTGTGGAAGGAGCCAGACACAGTGGAGTCTATCCCCAGGTGCCCTGATAAGGTTATCAGCCCACACTTGGACAGGACATATTAGAACTAAGAGTTCCCGGTTGATGCTATGATGATGGCAGTGGCCATGAAGAAAGGCCTGGCACAGGACAGCTCTTCAGTCCATCTTCCTGACAGTGAGCCACAGGTGATGGACTGATTTGGGAAGCGGGTGCATGCTTCAGCGACCTTCACTGTGACAGTGCTGAATTATATGGCACATGTGATTTGGCTGCAGTGAGACTTGGTCAAGGAGATCGCTGAGTCGACCCCTGAGTCCATGTTGGCAGTGAACAAGAAAACGTTCTCCACTTGATGGCCACTCTCAAGGCAGTAGCAAATACATCCATGCGCCTCCTCTCCCATTCTTTGGAAGGAGCCACTAGGGCAGTGGGTTCAGGTGTTGTCATCAGGTGCCATGCCTGGCTCAGGCAGTTCCTGGAACCCTTCAAGGGGTCATTCACAAATGCCCCATATGACGGTTCTTCCCTTTTTGGGAAATCAGTTAGAGAGACCTTAGTTCAGAGTGAGAAGGATGGGAAGACACTGTCTGCCGTCGGGATCTGCTTCTCCTCCCCTCAAAGATCCTTCTCCAGGAATCAGTGAGGGACAAAAAAGATGTGGTTCTGGAAGTCTCAGGCATTTTCCCAGGACATTTAGGACTCACCTTCCTCAAGAGGCAGAGGGGGTTATGACAGATGCTGCAGTAGAGGCAGAGGGGGTCCAAGGAACTTCGGGTCCTGAGAACCATTCTCAGACCGACCCATACAGCTGCCCTGAAGGGCTGCCTGGCTGCTCATCTCTGAAGGCAGTCAGAGGGCTCCTATCACTTCACCCAGTGGCATGGGAGTCCATAACAACAGACCATTGGGTGTTACAAATCATATCCAGAGGTTATTCCATTCACTGAAACACCACTTACACCGAAGCACCTCCCAGACATCCCACCTATGCAAAGGGAGGAAACAGCTGTAGAGATAGAAAAGCTGCTAAGAAAATGAGTCATCCAACCTGTCCCCCAGACCAATCCAGATCAGGCATTTATTCCCGGTTCTTTTTAGTGCCAAAGAAAATGGGGGACCTAAGACCTATTCTGGATCTATCCACCTTGAAACTTTCAGTAGCCAAGACAAAATTCCGGATGGTCACTCTTCAGTCCATCTTACCCTACCTGCAGGCAAATGACTGGATGTGCTCAATAGATCTTCAGGACGCATACTACCATATCAAGATGGACAGGCGCTCCTGGAGGTTCTTCCACTTCCAGCTAAGAGTCGATCATTATCAGTTCAGAGCCCTTCCCTTTGGTCTCACCACAGCCCCCAAGGTGTTCACCAAGGTGATGGCAGTAGTAGCAGCTCACCTGAGGCTTCAGGGCATTCAGGTCTTTCCTTTCCTAGATGATTGGCTCCTTCTTGCACCCTCCAAGCATCAACTTCGCCAGGCCATGGATTATTTCCTATTTTTAGCTCAGAGACTGGGCATCTCCATCAATCTCGGCAAATCATTGCTGATCCTAGTTCAGACCTTAGATTTCACTGGGGCTCGGCTGGACACTACCCAGATGAAAGTGTTCTTTTCTCCAGACAGGATACACAGCCTAAAGCTACACATGCTGTACATTTTGCAAGTTCAATTTCCGACAGTGGAAACAGTTCTGAAGGCACTAGGGTTGATGGTGGCCACCATAAATCTTCTACCCTTAGCATGCCTTCATATGCGTATTCTTCAGTGGACTCTTGCTGTTCAATGGTCTGTTTTAGACCTGCCTTTGTCTCAACCGGTACAAATCACCCGAGTGTGCAAAGACCCTCTTCAGTGGTGGATTTATTCCCCAGATTTAATCGGGGGACATCCCTTTCTTTCACCCTTTCTCAAGACTACAGTGACCATGGACACCTCCCAGCTAGGGTGGGGGAGGCACTGCTCGGGCAGGACAGTGCAAGGCATGTGGTCCCCATCCGAGACCAATTTGCATATCAATTTTCTGGGGATGAGAGCAGTGCTTTTGGCGTTGCAGACACTTCATGCCCATCTTCCTCTAGGGATGATTGCTATTCAGACAGACAACATGTCAGTCTGGTATATCAACAAACAGGGGGGAACCAGATCTTACCCCCTTTGTCATGAAGCCATGAAAGTGTGAGAATGGGTGATTTCCACCAGCTGTTTTCTGGTGGCAACCCATATTCTGGGACGGTCCAACATTTTGGCAGACGTACTCAGCAAGTCTGTCCTGATGCCTTATGAGTGGTCTCGGAATCCTTCAGTGACAGAGCAGATCTTTTTAAAGTGGGGTCGGCCTTGCTGCGATCTGTTTGCATCTCCTTCCAATGCAAAATGCAGCAAGTTCTTCACTCTGAATCCCCCTCAGGGGGAAGCCCCCAGAGATGCTCTGGTTCATGCTTGACCTCCTAGTCTACTTTATGCTTATCCACCTCTGCCCTTGATATCAAAGTTTCTTCAGAAAGCACGCAGGCTGGGGAGCTTGGTGATCCTTATTTCCCCATTCTAGCCTTGCCAAGTTTGGTTCCTGTCACTTTGGTCTCACCTAGTAGTTCCATCTTGGACTCTGGATCCAGTCCCAGACCTTATTTCCTATCCCTCAGGGATCCCTCATCCAGACCTGGTCAGTCTGACACTCACAATTTGGGTTCTCCAGTTCCTATAATTATTAGGACTCCTGGTTTATCTTCCCCGGTTAAAAATATTCTGGTGGTGGCTCACAAGTCTTCAACCAGAAGAGTATACTGTAGTAAATGGAAAAGTTTTGCAATATGGGCTTTGCAGCAAGCATCGGATCCCTTTACTGCTCCAGTATCTGCGGTATTGGAGTTTTTGGCGAGTATTTTTCAGCAGGGTGCCAGTTCTTCCACTGTCAAAGTCTAACTGTCCACTATCTCAAATTTTTATGTTGGGGGAAACTTGAATTCCTTGGCCTAACCTAAACTTTGCAAGACCTTCCATAAAGGTAACATTCTTCTGAGACCTCTGGTGAAGGATCCTACACCACCGTGAGACCTTACTTTAGTGCTTCAGGCTTTAGTTTCACCCCCTTTCGAACCTGAAGCTTCAGTGGATTTGCAGTATCTATCTGGGAAGATGGCTTTCTTAGTTGCCATTACCTCTGCCAGGAGAGTGTCAGAACTCCAGGCTCTGTCTATCAAGGCTCCTTACATGATCTTTTACAAGGATAGGGTATCTTTGTGTACCAATCCCTCCTTTCTTCTGAAAGTGGCATCAGAAGCAAATATAAATCAGACAAGCAATCTATCAGTCTTCTTTCCAAATTTCCAAAACAAAGGAGAATATAAGTTGCACTTGCTAGATGTGCATAGACAATTACGGTTTTATTTGCACAGAACAAAAAACCTTTTGAAAATCTGATCGGCTGTTTGTTTCTTACTCAAGACCCTTCCTAGGCAAACCGATATCTTAGGCTACAATTGTCTGGTGGATCACCCAATGCATTTTTCGGGCATACTATGTTAGGGGACTTTCCTCGCCAGGTCAAGTAAAAGCGCATTCTATGAGATCCATGGCTACTTCAGTGGCCTTCTGGTCTAGGGTATCATTGGATGATATTTTTAGCGGCTAAATGGTCCTCATCTCATACTTTCATTTCTCATTACAAATTGGACATCGTTTCCAGGAACAGGGCATCCTTTGTGCTCCAGAATATCCTTCCATGAGGGATTCCCAGGTGCAAATTAGCTGAGACTCTGTCCCACAGGTTGAAGACCAAATGAAGTAAACCACTTCAGATAAAGAAGTTATGTACTCACCATAGCATTTCATCTGAGTAGCTGTACTTTATTTGTCTTCAACCATCTCCCCTCCTTCCCCCTACCTTGTCACTGTGATAACGGCTACATGAGTGGAAGATGTTCTCATCAGGGATACCTTCGGCCATGCTTTGGCTCAGGTTTGTGCAGTGCCAGTTGTGCTAAGGTCTTGTTGGGTCAGGTATATGCTAGGTATAGGGCAGCATACTCGATCTGAAGGGAAGAAGGAGATGGGGCAGGGGGCATTGTGGGAAAGGGGAGGAGCTGAGAGCTCAGATCAGATGCTGGTGATGTGGCTGTGTTGGATTCAGTATGGATCCATAACCTACAGGTTGAAGACAAATGAAGTACAACTACTCAGATGGAACATTGTGGTGAGTACATAACTTCTTTTTCAATGCATGTCCCCATGCAGCAGTGTGTGTGTGTGTGTGTGTGTGTGTGTGTGTGTGTGTGTGTGTGTGTGTGTGTGTGTGTGCACATGTGTGTGTCAGATGGCTCTAACATGTTAAGGGCCTCTGAACCCATCATTGGCAATCCTAACAGCCCCTGCAATTGTCACCCACTTCAATAGCAGTGGCAGACACTGCCACACTACAGTACCAATGTGCTATTTGTGTTATGCATCTATTGCTACCATTTGTAAAACTGTGCAGGTAGAGGATGTACTCAGCCCGTCGTCAGCTGCCTCATGTACAGGATTATGACTTTGTGTGCACCAGCAGCAAGAGAGGCCAGACATGCATATGAGATAGCAGACACACATGCTGGTGATTGTCAGGTTAGACTAACACAGGCTGATCTGTGTCAGCAATACATAGCCCAAACATGTCATACACAGTACCAGGCATACCCTCAACAACTGCATGATGGTTGAGTGGATGAGACAGAAATGTCAGGGGCAACAGGTGCTGATAGCTGAATCTGTTAAAGTAATGGCTAAGCTTGTGAGGGACCTAGTGTCAGTACTCAAGTAACCTCCTCTGTATGTGTGAACCTGCATCCTACAGAATACCCAGGTGACATGTATGAAGGCTAGGTGGCTGTGTCAAGGGTATTTATGCAAGGTAACACTGCCTGCCACAATTGCCCCACACACTGTTGCATGTAAACACACCTGGCAAACATGTACATATACAGCTGTACCTTGGCTATGAAATGGTCAATGTGTTCCCACTCTGCCATACTCCACATTGGTAATGTCTGCAGGGTCACAGCTTGCAGACACACAGACACCTGGAACACAAACAGAATACAGCATGTCAGACTACATTCAGTCAGTGGTACTAATACCAGTAATGCATCATGGCTAATAAGGTACATATGCTTTGATGTGTACCCATAACAAATGCAAGCAGACAGCACCTTACACAGCATCACATAGCTACATTGTACTATATTCACCCTGTGCATCAGACCCATAGTAGCATGTCCCTGCATCAATGGTATGGAGGACAGGGATGTGACACAGGTATCATCATATGCACGGGGTGTGGTATGGGTTTGCCACAGGCCTAGGCTGGGCCATATGGTTGACATCATGTGTGTGTGTTTGGAGGAGTATTCTAGAAATGGGCTGTGCAGAGGTGCTGTATGTGTCTGGAGGTGACCTGTGTGTGATAGAGATGTGTGTGTGTGTTTGTATGCACACAGCCATGCCATGTGGCTGCCCTACACAGGGGTATGTAGGACAGCTGTGGACTGTACACAGCAGGGTGTACAATTCACCATCTCCAGCCATAGACACGGGAACTGGTCTTACCAGGGGTATCACTAGCACCACCAGGCCCAAGGCCAGATGCAGTACTACCCCCCAATGGTGACTGCTGTCTGCTGGATCCATGTCCCTGATGGGACCAGCCAGGACCACGTGCCCATGGCCTGCTCCAATGTGGTGTGGACAGCACCCGCCCTTCGGTAGTGCTGGTGGTACTGCCACTATGGAAGCATGAAGGTGCACTGCCCCATAGACTCTCAGCTGATCTTGGTGCTGACCTACATCCATGTGGCTGATGCCCATCTCCCACTATATGCTCCAGCTCAGATTTTCCATGGTCGAGGATTGCCAAGGTCTCACCCCACCATCTATTCATGACCTCAGTATTGTGATGTATGGCCTCCACAAAGTCATGTAGGTTGTCACGGATGCCAGGAAGAGTTGCATCCAAGACCCTGAGTATTTGTCTGGTCTTGCATTCAGTATGTGCCTGTGCCTCCATGATGACCTGAAACATGTGTCTGGTGACACCTGCTGTGGCACCTGTGACAGAAGCTTGATGAGCAGCAGTCCTCCTTCAAGCACCCCTGTCCATCCGCCTGTGTGGGGCCTCGCCTGCCCTCTGGCTATGGCTAGTGTCTACACTCACACTTGCCATAGCCACCACACTAGCTTGTTCCATGGCACCATCCACCAACTGTCCATTATCTGTGGCCGCTGGGGACAGGGTATGTGTGGGCATTGCGACTGTGTGTGGGGACATTGTGTAAGACAGTGGGATGCCAACCAATGGCACAGATTCAGCCCCTGACAACCCCCACTTGTGCCTCACTATGACTACCATCACTGTCAGACTCTGCAGAGACACTGGCATCAGGTTCTGAGCAGGAGGGACCATGACCCCCATGTACACCTGTGAGGGGAAGACAACAAATGTAAATTAATACCTGCACTATATGGTTTACTGGTACATACACACAAACACACACACACGCATGCACATATGGACACACACAGACACATACAGGTGAGGTGGCAAAAAGGCATTACACAGACATCAGAATATCCAAATGGTGTCATGCATAACACACAGTCAGACCACAACATACACACTCTGGACAGGCCCTCAACATCATGCAGTGCAACCATTTCCACTTAATGTTACTACTAATATACTCCTCTGGGATACGTGAGTAATGTTAGTAGCTGATTGGCCTTCACGTAGCACACACTGCAACCATGTACACATTATTGATGTTCAACTGTATAGCACAGTGGCAACTCCTACAGAACATACCTCTCAACTGTACAGACTTTCGCAGAATGTCTTGATGTCTGGCTCATATTTTTGGTCTGTTCCTCATAAATCTTGTGTTTGTCTGACATATTACTGAGATGATCTGAGGACTGATGTCACTAATTAATGACATACATTTGAGTTTCAGACTTCAAAGCCTGCAGTAAATGTATGATAAAACAAATCCGGTTACTCTAACAACTTTCTAAGCTTACAGTGGATATATAATAAGTGTACACACCCCTGTTAACATGCCAAGTTTTTGTGATATATGAGACCCCAATAAATCATTTCAAAACCTTTCCCACCTTTAATGTTTGTGATATATGAGACCACAATAAATCATTTCAAAACCTTTCCCACCTTTAATGTTTGTGATATATGAGACAACAATAAATCATTTCAAAACCTTTACCACCTTTAATGTTTGTGATATATGAGACCACAATAAATCATTTCAAAACCTTTCCCACCATTAATGTGACCTATAACTTGTGCAATCCAATTGAAAAGCAAACAAATCTGTAAGGGGTAAAATACAGAAAATGAAATACATACAATAGGCTGGTTGCCTAAGTGTGCATACCCTTAAACTAATACTTTATTGAAGTGGCTTTTGATTTAGTTACAGCATTCAGTCTTCTTGGGAAGGAGTCTATCACCATGGCACATCTTGACTTGGGAATATTTGCCCACTCGTCCTTGCTAAAGCCCTCCAACTCTGTCAGATTGTGAGGGCATCTCCGGTGCACAGCTCTCTTTAGGTCACCCCACAGATTTTCTATTGGATTTAGGTCTGGGCTCTGGCTGGACCATTCCAAAACTTTGATTGTCTTTTGGTGAAGCCATTCATTTGTTGATTTGGATGTATGCTTTGAGTCATTGTCATGTTGCCAGGTGATAGTCCTCTTCATCTTCAGCTTTCTAGTAGATGCCTGAAGGTTTTGGGCTAAAAGTGACTGGTATTTGGAACTGTTCATAATTTCCTCCACATTGACTAAAGCCCCAGTTCCAGCTTATGAACAGCAACCACAAAGCAGGACACTGCCACCACCATGCTTCACCGTGGGGATGGTGTTCTTTTGGTGATGCAAAGTGTTGTTTTTGCACCAAACGTACCTTTTAGAATTGTGGCCAAAAAGTTCAACCTTGGTCTCATTAGATCATAACACATTTTTCCACATGCTTTTGGGGGACGTGACATATTATTTTCACATTTTAGCCAGGCCTGGATGTTGTTCTGTGAGAGAAAAGGCTTCCATCTTCCAACCCTACAACATATGGAGAATACGGGAGATTTTTGTCACATATAGTACACAACCAGTACTTTCTGGAGATTCCTGCAGGTCCTGCAGTGTTGCTGTACATCCCCTGGCAGCCTCCCTGACCAGTTTCTGTCTTGTCTTTTCATCAGATTTGGAGGGACGTCCAGTTCTTTGCAACGTCACTGTTGTCCCATATTTTCTCCCCTTTTTGATGACTGTCTTAAGTGTGTTCCATGGTATATGCAATACTGTGGAAATGTTTTTGTACCCTTCTCCTGACTAATACCTTTCATCAATGAGATCCCTTTGATGCTTTGTAAGCTATCTGCAAACCATGGCTTTTGCTGTAGCAGGCAACTGAGTAAATATCAGGGAAATTCTACTAGGACAGCTGACCATTATTTGGTTAATCAGAGTCTCTTTAATTAATGGCAGGGGTGTATCCAAGAAGACTGAATGCTGCAAATAGATCAACATGTGCTTCAACGGTGTATTAGTTTAAGGCTGGGCACAATTATGCATCCTGCTTATTGTACGTTTTTTTTCATATTTGTTCCTCTAACAGATTTGTTTGTTTTTCAACTGAATTGTACAGGTTATATGTCACATTAAAGGTGGGAAGGGTTTTGAAATGATTTATTTTGGTCTCATTTTTGTATATCATAAAAACCTGCTATTTTAAAAGGGGTGTGCACACCTTTTTTATCCACTGTATAAGAGTAATATTTAAAATATGTCCCTAATTTTGTGCCTTTGTCCCCCCATTTTGCCAATCTTTGTCCAGATTTCTTGCATTGACAGGTTGTGAGGTATGCTACAGATATGTTACATCTCCTGCAAACAGGCCCCTGTGATGACCATGGTGATGCAATGCAGATAACTCCACCACAAGTGAACATGCACATATCACAATATGGCTAAGTGTGACAATTGTGTGCATGGTAAAATGCATGCCCTTAACATGCCTGGGTATTGCTGAGCCACAACAGGACAATTCCATACTCACTGGCTTCTGCCTGCTGTCCCACATCCAAACCAGGGGGACCTGTGTAGCTGTGGAAGAGAGGTATTGTCAGTAGACTCATATGTGGCATTGGTACAAGATGAATGCTGCTTTTCTACATATGTACAGTACAAGCTCCAATACTACACAATTTGCTGTCCTTCACCATAGATGTGCACTTCTGTGCATTACAAAATCCCATCCATGACTGCGTTTTGACCTGACATATGCATCTTCTCTATGGATGCCAGTATGGCTGCTACAGTAGTAGATTGATGTCCACTGGGACCTTACCTGCATGCTCCTTGCCTGTTGTCTCAGTGCCACCCACCTCCACAATGTGGGTGTCTTGCCTTTGCTGTTCTTGTGTGGTAGGTGCCCCAAGGTTGGCAAGGAGCTCCTCCATAGGTGTAAGTGGGGCCTGCATAGCAGGACCCCCACCTATGGCTGTGCGGTCCCTGGCCATGGCAGCAGCCCTTCGCCAGGCATGGTGGATGAGGTCAGTCGCACAATACCTGACCTGTTCGTATGTTCGTGCTTGCTGACCCACGTCATTTACCCTGTGGATGAGGTCATCCCACAGGGCGGTCCACTCCCGCAGATGCTGTTGTCTGTGGCCAAACATCACCCCATGGTGCTGGACTATGGTTTCAATGATTGCTAATGTCTCAGCATCCATGTATGGTGGCTGGCTGGCATGCTGCATTTCACCTGGAAGATATAAACAGGGAAACACATCACAGGACCTCACACATTGGTCAATATCATTTACAGAACCTGCACATCAACAATGACTAGCACTAGCCACCACTTAACGACCACATCATACCCCTGTCATCTATCAGCACAGTATAAGCTTGCATTGTACTCCTAGTCCTGATGTGTCATGCTCCTCCCAGTGAGGGCCAGTAAATTGCATACTCCTCCATTCATCATTCACTTTTGTGTAGAGGAATGACAGTGACCGTCTTCCATGCAGATGGGCTGTCGATGGTGCTCAGGCTTTGTTTGACTACAGTGTGTAATGGAGCTGGGAGCACATGCTTGAGTTCATGTAGGATGCAGACAGGGATGTTACCAGGTCCCATGGAGACTTAATTTTGTTGCCTTTGAGTAGGCATTATGGACCTGCTCCTGATGATGAGGGGAGCTGTGCAGGTGCTGTGCATATCCACCTATACTGATTGGGGGACAGGAGGGTGATGTTTTCACTTAACCTGTCTGCAGCAGGTTGGCTATAGCCATGGTGAGTATGTGGTATGATTCCCCACAAGTACAGGGTGGGTTGGGTTGCTGCCTCTGAGATTGAAGACATATGTGAAGACGGCCTTGTGATTGGCCTTGGTGGATGTGTCCAATTTGTCTTCATAGTTAGCCTTACAGTGATTCATCTGTAACCTTATATGCTTGTTCAGACAAAGGTGGACTTGCTTCCAAGTTGGTGCTTGCTCCTACTTGGGCCTGTACAGCCAATATAGTGACCTATCATGTGGTTTGTGTATTGCTGCTGTCCACCAAAGGGGATTACTCTACCTTGGTGGAGGCGGGTTTTTTGAGTCAGGTATTGCTGAGTCCATACAGCTATGTATGTGCTCCTATAGCTGTTTGTAGTAGGCATGGTCGTAACACAGTTGGACACTTCTCCAATTTCAACCCGATAATCATGCTTATTCTAGTACCCATTTTTGTGTCAGGGCAATGCAACAACCAGTATCTGTAGACATTTATGTTGGTTGGATGCACTGAAACTATGATTACACACATGTACAACATATACAGCTTATTTACCTGATGTTTTGCATCTTGTGTCTGCTGTTTTGAGGCTTCCAGCTACACCTACTCATACATACATGTGCACAGGTAATACCTGATATACATTTCTGTTCTATGTCAGTATGGCACACTGTATTTACACACTTGCTGCTCAGTCATACCCCTCAACCTGTTAGAGCAGGACATCTGGATGACAGCACATAAATGGGGGGCAATGGCCCAAAATTAGTGACATCTTATTAATATTACTGTAACACACTTAAGTCAGTTGATAGCACAGTAGGCTTTGCATTCACAGAAATACCCTGGAGGATGTCCGACATTCATATATATGCTATTATGTTCTGATGTCAGTCTTCACAGATTTGCCAATGATTTGCCAGACATAACACAGCTCTATGAGGAAATGACTACAAATATGAGGCATACATGTGGTCAGTGTGCAGAACACTAGACAGTTGAATGGTATGAGCTCAGTATATCACATGCAGTTCAACACACATTTCTGCGACAGTAGTTTACTATGCACATACCCTGTATAGGTCTCTTAGATTTGTAAGACAAACATGTGTATCATAGTTGTATTTACAAGTAACATATGGATATTTATGACATCCCAGTAGATGGCCTAGCAGTGTCACATTCAGTACTGTTCAACAGACACTCCAGTAGTAGTCATATGTGAGCCATCATTTCCTGGGGTGACTCAGGGGTCTGAGCTGTGATGTATGTCACTGCAGACAGAGCCAGATGCTATGGCCCTAGGTGCTGATTAGCAATATATCAGTACAGCAAGTCTTGCTGAGACATATTTGTTTAACTTCCTATTTCCCATTATTGCATACCCCTACTGCATTCCATTACATGCTTACTTTTTTGACTTACTTTTTTATCCCCAAGTATTCTTGTATCTCATTCCATTCTTTCTTTCTCTCTCTCTCTCTCTCTCTCTCTCTCTACACATGTGGAGGGATATACCTGTTTTGCATAGGCAGCAGCTTGCCTTTTGTAGATAATGCTCATAAGCAGGTTATGGCCTGTGCATCAATTGGTATCCCCCACTTGCTAATTGCATGCAGAACAGCTGTGTTGTTATTCCAATAGCCAATAGAATGGCAACACACTCCTGTAATTGACTACTTCATGTGGGTGTTGCCCCTTTTCTTTGCCTGTGAGGAGGACATCACGGAGGTGTGTGAACTACAGCATCACAGAGGGTAGGTGGAAATACCTCTTACAGCAAAACATGTGGAGACAGCCCAACAAAATGGGGGAGAAAGTTCCAGACATAGGGACAGAATGTAAGTACTGCTGTTGTACAGTTGGAATAATGCTTGATTAACAGGGTTGGTCTGGATATGCATTTTCTGCTTGATTTCAAGTCTGACAGTGTTATGTGGATGACATAACTCTCAAGTGTAGGGCTATCTGCAGAATGGCTAGATGTTTGACTCTTATGTTTGGTCTGTTCCTCAGATAGTTTTTGTCCTTGGCAAATCAGTAGGATACTGTGGTGATTGCAGTCAGTAAATGCTAACAGCCATTTGTGTTTTTGACTTCATATCCCTCAGATAAGATATATTACAACAAACTCTGTAACACCAGGAACTTTCTCTGTTTATAACAGCAATATTTCAAATCTGCCCCTGTTTTTGGGCCTCTGCCCCCCAATTATGTCAGGCTTTGTCCAGATGTCATGCACTAAGAGGTTGATAGGTATGTTATATCATTATTTAGTGCCTTCATTCTTGACATCATCCCAGTGATGTAGCAGAATCCCAGACATGTTATGAGGAAAAGGCCATATATATAAGTTCAAAGTCTGGACATTCTGTAGAAATATGTACAGTTGAGAGGTCTGTGTATGTCTTGCCAGTGTTAACAGACTGTCAGGATTGTGTAGCAGTGTAGTGTGTAAATGTTAAATGGGCTGTGTAGGGAGGGGGGTAGATGTGAGTGTCATGGATCCTTTTCTATCTGACTGTGCGTGCTGCTCCAGTTTCTGGTGGTCTATCTGTTGTACATGTTTGTAGGGGCAGACTGAGACATGTCCCGTACCACCTCAGGATTCTTACTACACAGTGACTTGGGGCAGTATATGTAGGGTAGTGTGTGAGTGGCACACAGGACATATTTGTTCACATAGTCATTATACTCTAGTGTTCAGCTGGCTTACCGGTATGTCACTGTGACTGTGGTGCAATTGGTTCTGGGTATGCACTTTCACACCGGTGTCTCTGTCACTACTGTTACATGCCTGTAGTGCCTGATATATTTGCAAATGCATGTGTAATTCCCCATAGCTGATTTGGGGTAATGTGTCAGTCTGACTGTCAGCCAGTGTTACTGCAGCAACTTTCTCAGCTTATCTACACAAGTAGTTCAGATATATCCCTATTTTCATGCCCTTGTAACCCCATTTTGTCAGGCCTGGTCCAGATTTGTTGCACTAAGGGTCCAGGTTTTTGGCTCATATTTTTGTTCTGTTACACAAATTATTTGTATTTTTCTGGTAACTCACTGAGATGATCTGAGTATTTATGTCAGTAAATAATGACATACATTTCAGTTTCAGACCTCATATCCTTCGGAAAATGTATGCTGCAACAAACCCTGTTACTGTAGCAACGTTCTAAGTTTATAGGAGCGATAGTTAAAATATGTCCCTATTTTTGGCCCATTATCCCCCCATGTTGACAGCCTTTGTCCAGATTTCTTGCGCTAAGAGGTTGACAGGTATGGTTCTGAGGTATGACTGCACTACATGTTATATACATATCTATATCTATATCTATATATATCTATATATATATATATATATATATATATATATATATATGTGTGTGTGTGTGTGTGTGTATGTGTATGTGTATATATATATATATATATATATATATATATATATATATATATATATATATATATATATATATATTCACAGCTATAAAAGGTGTTTATTGTGGTTGGACTGTGTTAAGGTGGCTAAATCACTGTTTGCTGATATTTTGTTTAAATACAGCATTGTATTACAGTATTCCATGTACTATTTATGATCTGTAACATTTAGCCCAATAGCAAGTGTTATAAGGGTCAAACATAATGAATGGCTCTTGAGTAGGCTTGTGCCTTTATATTTAACAGAACAGTGATATTTTTAGCAATTTACAGACAGCATGTACTTTGTCCAAGAATATGAAATTAGCTTGTGTATAACACTGTGCCTTTTCTAACAGATAGTCTAACTGCTGCATCATATTTCACTTGATATTATCTTAGTTAAGGTACTGGATATTGTTAACAGGTTTGCTAAGTTTGTTAGCTAAATAAGGAAATACGCTACATGAGGAAGAAACAGCAGGCTTGTGCTCTTAAGTACAGTTTACTAGCAATATCAGCAGCCTGCATGTCCTACAAGATGGTTTACCTTAATTACTTGCAAATTTCTTGTTGTGCTTAATGTAGTTTACAGTAAAATCACAGCCAGCTTAGATTTACTCTGCCTTCAGCCCCATGTGAAGCAAACAAAGCATCTATAATGCTCGTAACTTCACGGAGCTGTATAATACCATAAATACCATAATTGAAGGGAAAACACAAATGTTTGCTTGCACAGTGGTTAGTTCTGTGTGCCTGTAAGGATGCTATTTTTACTCTGTTTTTACTTTTAGGTAGTCCCCCTCAAATACCCTGACTAAAAAGGCTCTCCAACCTAAGGAATGCTACCCTGCAGAAACTGTGCCTGTCCAAAGTCAGACCACAACAAACTGATAAGGTTAATACCTAAAGCTGTAATCCTACCTAAACCTGTAATCCTCTGCAAATGTACACTGCTGACCTGGGTCTAAAGCACCTATAGTCTGCCCCCACAGAAATCTGGCTCCCTCCTGCCCTAAATAAACCAGTTACCCCTTGTACTCTACGACACTATTTGCCTAAGCTAACAAACTCCGGAATCTTACTCTTACGTATTGGTTTCTCACCTTATAGCCCTGAAAATCACACACTACAACCTATAATTGAAACCTAGTAAATTCCCTAAAGAACCCTAAATATAGTTTACAGCACAAGTATTGAACTTTAAATTTGATCTTTCAATACTTACCTATGGCTCCAGGAAACCTTATAAAATATTTGTAATCTGTGTTAGCCCCTTAACTCCACCCCTGCCTGACTATGTATGTGAGGTTTCATCTGTTCCTACTGAAACCGCCATTTTTCAAATCCCCGGTGCTTTCAGACCCAGTCGGCAGCCTCTCTCCATTTTAGTATGTTGTGTTGCTCAACCATTACATTTCCTGTATTAAACATAGTTGTACTAAGTCATTCACAGCTATAAAAGGTGTTTATTGTGGTTGGACTGTGTTAAGGTGGCTAAATCACTGTTTGCTGATATTTTGTTTAAATACAGCATTGTATTACAGTATTCCATGTATTATTTATGATCTGTAACATTTAGCCCAATAGCAAGTGTTATAAGGGTCAAACATAATGAACGGCTCTTGAGTAGGCTTGTGCCTTTATATTTAACAGAACAGTGATATTTTTAGCAATTTACAGACAGCATGTACTTTGTCCAAGAATATGAAATTAGCTTGTGTATAACACTGTGCCTTTTCTAACAGATAGTCTAACCACTGCATCGTATTTCACTTGATATTATCTTAGTCAAGGTACGGGATATTGCTTACAGGTTTGCTAAGTTTGTTAGCTAAATAGGGAAATACGCTACATGAGGAAGAAACAGCAGGCTTCTGCTCTTAAGTACAGTTTACTAGCAATATCAGCAGCCTGCATGTCCTACAAGATGGTTTACCTTAATTACTTGCAAATTTCTTGTTGTGTTTAATGTAGTTTACAGTAAAATCACAGCCAGCTTAGATTTACTCTGCTTTCAGCCCCATGTGAAGCAAACAAAGCATCTATAGTGCTTGTAACTTCACAGAGCTATATAATAGTGTAAATACCGTAGTTGAAGGGAAAACACAAATGTTTGATTGCATAGTGGTTAGTTCTGTGTGCCCGTAAGGATGCTATTTCTACTCTATTTTTACTTTTAGATAGTCCCCCTCAAATACCCTGACTAAAAAGGCTCTCTAACCTGAAGAACGCTACCCTGTAGAAACTGTGCCTATCTGAAGTCAGACCACAACAAATTGATAAGGTTAATACCTAAACCTGTAATCCTACCTAAACCTGTAATCCTCTGCAAATGTACAATGCTGACCTGGGTCTAAAGCACCTATAGTCTGCCCCCACAGAAATCTGGCTCCCTCCTGCCCTAAATAAACCAGTTACCCCTTGTACACTACAACACTATTTGTCTAAGATAACAAACCCAGGAATCTAACTCTTACATATTGGTTCCCACCTTATAACCCTGAAAATCACACACTACAACTTTTAATTTAAACCTAGCAAATTCCCCAAAGAACCCTAATTATAGTTTACAGCACCGGTATTAATTTTAAATTTGATCTTTCAATACTTACCTATGGCTTCAGGAAGCCTTGGAAAATATTTGTAATCTGTGTTAGCCTTGCTCCATTTGCCCTCGCTTCACTCGGGCTCACTTCGCTCTCCTCCCTGCCCCCAATTCCCACCCACCCACAGTACCACTGAATTTATAGTAACATAGCCACACCCCCATCTAAAGGACCTATCAGTATCCACCTACCAGACTTTCTCCTCCCCCACTTCTAAATCTATCATCCTTTCTTCTACTATTGCACCACCCAAGCAATTTCTGACCCTTACTACCACACTCCTCCACACATAATGCTATACCTCTCCTTACTAACCATTCTGCCAGCCCCTTATTTACTTACCCTGTATGAAAACCAATATGTCACTGGATATCAGTACCCAATAGGCCACACTCTCTCCCCAACTGTTAGCCCTTCCTCCTTTCACCAGTCTTACAGTACAGTGTCCAGCCCTGCACCTTGCTCTTGCCATCAACCTGCCAATCCCAGAAGATTTAGTTCCAGATTAAAACATTAGTATAAACTCATAAATAAACTCTTAAAGCTCATCACTAGGCTTAAAACTAACCTAACACTTGGTGGTGACATCCACCCTAACCCAGGCCCATCCACTTCAATCAAACCTATTCCCCCTATTTGTAATCCAAGTTATAAACCTACAATTGATAGGCCAGCTAACTCTTTACTGGCCTGTCACCTTAACATTAGAAGTATTAATAACAAGGTACATGAACGCCATGCACTCCTAGCTGTCCACTCCCCTGATATTCTCCATTTATCTGAAACCTGGCTAAAACCTAGCATTACAGATAATGAAGTGCTACCACCTGGATATAACATATACAGGCTTGATTGTGCTTCAAGGAAAGGGGGTGGGGTAGCAGTTCTATAAAAATCTGCATTGAACGTCACCATTGAATCTACACAACCACCTCAAACTAACAAACTCTGAAATTCTTGCCACCAAACTACAAATTAACAAAACTAAATGTATCGATATCATCTATATGTACATTCCCCCAGGTAATAATGTAGCCACACCTGAAGATATCCTTCACTGGCTAACATGTCACTACCCCCAAGAAACCACACTACTCAGAGACCTCAACATAGACTGGAATACTTGTTGACTCCCCAACAACCCATATCAACCTGCATGCATTTTCAAAAGTCATTACAACCCCTACCAGGATAGGTAAACCAAACCATAAAGAAAGCATACTTGATTGGATAATTATAAATAGTCATCCCTAAATGTACACCTCTGGGACCCTCACTGATGACCTAAGTGATCACCTACCCACTTATATTATTAAGCACAAAGCCATCAACCCCCAACAACCCTTACTTAGACTGGTAAGAAACAGTAAAAAATTTAACCCTACCAAATTCCAACAAGAACTAAACTCATGTAATTGGTCAGTTTTAAGACACCTCCCCTTAGATAAAGCAGTCGGGTACTTTAACAACAAATTCATAGAAATCCTTGATTCTCATGCACCCATACGTTCAATAAGAACTAAGGCAAAAACTGCACCTTGGCTAGCCAAAATGTCCAAACAAAAAAATCGCCCTCAGAAATAAGGCATGGACATTATGGCGATCTACTAAAGACCCCCAAGACCACATCAAATATAGGCAACTTAGGAACATTACTAAAAAATCCATTCTACTGGACAAAAAAAATTACTACCATAATCTACAGGAAACAAATCATAACAAGCCTCAGAAATTCTGGGCAGGTATAAACAAGCTATTACATCCCGAACAAACTTCCATACCAGTCCCCTTAGCCTCCATTGATAAACCTCCAGAGGAAGTCTCTGACAGTTTTAACCATTTCTTTACTGAGACCATTCAAACCCTAGTGAGTCAACTACCTCCCAGCCCCCACTGGCATGAAATCAACACCCCCAGTAACCAACCTACACTAAGGCTCCAAACAGTTGCCACCTCCCTCATCCATACCCTAATTAAAAACTGAAACCAACTACTCTCTCCGCTGACCAACTCCCTGCTGAATATCTACAAAAAGCAGCTGATGCTATTGCTTACCCAATCTCAATACTAATCAATCGAACAATAGCAGAAGCCAGAATCCCCTCTATTTGGAAAATAGCCTATGTAATCCCACTTCACAAAAGAGGTAGCTCTACTGAACTATTCAACTATAGGCCAATAGCAATATTATCCCCACTTGCAAAAATCATGGAAAAATGTATCCATAGACAACTGATGCATCACTTAACTTAAAATAGGCTCATGGCAGACTCCCAGCATGGCTTTCAACCACACCACAGTACCACCACAGCTCTTCTAGCCTTCTCTAATATCATAAACCACAATTGCAATAACAATAACCTATCCTCAGCCCTCTTCTTGGACCTCTCCAAGGCATTTGATATGGTGGATCACCAACTACTAATCCATACCCTGAAAACATTCTGCCTAGGTAATACACTCACCCAATGGTTCTAATCCTATCTGAAAGATAGACAAACAGGCTGTCCTGTGGCAAAATAAGCTTTCTAAACAACTACCCAACACACTAGGTGTACCCCAGGGATCCATACTAGGGCCCCTACTTTTCTCCATCTTCATTAACTACCTCTATTTTGCTATCCCTACAGTCAGCTGTATCCAATATGCTGACATCTCCACCCTGATTTGCTCAGCCACTTCTCCAAATGAACTGTGGTCAGCCACACTAACCACCTTTAACATTATCAAAAACTGGCTTTCTGGACACTGTCTGATCCAGAACCCCCCCCAAAAAAAGACTACTCATATTCTCACCAACCCACAGGTCTACTACATTCACTTTTACCATTAAATCTAACAATGGCACAATAATCTCCCCAGACTCCTCTACAAAACTGCTAGGTGTAATAATCAATAATAATCTCAAATGTGACCTACATGTTAATCAAACTATAAAGACCATCAATAAAAACTAGGCTCTCCGTACAGGATAAAAGCCTTTTTAACTCCTCCTGCTAGAGCTGCCATTGCTCGCTCTCACCTTCTTTCAGCTCTACTGTATGCATCCCCGATACTCATCAACCTAAACAAATCTGTCCTCAACAAACTCTCCATCTGCTAAAACCATATTGCCAGATTCTCCACCGGCCTGCCTTATAGGACTCACCATTGTATTAACCTAAACCAGCTTGGGTGGCTAGAACTACCCGGCGTGATCCAGTATAACCTCATGATTACTGCCCATAAGATACTTTACAATCCAGATCATACTCCTGCTCTTAAAAATATTATTACCCCCTATCACAATCACTGGCCACTTCGATCCTCTAATAAATTACTAGTCCAGTCTCTCAAAACTAAAATCTCTGCCTGTGACTCTCTATTCGCAAACTCTTGTTAGCAAAACCTGGAACTCTCTACCAAAAGAAATTACTTTGCTCAACTCGCTGAATCAATTCAAGACTAGACTTAAACAACATTTGACATTAAACTGACTATGTCAATGTAGTAAACCCGACTAACTCTTCTTGACAATGAGGCTAAAATAGTTAGTTTAGCTTATCTGTTGCACTATCTTGACCTTACCTTGTCTCACTCTAATGTGTTTTGGCATGTAACCACTGTAAATATTTCATCTGTAAATAACTGTATGACTTAAAAACAATATGCTTCCTAACTTGAACAACTTAATGAAGACCTACACTTTGAATTACATTATCCCAGAACTACTTCTGCCTAGATATGAATCTCTGCATAAATTGTTAATTATAAACCTTATTGCTTGCTTATGTATGTCAACTACTGTATAGACTGCATTTTTTATCTAATCTGGTTACTTTGGAGCTTTTCTCCCCGGGCCTCTGCTGAAAATAGACATGTATCCAGTCAGACTATCCCGGTCAACAAATGTAAAATAAAAAAATAAATAAATAAATAAATAAAAATATGTATGTATGTATATATATATATATATATATATATATATATATATATATATATATATACACACACACACATATGTGTGTGTGTGTGTGTGTGTGTGTGTGTGTGTGTGTGTGTGTGTGTGTGTGTATATATATATATATATATATATATATATATATATATATATATATATATATATATAAAATATGTGTGTGCTTGTAGATATATATATATATATATATATATATATATATATATATATATATATGTATGTATGTATGTATGTGTGTGTGTGTGTGCGTGCATGTGTGTATGTATATTTACAAGACCTGACTGATTCCAAAGATTTTTTCCTACTGTACACGTGTATATATATCTATATATATATATATATATATATATATATATATGTATGTGTGTGTGTGTGTATGTATATTTACAAGACCTGACTGATTCCACAAAGTTTTTTTCCTACTATTAAATGACTCTACTGCATGATATGTTTGAAAAAGCATAAGACATTCCTACAACTCAAATGGTGTAGTGGTACATTGCTCTGACTATACTGTACAGGGTCCTGGGTTTGAGACTTGGCAGCAGTGATTATTTTGTTGCTGGACAGAACAAGGGCTGATAGAGACAGAATGATTAAAGCACTTTTAAGCAGTTGTAATCAGGTTTGCGCAATTCTGCATGAAGTAAAGCAATGCTAAGGGATGGCTAAGTTCTATTAACTTCACTTAGTGGCACTTACTCCCGCTTACACCCACGCTAATTTTAATTAAAGAAAAGAAAAAAGGGTGATAGGGAAGTGGTGAAATGGGGCAAACAGGGGGTAAAACATTAGGTAAACCAGCTAGGGAAGTGCAAGATGGATGTAGGAAAGGACCATAGCTCTATATATCTTCTGCAGCAACAGCTGTGAATAATGTGTAGAATTTGGAATTTACAGCCTCATTCCCTACAGGGAGGGGTGTTGGCAACAGACATTTGTAGAATAATTTGTGAGTAGATTGATTCATTTCACTGTACATGGGGGCAAAATGTATAGGGCAATTATTTTTTTTGTGGGACAGATGACCTTTTTTTTTTTATTAAGGTGAGATTGGGATGTTGAGGAAGGGCCGTAGGTATGTTTGGGGAGGTAGGTTGGCAAGGACAGGTTGTATTCGCAGACAGACAACACACGAGAGACAGCAGATAGGGGTGGTATATAACACATGAGGGAGGTAAACACCTTGGACAGGGAGGGGGTTGAGGCCCATGAGCCCACAAATGGATACAGTGGGACTGAGGTCTCCACCCATGAGCAGTCACCACTGCACCTTCATGGCTCTGAAGTTGGCTGTATTGGGGGCTGGACAACAGGGGCAGCCTGCCCCTCCAGGTGCATCAGCTGGCCCTCCATCTGGCACAGATGTGCATCCAACTCTGAGCAGATGACACTGTGCACCATACCCCAGAACTTGCTGTGGGTGACAGGATCTTCTCTGTGCCCATGCCCAGGGGGGGATGAGCCCTGTCCCCTGAGGTGGTTCCACACAAAGGTGGTGCAGGAGCAGCAGATGAGGAAGTTCCAGGTTGGGTACCAGATGTGCTGGGGCCCGGTGCCATGGTCATATGGGGCGGGACAGGTAGATCCACCGGGATCTTCCTTCCCAAACATGCGATGCTGTTGAGGTTATCCAAGATATATTGGTTAGTCATAAACAAAACATTTCAAAATTAATTGTAACAGTATGCATTGGTGTTCCAATTAACCCACACCAACAGATTTGAAACAGTTGCATAGCAAACAGAACACATGCATAAATGGAACAACATTAACAGCATGCAAGTTATATTGATAGCAACAGGCCACCAATAATAGTATTTGAACAAGGTATATTAATAGGCAACAAATTAAATATATGAACAATAATAGAACACATGTCCCAGCAATAGGTTTTGAGAACAACATACCCGTGGTATATGAATAATAATTATTGATGCAGATGAGGGGTGGTTGGAGAGAAAAAGTCCATTGACAACTGTATAGGCTTCCATTTTTCACAACTGTACTACTCAATACTCTACAGGTATGCCCTCACTTTACATCTACCTATGGCCCATAGCTTCTGTAGCGCAGAAATACCCATCAGATTGTCAACCTGTAATGGTGTGGGGCAGACTGGGAGGACAATGGCTATATTACTGGAGGGGCCTTGTACATGTCAGTGTTACATACTTGACAGAGAAGGGGTACCCTGCACTGATGCTGTGTGCTGCTACTGGCATACTTCCCTGGATTCCTATCTGTGTCCAAGGTTATTGGCAGCAGTGAAAACTAGCCATGACAGCATGACAACTGAGGGACATGTATCGGGGAGAGTGCATAGTGTATGTACCTATCCTGCTGTCATTTGCAGGCATATGGGTTTGGACAGTGGAACAGTTGTACATGGTGTATTAGTATACCCTTCATACAGCTACTACACACATTTTTTTACCTGTAAGACCTGTGGAGAAAATATCTGTTAACACTTTCTGACTGTTTCTACAAATATTCAGGATTTCTTTAGTGTGTATATATGCACACAGCTCAGTACCACACCCTGGATTTGAACCGTGTCTGGGTGTGCTAAAATTAATAGAATTATTATCCATCACACAGATCATCATGTCGCTTGCTTGACTGATTTCTGCCTAATACTGTCTGGGTTAGACAGTCTGACCTTGTAATCCTGGCATTCATGCATGGCAGATAAGTTACTGTACTGTGCATTAATCCTTTCAAATGATACTATCTGGAAAGCAAAGGTTAACACAAGAATGCAATGCTGCAGGGAACACACTATAATACTGCAGACATTACTATTTAGGGTTCAGCACTTAGTGCATAGAACATTTCATATTTCCTTTATATCTTGGTTTACAGGTCCACATTCTTCTGTTGTGCATACTAGCTAGTTCTCCAAACAGCATCAGTTACTTCATGCTGTCAACACTATATTTGCTGTGATGAATGTGTACACATTCTGTTTCTACAACATACCACAGTAAACACAACCGTTTTTGTTATACATCTTTATTACAGTGAACTGACACTTTTATTAATGGATATTCTGTGGATCAATATTAGTGTGACAAATGTGATTTATTCATTAGACCCAGTACACACTATTCCTACTGGTAGTAAACAATGTACTCCTTCTACTTTATGCCACTATTTACTGCAAGTTAGATTTGTACTCAGCAGCCTGTCAATGCTTCCGTGTCAGTCTGTGTACATGGGCCTCAGTGTTACTTGCCCTCTCCTCTGCAGCTGTAGGGGTGAGAAAAAAGAACTTGTGTACCTACCATAAAGTTCTATGTTTATTGTCCTTCATCTCACCTTCCTTCTTGCTGGATGGGTTCAGAGCCGATCCTCGGCTCTGACTCAGCCGATATAAAATAGCTCAAGAGATTTTTACTGGCTTGAGACTACCCCTTATCCCAACATGCCTAGCAGCAGCTACCAAGATCTTGTTTGTAATAGCCCACACTAGACATATGTAGTAAGAAAAACATTTTTTTACTAAGCTCTTACACCAAGGTACGAAGGAAAGAAGAAAGGACAAAGTATGGTTAACCAACCTTGTATGACAGCAGGAAACTCAGCCAGTGTAACCAATAAAGAACTTCTCTCGAACTTCCAGGAAGGGGGAAGGAGGTGGGGGATGCAAGAAGTAAGGTGAGATGAAGGACAACAAACATGGAACATTATGGTAGGTACATAACTTCTTTATGTTATGTTATCCCATCTTGCCTTTGTTCTTGCTGGTTGGAACTGTGTCCCCAGCACCTGGTTCTTGGGTGGCTCACTGGAACAAAGTCTTCAGGACCGGAACCATAGGATGCCCTATTCCAGGAGACCACATCCACTTTGTAATGAGAGATAAAGGTATGAGGATTTCCCCACGTTGCTGCTGCGCAGATTGAATCTAATGACAATTTAGCTTGGAAGGCAACAGAGGTGGCTAAGGCCATGGTTGAATGTCCTCTGGGTCTTCCTGGAAGCGTCTTTTTACACAAACCATATGAATAAGTGATTGTGTCTGACAGTCATTTTGATAAAGTCACTTTAGAAACTTGATAACCTTGCTTATTGTCAGCAAAGGATATGAACAATTGGTCTGATTTTCTGAGGTTTTTGGTCCTGTGTAAATAAAATGGAACTATGAACATCCAGTTGGTATAATCTATACTCTGCCTTGTTGCCATAATTGGGGGAGAACACAGGAAGCTCAATTGACTGATTTAAGTTATACTCAGAACAAACCTTTGGCAAGAAAGAAGGGTTGGACCTTAGACAGACTCTATCTTTGTGAAAAATGAGATACGGTGAGCAAATAGACAAAGCATGTAATTCAGAAACCCATCTAGCTGAGGTTATAGCAACCAAGAAGAGGGTTTTCCAAGGCAGAAACTTCAAGGGGCAAGATGCTGCTGGTTCAAAAGGGGGCAGAATCATTGAAGCTAAAACCACGTTTAGGTCCCGGGGGGAGGATCTCTTACTGGGGGCCATAAAAGTGTTGTACCTCATAAGAATGCTCTGCACAACTTATGGGACAATGTTTGAACCCAAGTCTCCTACATGAAAATTGGAGATAGCAGCCAGTAAGACCCTAATAGTAGCTGCAGCTGCCCCTTTTTCGAAGGTTTCGGCCAGAAAGTCAAAAATCTTGTAAAAAGGACCCGTGAAAGGATCAATGTTAGTACTTTTGGCCCAGTTAGCGAACCTCTTCCATTTGCTAGTGTAAATCTTCCTAGTAGTGGGCTTGTGGGAGGACACTAGTATGTGTTGTACAGCAGGAGAAATGTTTGGGAGCCTGGCTAAGACTGGAAGGTGAGTAACCATGCAGTCAGCTTGAGGGATGAGTGAAGCTCACCTGACTGATGCATCAGGAGGTCTGGAACTGGGTTCAGTATCCAGGGCTCCAGTTGAAAGTGAGGGCAAAGAAACAGAAAGACCGTACAAGGCCAGTAAGGAGCAATGAGGATGAGTTTGCAACTCAATGATTTTGCTTTCTGAAGTACCTTTGGAAGGAGAGGGAAGGGTGGAAAGGCATATAGTAGTTCTGGAGGCCAATCATGAACAAGTGCATCTTTGGGTGACTGTCCTGGAGGGGGAACTAGGGCAAAGTAGCTGCTGCATTTGTTGTTTAGGGGAGTGGCAAAAAAAGATAGCAGCATGGCTGTCCCCATCTGCCAAAAAACAAGTCCGCAACTTCTTGCTTCAGGGACCACTCGCGAGCCATGAGGATAGCCCTGCTGAGCCTGTCCACTATCACATTGGATTTTCTGGGAATGTGCCTTGCAATCAGAAAGCATTGGGAAGACATCGCCCACTGCGTTACACGAAGTGCCTCCCAACACAAGGGGTAGGATTTAGTTCCAGCCTGCTTGTTGATGTACCATACCACTGACATATTGTCTGTCTGGATTGCAATGGTCTCTGTAGGTAGAGAGTTCTGAAGTGCTTGCAACACCAGAAGTACCGCTCTCATCTCTAGAACATTGATGTGCATATGGTACTTGTGACGTTGTCACATTTCTTGGACAGTCCATCCCAGATAATGCCCCCCCACTCTATCTGGGAAGCATCTGTGGTCACTGCGGCTACCGGATGTGGGTCTAGAAAGGGTCTGCCCAGAGTCACCTGGGGGTAGACCAGCCACCATAGTAGGTCCTTTTTGCAAGATTCCATGATCAAGATCATGTGTGATATTGGCAATTCCTGGAAAGACCACTGAGCGATAAGAGGCCACTGTAGAATCTGCATTTGGAAGCGTGCTAAAGGAACTAGGGTAATAGCTGCAGCCATTGAGCCCAGTACTTATAAGACTTGTCTTGCCTGAACTCTTGCTTTGTTTATGAGAAAAGAAACATGTTGACAAATGGTTGACACCCTGTTTAGAGGTAGTTTTGCTATCATGCATATTGTATCTAAGTCTGCCCCTATAAAGGTAATAGACTGACAAGGCAACAAGGCAGATTTTTCGTAGTTTATTGTGATGCCTAACTGGGAACAATTTTGGATTGTGTAGTCCCGTGCCTTGATTAGCTGATGCTCAGTGGTAGCAGTGAGGAGCCAGTTGTCTAGATATGGAAACACCTGGAATCCTAGACACCTCAGGTGAGCTGTGACCACTGCCATACATATGGTAAACACTCTGGGGGCTGTGGTGAGACCAAATAGCAGGGCCCTGAACTGATAATGACTGGTTCCCAGTCGGAAGTGTAGGAATCTCCTGGCTTGCCTGTCCATTTTTATAATGCAGTACGTGTCCTGGAGATCTATGAAGCACATCCAATTGTCCTGACCCAAGATGGGAAGAATGGACTGCAGTGTCACCATCCGGAACTTTGTGTTTTTTACCAATTGGTTTAGCTTGCTGAGATCCAAGATTGGTCTCCAGTCCCCTGTCTTTTCTGGAACTAAAAAGAACATTGAGTAAGTTCTGGATCTGATTTGGTCTGCAGGGACTTCCTGGATGGCTCTTTTTTCTAGCAATTTTTGAACCTCTAGGATTGCATGATCCTGAAGACTGGGTGGAACTCTGGGATAGAACATTTGTCTTTAGAGGGGGACTGAGAAAAGGGAATTTTGTAACCCCTGGATATTATCGACAGTACCCATGTTTCTCCCGTGATAGATTGCCAGGCTGCTGGGTACAGTGATAGTCTGCCCCCGACTGCCTCCAGATGTGTACAGCTGGGCCTCCCTTCAGGAGTGCTGAAAGGGCCTAGCAGAGAGATTACCTCTGTTGCCCTGCTGTTGCGGACCCCTCTGCCGTGAGGGTGACATCTTCCATTGTTGTTTCCCCCTCTGCCCCTAGGGGGAAAATTCACCATGTGTTCAGGCAAAGATCCCTGGGATTTTTGGAAAGTACAGTTGTGTACACTTACCATAAATGTAGATGTTAGAGTGTATTCACTGTTGCAGTCATTACATTTGGGTAATCTGCTGGCAGGTTGCCCTCAGTTGGCCTGATTAACAAAGTCTTAGGTCCTGTGTCGGTTGCTGTCCCTTCTTCCATGACATCAGGTCGTCAGGAGTATAAAACATGCAGCCGACGTCATTACATCAGTTTTTCTTGCCCCAGATGTCAGGTGCCCCCCAAATGGGGAGCAAAAAAAAAAAAAAATATATATATATATATATATATATATATATATATGTATGTATATAATTTAAAACACAAAACATATACCTCAAAACAAAAACAAATACACCAAAAAAGCTTTTAAGCATAGTAAAAGAAAGGAGAGGTATAGTTAGAGAAAAACAGGGGGCTGGAGAGAGGGTAACCAGGACTGCAACAGTGAACACACTCGAACATCTACATTTATGGTAAGTGTACACAACTGTACTATGTTCTTCATGTTTCACTGTTGCAGTCATTACATTTGGATAGAATCCCAAAGCTATGGTTGGGTGGATGGATTTATACAGTATTAAGAGCAGCTATAAGGCCCTGCAGGACAGCAGTGGCAAAGCCAGCTCTGGATTTAGAGAAGAGTGGTAAACGGTAATGTTTGGTGAACGTATGAACTGAGCTCCAGGTAGCAACTTCTAGAATGTCTCTGGTAGGAACCCCTCTGAGAAAGGCTGCAGAAGTAGATGCAGCCCTGGTGGAATTAGATCTGATCCCCTTGGGGACAGGTTTACCATGGTGCATATAGCAGAAACGAATACAATGGCTTATCCATTTGGAAATAGTCTGCTTTGAAATAGCCTTTCCCTCTGCCCCTGCAGCAAATGCCACCAGTAGTTGTTCAGATTTTCTTAAAGATTTTGTCCTGTTTAAGTAGAATCTTAGTTGTCTGTGTACATCCAATGAATGCAGAATCTGCTCATCCTTGTTCTGTGGATTGGGAAAGAAAGTTGGCAGATGAATGTTCTGATTAAGAGCTACACTGGATACCACCTTAGGCATGAAGGATGGATTGGTCCTGAGAGACACCCTGTCCGCATGAAAAATAATGAAAGGCTCCACTGCCATAAGAGCCTGTAATTCTGAAATTCTTCAAGCTGAAGTGACTGCTAAAAGAAAAGCTGTTTTCCAAGAGAGAAATTTTAGGTCTGCAGTAGCAGCTGGATCAAAAGGAGGTAGAGTGAGTTTTTCCAAAACAAAATTGAGGTCCCATGCAGGAGTTGGTGCTCTCCTGGGAGGTCTTACATTTTTGGCCCCTCTGAGATACTGCTTTTGCAGAGGATGAGAGAAGAGGGGAGGTTCTGTGTTGTAATGAGCTGAAATGGCAGACACATGGATTTTTATGGAAGAAAAAGATAGGCCCTTGTGAAGCATCTCAGTTAAGTATTGCAGAATCTGAGCAATATTGGGCAGTGCTTTGCTTATTCCTTGTGCTTGGTTCCAGACACAGAATCTTTTCCATTTGTCAGCATAAGATTTTCTAGTACTTGGCCTTCTATCCAAAATGACATCCATCACAGGTTTGCTGAGATGCCAAGGGTGAAGTCAGTTGATTAGCCATGCTGCAAGATTCAAAGTTTGTAGCTGAGTGTGCAGAATTTGGTAATTCTGCTGAGACAGTAGGTAAGGTGTTTGAGGCAGGTGCCATGGAGGAAGGTGTGACACATTGCACAGGAGGGAGTACCAGTGTTGGCGAGGCCAGTCTGGAGCAATCAGAATCATTTTTGGTTTGTCCTGTCTGACTTTTAGTAGGACTTTGGAGAGCAGAGGCAGAGGGGGAAAAGCATAGACTGATAGGTTTTTCCAGCTGAATGATAGGGTATCCACCTTCCAAGCTTTTTTGTGATGAATTCTTGTGCAGAATTTGTCCAACTGATAGTTCTGGGGTGAGGCAAAAAGATCTATGTCTGGGCTCCCCCATTTGTGTGTCAACATGCTGAAAACTTGTGATTCCAGTTTCCATTCATGTGGGTCCATAAGATTTCTGCTAGAATATTTAGTTTTCCTGGCAGGAATTGAGCTTGTAGATGTATTTGATAAGTCAAGGCCAAGTTCCACAATGCCATGGCTAGTCTGCAAAGGGGGTAGGAATATGTACCCCCCCCTGCTTGTTTATACCACATGACTGTGGTGTTCATTGTCTTTATCAGTGGTTGTCCTGGATGAAGGTAGTCCTTGAAGGCTGTCAGAGCATTATGTACAGCTGGCATCTCTTTCTGATTGATATGTAGGTGCATTTGATTTGGGCTCCATTTGCCCTGAATGCATTTTTCTGCCAGATGCCCCCCCCCCCCCCCCAAGCACAGTCTGATGCATCTGTAGTTAGGGTTTGGGTTGCAGGGGGTGGTGTGAATGGCAGTCCCTTGTTTTGGTGGCAGGTCTCTGCCCACCATAGGAACTCTAGTTGCAGGCAAGGTATGATGGGAATCATTGTTTCCAGGCTGTGACAATGTTGACTCCATAAACTTTTTAGGTACCATTGAAATTTCCTCATATGCAGTCTTGCATATGGAATTAGAAGAATGCAGGAGGCCATGAATCTCAAGGCCTGCAGAATTTGTCTTGCAGATAGCTGGGTTTTTGTGGCCACCTGTTTGAAGTAAGTCATCAACTGAATTTGCTTTTCTGGCGTAAGGTAAGTCATCTGGGCAGTTGTATTCAAGCTTGCACTCAGGAATGTAATTTTTTGAGAGGGTACCAGTTGTGATTTCTTTTCGTTTATGGTGTACCCTAGACAAGTTAGAACCCTTTTTACAAATGCCAGATGCTTTAGAAGAGTGTACTGGTTTTCTGCCTGAATTAGGCAATCGTCCAGGTATGGATAAATTTGAATATTTCTTTGCCTGAAAAAAGCAATTACTAATGCCAGGCACTTTGTGAAGACCCTGGGTGCAGTAGATAAGCCAAAGGGCAGTGCAGAGAACTGGTAATGCAAGTAACCTGCTTTGAAGTGGAGGTATCTTCTGCAAGATTCCCTGATTGGGATATGCAGGTAAGCCTCTTTTAAGTCTAGAGTTACCAACCAGGCATCTTTGCCTAGCATAGGTAGTAACTGTTGAAGAGTCAGAATCTTGAATTTTGTAATGATTTGTCTTTTCTGAGTACCAGGAAAAGTCTTGAATAGAAACCTTATCCCTTTTCCTCTTCTAGTACTGGTTGAATAGCCCCCATATTCATGAGGGACAGAATGTGTTTCTGGGCCTCTGCTCACTGATTTGGAGGCAGATCTGGCCATCTGTTTTGGATTGGCAACATGTGGAAATGAAATCTGTATCCCTGGGATACTATATTTAAAACCCACTTGTCCTGGGTAATCAGTTGCCAGTTTCGTGCATGAAGTGCCAGTTTTCCCCCCAAAGGGGCGGCCAAAAGGTAAGTGCTTGGTGATAGTAGTGGAAAGTCATTGAGACTGTTTACCATAGGGAGGTGCCTTGTTGCTTCCAGTTTTGGAGGTGGAGGCACCCTATTGTTTTGTTCTAAAAGTTCCTTGTGACGGAAACCTGGAGCCTTTGGAATGTCTGGATTTGACTTGTGCGGCTCTCATGGGAACTGGAAAGGATCAGTTCTTAGTAGGCCAGTGCCTGCTAAATTGGAGTGGCTGCACTTGTAAGTAATTTTTCACAGTTTGCATAGATTTAGCTTTATCTTCCATCTTTTTAAAACTTCTTCAGCCTTATTACCAAAGAGACTGTCCTGTTGTAAAGGAGCATCCAACAATTTTGCTTTAACATGGTCAGGCAGATTTTGCTCCTTGAGCCAAGCATGTCTTCTTATCACAGATCCAGTAACAGCAGCCCTTAAAGAGGCCTCCAAAGAATCAAAACCACATTGCAAAGTATGTTTTCCAACTCGTTCAGCTGAATGTAATAAATCCTGCAACTCTTTATTTTCCACACAGTCAGAGATCAACATCATTTTCTGTTTAAGTAAACCCATAACATGCTGTTGATATTTAAGCATATGAAATTGACAGTTTAAAGCCCTGATTGCCAAGGTTGCAGACGTGTAAACCTTCTTACCCCATCTATCCAGCACCCTGGAATCTCTGTCAGAAGGGGTAGGATTTTTAGCCGTAGAGGCCTTAATGCCCTTGGGACCTTGAGAAATTATTTCAGTGTGAGCAGTGGGGGTTTTAAGGAATTTGTGGGAGTCAGGAACCCTGTAGTATTTGTCTGGCTTACTAGGAGCCAGAGGCAGGGAATCAAGAGTCATACTGGATTCTGAGAAAACATCATCAACAATATCTAGAACAGGAGTTATAGCCAAAGGCCTATGCTGAGGAAGGAGAAGAAAATCCCTAAGTCTCTTTTTAGATTCAGAGAAATCCTGACTTTCCCAGTGGAAGTGTTCCCTTAAGGTACGTAAAGTTTATCCAAAAGAGAAATCCTTGGGGAGAGGCAGAAGAGATGGAATCCTCTGCATCAGAGTCCTCATGAGTAGGAATAGATAAATACTGTTCAGATGAAGAATCAGAAGAAATAGAAACCTGATCTGAAGATTCATAGTCAGTGCCTTGCCTAGGCCTCTTAGCAGGAGGGGGATGGGTACCCCTGATCAAGGTAATTAAATCTTCAGCCATTATGATCATTTGTTTTTTAGGCATTGGGGCCTGTACACCTGGCCTAAGCGTCGTTTTTTTAGACATAGAAGTAGATTTTGGCCTTAGTTTTGAAGATGGCGTTGGTTTAATATACAAATCTTTAGGCATGAAAACACCCTCAGAAGCTGGTGCCTGCTCACCGGCTCCGAACTATCTAAGGTAGAGACATCCACGGGTTCAATACTTAAAGCATCGCGTGGCATACCAGACTCTGAACGGGTCTCAGTAGAGGCCTGTGAATCAAATGTAATGGGTATCAGTGGCTGCGAACGTGCCTCACTGAGTACAGGCGAACCGGCGACTGGCTTAGGAGAAGCATCGTCATTGGTTTTGGACCTCAACGGTCTGTCTCTGTCTTTTTCTATGCATTTTTTTAAGTATTCTGGGAGTCAGATTGCTAACCGATGACATTTCTGGATAGTTAAATCTTGAGCCAAAATATTTAGAATCAAAAATATACTGACGTTTAATCGTGCGTTGATTAAATTTAGCACAAAACCGACAGCAAGGCACATTGTGGTCAGGGCCTAGGCAAGGAATACAGTACAAATGAAAATCCTTATGAGGTATTTGCTTCCCACAAGTAATGCAATTATTAACTTTTAATGACATCGGTAAGGAGCAAGAAAAATTTCCCCAATGGGGTACTTAGATTTTAGTTGAAAACTTCAGTTCTGAAACTGGAAAATGAAAATTTCAGGAGTCGGCCGACCGGCACTTGCGAACTGCTTCTGCTTCAGGCACTGTGCGGCAAGAAAAACTGATGTAATGGCGTCAGCTGCATGTTTTACACCCCTGACGACCTGACGTCATGGAAGAAGGGACAGCAACCGATGCAGGACCCAAGACTTTGTTAATCAGGCCGACTGAGGGCAACCTGCCAGCAGATTACCCAAATGTAATCACTACAACAGTGAAACATGAAGAACATCCACATTTTTCCACTCTTTTGACCCTTAGGATAGGGTTTAGATGGAGTGGAAAAATGGACCCCTATGACACAGAGTGTCTTGCCATCTTGTTCACACCTGTTGAGAGTCTCTTTTATCTGAGGCCCAAAGAAGGATGAGCCATCAAAAGGGGTGTTGGTAAATGAATACTTAAAGGGTTCCACAAATTGACAAAGGTGCATCCAGGAGTGTCTGTGTAAAGCTACTCTGGTACCTGCTGCCCTACTCGCTCCATCTGCCACATAAGAAATGAGCCTCATGGAGGAGTTTACCATGGAGGTCAAGGTCACAAGCTGGGAAGCTGCCCTGTTCACAACTCCCTCAGCTGTAGGATCTTGCAGGGTATCTCCTAGCTCCTTCAGGAGATCCCTCTGAAGTCAAGTGAAATGTGACAAGTAATTCAGCAATCTGAGAGTAAAACTCGCTGAAGAAAACAAACACTTCCCATACCTGTCCATCGTATGAAACTCTTTGTTTGGCGGATGGACAGATGTAAAAGTTTCCACAAGGTCCTTCTTGGTGGCTGCTGCAACCACCATGGCATCAACAGGGACTCCCTTGGAGAGAAAAGACATCTTCTGGAGCTGTAATAAATTTGTTAGGTCTCCTCAGAATGGGTACCATGGTCTCTGGAGCACTCCATACTTTTCGACTCACTACAGACAAAAGCAGGTCAAAAGGCAGAGACACCTAAGAAGTGGAGGGTCAGGAACCAAATGCATCCAGGTATATGGACTCATCCTCAGAAGTGGCTAGGGACTTCCAGCCACCCCTCTGTCTAAGGATTTTCAGGATGTCTGAAAAGGAGACATCCTCAGATGGGGACCGTGAGGACCCTTCTGACTCATTCAGGTCTCTATCTGAAGTGATAGACTCAGGGGAGTCTAGATCCTTCTTCTTACACTTCTTCTTCTGAGGGACCTCTTCTGAATGTTCGGGGGAGGTTTTGGAAGAAGTGGGGTCACCCAGTGGGGCATCCTGGGGCACAGGCTCCCTACTTTTGGCAGGAGGAGGGACAAAGGCAGGCACAGGCACCAAGGGAGTAGGAGCCAATGGAGCTGAGGGTGGAGCAGTCTGAGGAGACAGCATGCTCCTCATCACCTCAAAGGTGCCATGGTCCCGAGGCAAAGGAGCCTGGAGATCTCCTTCAAACCGGGAGCGAAGTTCCGAGGCTGATGTAGAAGCTGAGCTCACTTGCACTGAAGCTCTGAGAGGGAGAGCATGGTCAGACAAGGGTCCGATGCCACTTCCCCCCTCGGAGCCAGTGAGAGAGCTTCGGTGCCCAGACCCCTCAACGGACTGATACATCAAGGAGACGGAGGGGTCGTCAAAACTCATAAGGGAGAAGAAACTAGAGCCAACAGTTCCACCACCATGACCTCCATGAACTCGGTTCCAAGCTCAAAAGAGTTGGAGGAATCAATGGAGAAGCTGGGAGGGCCAAAGGAGCCAAATCCTTATGGGCTGGGCTCAAGAGTAATTTAGCAAGTGCCTGTGACTTGAGGAGCCCATTGACCACTCTCTCCACATTGTGATCCTTAAGTCTGAAGGACCGAGAGGAGTGTGAAGAGGACCGGTGACTGCCTGCTCCAGGCTGCAGCAGAGGAGATTGTGGAGCAGAGTGTACCAGCTCCAAAGAGGGAGACCTTGATCTCTTATGGAGCCGGACTGGCTCCCAGGAAAGAGATGGTGCCACCGGAGACTTAGCTTTGTTGGAGCCAATGCTGGGGACCGACAGAGCCAATGGCTTCTCAGTAATTTTTTTCTGTTCCGAGTTCAGAACCGATGGCTTGGTGTGTTTCTTTGACACTTTGGCTGGCTGGGGACCCTGAGATGAGCCATCTTGAGGGTTCTTCAGGAGGCCACATAAAATAAGCTTATTTTTTCTTTCCTGCAGGACTCCGGAACTGAAAGCATGATAGATCAAGCAAGAGTCCTGCAGGTGAACAGCCCCTAAACAATAAACGCAACTCGTGTGCCCATCCATAAGGGACATCTTTTAGCAACACGAGTCACATTTTTCAAACCCAGAGGGTTTAGACTCTTTAGATATAATCAGCACTAATTAGGAAAATGTTTCCACAGAGAAAAACAGGGAACTATCACTCACAGCCTAAAAGTAGAAGCAAACAGGCTGATAACCACAAAGGAAAAACCTTTAAAATTATTATTATTTTTTTTTTTTTGAAAGGAAGAAGAAGAAGGAAAGGGGAGAGCCTCTAACTTAAACAGCAACTCCACTGATGGGAGAGCCTCTAACTTAAATGACAATCCCAGAGAAGGGGTGAGGGAAGGGAAGAACCCTCTAACTTAAACTGGCTCTATGAGGAAAGCAGGCCAGAAAGAAAAAACAATGGCCAAAAACACCACAAAGAGCAGAGAAAGGGGTTGTTAAACTAACGAAGAAAGAAGCACACTCTCACAAGTCAATATAACCTGTAAATTTACCATAAATTAGCAAGTAAATAGAAAAAACATGAAGTACTTAGCCTGAGCCAGTATAGAGCAATCTTGACGCTTCAAGTGGCAAATGAGATCTGGGTAGCTGCCGCTAGGCATGCTGGGATAAGGGGTAGCCTCAAGCCAGTAAAAAGCTCTTGAGCTATTGTATATTGGCTGAGTCAGAGCTGAACCCAACCAGCAAGAATAAAGGCAAGATGGGACAACATAACATCAAACATTAAGCATACCTGCCTATCACATACTCAGGCTAGAATCTGGTACATCTATATCTGTGATACTTACAAACTGCTGGAGCATGGTTGTCCCAAGCATCTTGGATCCATTGGGCCAAGAGCCCCTCCTTCCTCCACTTTAGGTTGGCATAGTGATGCTGTACCTGCTCACCAGTTAGGGGGATACCACTGGCACTGGTGAGGTCATGTCCCAAACAATCCCAGGCCTCCACTTTATACTGTAAGCCCTGGTATTGGCCCTGCAGCAGTCTGTCATCATGGTTTGATAAGAGGAGCCCAGCCATGACCCTGGACTCCAGAATGTCCCAGCGCTGTGCCCAAAAGCACGAGCCCTCTCCAGCACCTGACATGGTTTTTGCAGATCTCAGACTACAACAGGTTATGACAGTATTCCCACCTGTGCAGTTTAAATAAGGCCATATTCCTGCCCTATGCTGTCATTGGACCATTTTGAAAATGCTAAGCTCAACCAAGCAGTGCACAAATCTGCTAAGCTGAGCTGAACAGTGCTTAAAGGGGTAATTGCTGAGCATTGCTTAACAGGATGCAAATCTGCTTAGCTGAGATGACTGCTGCTGAGTATTTACATCTAAGCAATGCTTAAACTTCACAGCCTAAAAGTAGAAGCAAACAGGCTGATATAACCACAACGGAAAAAAACTTTAAAAATTATTTTCTTTTTTTTTTTTTTTTTTTTTTGAAAGGAAGAAGAAGAAGAAAAAGGGAGAGCCTCTAACTTAAACAGCAACTCCCCTGATGGGAGAGCCTCTAACTTAAACGGCAATCTCAGAGAAGGGGTGAGGAAAGGGAAGAACCCTTTAACTTAAACTAGCTCTATGGGGAAAGCAGGCCAGAAAGAAAAATCAATGGCCAAAAACACCACAAAGAGCAGAGAAAGGGGTTTTTAAACTAATGAAGAAAGAAGCACACTCTCACAAGTCAATATAACCTGTACATTTACTAAACATTAGCAATTAAATAGAAAAAACATGAAGTACTTAGCCTGAGCCAGTATAGAGCAATCTTGATGCTGCAAGTGGCAAACAAGATCTGGGTAGCTGCCGCTAGGCATGCTGGGATAAGGGGTAGCCTCAAGACAGTAAAAAGCTCTTGAGCTATTGTATATCAGCTGAATCAGAGCTGAACCCAACCAGCAAGAATGAAGGTAAGATGGGACAACATAACATCGAACATTAAGCATACCTGCCTATCACATACTCAGGCTAGAATCTGGTACATCTATAGCTGTGATACTTACAAACTGCTGGAGCATGGTTGTCCCAAGCATCTTGGATCCATTGGGCCAAGAGCCCCTCCTTCCTCCACTTTAGGTTGGCATAGTGATGCTATACCTGCTCACCAGTCAGGGGGATACCACTGGCACTGGTGAGGTCATGTCTCAAACAATCCCAGGCCTCCACTTTATACTGTAAGCCCTGGTACTGGCCCTGCAGCAGTCTGTCATCATGGTTTGATAAGAGGAGCCCAGCCATGACCCTGGACTCCAGAATGTCCTAGTGCTGTGCCCAAAAGCATGAGCCCTCTCCAGCACCTGACATGGCTCTTGCAGATCTCAGACTACAACAGGTTATGACTGTATTCCCACATGTGCAGTTTAAATAAGGCCATATTCCTGCCCTATGCTGTCATTGGACCATTTTGAAAATGCTAAGCTCAGTCAAGCAGTGCGCAAATCTGCTAAGCTGAGCTGAACAGTGCTTAATGGGGTAATTGCTGAGTATTGCTTAAAAGGGTGCAAATCTGCTTAGTTGAGATGACTGCTACTGAGTATTTATGTCTAAGCAATGCTTAAACTGGCTAAGCAGAGCTGACCACTGTTAATCATTGCTCACTTTTCATTTTAAAAACATATTAGAATTATGACTTCTTTTATCATTACTGACATATTAAGTGTATATGATTTACTTTACATGACGTCCCTGTATGTACTTTCATTACATTACCTTGGGATGTAACTACACTGAATGGGACACTTGTGTATACATGGGTGATTTCACATGTTATATGCACTCACACTTACATTTTGAAGCAGCTACACTACCCTGGTTAACAAATATCAATGACTACATAATTGAATACAAAAAAGTTAATTTTAACAATGCTTTCCAATGTAAAATTAAAGTGCCTGTCTTGGTACTCGAACTATGAATGCCTGCATGCAAAGGCAGGACTCACTATTCTATCTCATCATTAGAATTTTAGCTATATATTTTTATTTATCTTCTATGGGATGATTAAGCAATGCTGAGCAGAAGGCCATAACACGCAAGCCTGCTCAGCTACACTTAAACATACCTCAGAATGAAAAAAAGGGATATTAGTAAGACTACTTTATGGGCGGCCACAGTGGTGCAGCGGTTAGCGTTTCCACCTCACAGCAAGAGGTACTCTGGTTCAATCCTCAGCTGGGGAGCCTTCTGTGTGGAGTCTGCATGTCCTCCCTGCGGTCGCGTGGGTTTCCTCCAGGTGCTCCGGTTTCCTCCCACATCCCAAAGACATGCAGTAGGTGTACTGGACACTCTAAATTGGCCCTAGGTGTGAGTGTGTGCATGTGTCTGTGTGTGCATTCTGTGGAAGGTTGGGTGCCGGGCTGGAAACTCGACACCGTAAAACTCTACTGCCGATCATGAACAGACAGGTGATCTGCTGTAGTGACCCCTAACAGGGAAAAGCTGAAAGAAGAAGAGTAAAACCACTTTATAATTTATGATTTTTAATTTATTCGACTGCACGGATATTTGCAGAATGTCCAACTTATTGCCTCATACTTATGGTCCATTTCTCATGTAACTGTGGTTTTCTAGCAAATCATTGGCAAATCACTCAGGGTTTAAGTCAGAATATACTGACAGACATTTGAGTTTCAGACTTCATACCCTTCAGAAAATCCCTGCTAATGCAAAACCTGTTATTCTATTCTATCAACTTTCCAGGTTTGTACGTGCAATATTTAAAAAGTGTCCCTATGTTTGTTCCTTTGCCTGCCCCATTATTTATGACTTTATACAAATTACTTGCTCTAGGAGGTTGAGAGGTATGTGAGGCAGGTATGTGGGCATTCTGCGAATATCTATACAGTTGAGGGGTATGGCTGTATGGCTCTTTCGCAATGCAGGGGGTATGTGACAGTATCTGTCACATAGCCCCTGCATTGCTTCCTATTGGGATATTTGCTTTCATTGTCCACGGACACTGAAAGCACTTGCAAAGTGCTGTATGACACTTTGATAATGCAGGGTGTGTGTGACAGTACCAGTCACACACCCCCTGCATTGCTTCCTATCCAGACTTTCTGCTTTTAGTGTCCATGGACACTGAAAGCACTTGCAAAGTGCTGTACAGCACTTTGATAATGCATGGGGTGTGAGACAGAACCTGTCACATACCACCACATAAATTTTGTGATTCCCTATTTCAGTGTCTGCAGACACTGTTTTACTATTTTATTTTATTTCAGTGTCTGTGGACACTGAAAAGCTTTTAAAAAGTTCTGTATGGCACTTTCTGAGTGTAGGGGGCATGTTAGATGTGTGTGCACTACTTAAACATGCACCCTGCACTCAGTAGTGTTCGTATCTGTTCAGCCTTACCAGTAGCGCACCTTCATGAATATGCAAGGTGGCTGCTGTTATTTTCTTGCCAATAGTTTGAAAATAATAGAGAATTCCAGTGTTTTATGTTTGTTACAAGTTTATATGTCCTAGAAATTGTTTTCCCTTTCATCTTGAGGTTTTCTAGTATTAGTTTTACTACGTTAATGCCCTGCAAGTCGACTTGTGTTTGTGAGAAATTAGCATTTATGAGATAATGGATTTGGGTAAGAATAACAGTATATTTCTTAGTAAGATTTAGTTCTAGTCTTATTTGTTGTATATTGGATTCCCTCCATTGGTATATTTCCCATACTGTGAGATCTTTTATCAGAGGGTAATTTGTTAGAGTTAAGGGTTTATTGTTTATTAGTAGGTTAGGATTTCTGTACACTGACATAAGACAAACTTATATTATGCAATAACTGCATTATAACCAGTTTTTAGTTTTTCTTTTTTTTCTCTTTTCTTTCCCTTTTTCCTCTTTATATATCTAATTGTATTCCCAAATTACATTAAGTATAAGTGGCTGAATTTCCATATTTATCTTCTTCATAATATATGTCCCTTATACTATCCCTCACTTTCTTAAGTGATGTTAATAACCTTTTATACTCCTTTTGATGATGTAGTGACTTCTACTGTATATATATTTTTGTGTTATTAGTTTTTTGAGTGTTTCCTTTTTGTATGTACTGTTTGTTTTGTGTGTTTGATTGGATGTATCGCTGTTAATATCTGAAAATTCAAATAAAGAGATTTTGAAAAGAAAAAAAAACGTGGCTGCTGTTAAAACTAAGTGGAAACAGACACGGTTCACTCCATGTAGGAATAGCACTATTCCTGCACAGTGTTTATTGAATGTGTATATATATATATATATATATATATATATGTGTGCCGGTCGCACTATGGTGCGGTTAAGGAAGAATTCCCTTTTCCTCACTGTAGTGCGACCTCAGAGTAAGAATATAAAAGAAGATTTATTGTTTTTTTTTTTTTTTTAACACACTTTAACAAAAGCGCTTTTTTGGTGAAAGGGCTTTCGTTAAAGTGTGCTCGGTTATTGTGGATTCGGACTATTGAACTTTGTCCTAGAGCCATATATATATATATATATATATATATATATATATATATATATATATATATATATATATATATATATATATATATATATATATATAGATATATATATATATATATAGAGATAGATATATGGGAGCACTTGACAACGTCGACAGCTGAGAACGCTGACAAGGAGATCGCCGACACCAGAAGATCGAAGATTGAGAAGACCGACGGATGAAAACCCCGACGCTGAAAAGACCGACGGATAAAAACCCCGACGCTGAGAAGATTAACATGGGAAAAGGCTGTGTAAGTATGCGGTAGTGATGGACGTTAGGGTGCCAGTAAGGTAAGTGTGCGATATTGACGGTGTCTAGGGATACGGGTGGGTTAAGTGAGTTAGGGTTAGGGCGCGGGTTAGGTAAGTGTGCGATAGTGATAGTCTTTGGGTTAGGGGTGGGTTAAGTGAGTTAGGGTTAGGGCGCGGGTTAGGTAAGTGTGCGATAGTGATAGTCTTTGGGTTAGGGGCGGTTTAAGTGAGTTAGGGTTAGGGCGTGGGTTAGGTAAGTGTGCGATAGTGAAGGACCTTAGGGTTAGGGTTTGGGTTAAGGGTGTAAATAGTTGTGTATGTGAGGTTTAGTGTGCGTTTGTAAGGATTTTGGTGTGCTTGTGTTGTGTGTGTGCTTTTTGGACAGGGGATTTGTTTTGTTTGTTTATTGTCGGTATTGTGTCGGTATTATGGTGTGTCGGGCATGTGAGGTTTCATGTTTGTGAACGTTCGGTTATGTGGTGTGTCTGATTTCGTTGTCGGTATTGTGGTTTGTCGGTGTTGTCAGGTAGATCCAGATATATATATATATATATATATATGGATCTAGGACGTTTGCTTGACTGAGCAAATGACCGAAATCCAAACGGCCAGGCATACTTACGCGAAAGTGCTTTTCACCAAAAAAGCACTTTCTCGTAAGTATGACTGTTGCCAAGGCTGTACTATGGTGCAGGTAAGGGAAATTTCCCTTTTCCCCACTGTAGTGTGGTCTCGGAGGGAGAATATTAAAGTAGGGGGGTGTGGGGGGCTCAGATGTAAAATGTCAATGTAGTGTTTTTTTTTTTTTTTAATTATGTCACACGCTTTAACGAAAGCACTTTTTCGATAAAAGTGCTTTCGTTAAAGTGTGTTTGGGTTTTATGGATTCGGACGTTTGCTCCTAGATCTATATATATATATATATATATATATATATATATATATATATATATATATATTCCATAGCTACTGAGAGAGGAATGAATTATCAAGAGAATAAAACTTAAGATAAAGGCTAGAATTTGAAATAAATTTCCTTACAGCTCGCGACTTTGGAATCTTCCCTCTTTCCACATCTGACAACAAATGAGATCGGAGGAGTTAGAGGTAGAGTAGTGCATTATGGGAAGAGGGAGGAGCTTAAGACTAGGTTCTGAAGTCTGCAAAATGAGTCCAAGTCAGATCCAAGGATTGGATCTGTAACCCATCAGTGAGGAAGAATGAAAAGGACATCATAAGATACAGAGTCTGGAGCTGCTCAAAGCCTAGTGTTGTAGGCTGTCTCAAAGACAACAAATGTGAATCAGAATTCTTAGGTGAACTGGAGGAACAGGATGGATCTGATTTAGGAACAAAAATGGGATTCTCTGAATAAGGAAAAATCCTTCCATGACTTTGAACGCTGATGACAGACAACTGGAAAGTGACCCACTGTGATACACAGCTGTAGGAGAGGTTCCAGTTCCCATCTTCAACCTCGTTAGGTCTGATGTCAAGACCAGAGACTAGATATCCAAAGCAGAGGCTTCAAAGATGAGTCATGGCTCCAAAAGCCTCAGAGCCAAACTTGACCCAAGGACCCCAACTCTGATCTCCCAGGTATGCAAAGCACTTGACTCCAAAGGGAATGGAGTAGAGATCATCAAGAAACAAGCCATGGGCAGCCAAGATGTTTGCACCAACAAAGGGGCGGGATGGGGAGTGTCAGAACCATGGACAAAGACACCAATGGATTGGTTGGAGGAGGAACAAGTGACGGAGCTGAAGGAAGGCAACCCTGTTCCCTCATATCAGGGTTTAGCATGGCCTTCAAGAAAGTACACACGAGTTTCTTCAAGTCTGACTCTATGACACTCTTTGAAGACTTCACAGACCTAGATGAAGCCACAGATGACAGCTTGGTGGGTCATGGCAAGGAAGTGTTAAAGATCTGAGAGACAAGACACCTGGAACCACTGGCATGTCTGGCAGCATAAGGAAATCTGCCCTCCTAACAAGAGTATGATTTTGAGAATAGAATCCATGTGATTGGCAGAATGAGTGTTAGCATCCTATGTGTGATTGGCCAGAAATTGGTACGTATCATAAACTGGAAAATTATCCTGCCTTATTGCAGGATTATATTTGTACCAGGCTCGAAGAGCTATGAGAGGTGGAAGAAGAACATTTGCTCACTTACAGAGGAGATGACTGGCTGTCTGTGTTACTGAGAGCTTGGTTGCAAGTAAAAACATTTTTTGCGATCTGCATGTGTGATAAACATCATATGAAAGCAAGAAGTACATCACTAATGCAAAGGTTAACATTTGTTATTACCTACACTTTTATCTAGCCCTAAATAAACTGAGTGATTCATTTTATGTGAAGGAAGGAACGTAAATGAGAAGACTTATCTGCCTCACTAGACACATAATTTACATAAAATGAATTGACTGGCAGGCTAAGGAGGTTTGCTGCTTTACAAAAAATCAGATTGGTTCATCAGTATGCGAATTAAAAAGTATTGGATTGGTGGAATGAACGCTCATGCCATTCTATGAGTTTGCAATTGGTTGGTAGCAGCGATGAATTATGCATTGTAAGACCGCCTTGTCTCAACGTAGGATTGCACTTGCACCAACCTGAAGAGACATGATAGGTTGAAAGAGAAAGCTTGCTCTTTTGCTAAGAAATGATTGGTCTCTTTCTGTGACTTTTGATTTGATGGAACTTACAACTCAGTTTATCACACTAAAGTTGTAAACATGCATGATTGGTCAGATGCAAATAGCTCTTTGGAAATCCGAAATCTATTGGATGTACTTCTTTTTAAAAGTAAGAATAACAGTCCTAGTTTTACGATCTGAAGAAGGCATACTGCCGAAAGCGCTTATCGGACTATAAAGGACTAAGTTTCATTATTTTATTGGTGTTCTTTCTTGGAATAAATATCGTTGATTTTACAATTTTCTGGAATTTTGCTGTGGTGGTTTACCGAAGGTTTCACCCCTCTCTACTGGGCAAAGTTAGAAGTACTGGCATAAATTTCTGGCATATGTGTATGTGTTCGTGCTTATTTGCAAAACCCTTCACTGGTATGTGTTACTATGGCAGATACATTTTGAAAGCCCTTACCACCTGTATTTGATCAGAATATTGCAGATAACTGGAAATATTTGAGCAGGAGTATGATATTTTTATACAAGCAGCTAATTCAGATAAAGATGGATGAACCAGGGTATTCATTTTGCTAAATCTAGCTGGGTCGGAGGCCATAGAAAGAGAGCGTTCTTTTGTGTATGCATCAGCAGTGTATGAGGGAGTAGGTGGAATGCATCATATTGTTGTACAGGCTGAATCAAGGAAGACCCAGAGTGCTTGAAGCACAAGTTCAGAGAAATGTGTAACCCCCAAACAAATATTACATTAGAGAGGCATTTGTTTTACACGAGAGATCAGAAACCATGGGAAATTTTTGCAGCTTATATAACTGACCTGAGAAATAAAGCCAAAACATGTCAGTTTGGTGACTTAAAAGATGAGTTAATAAAGGACAGGCTCATGTGTGGTATTAATAGTCCTGCTGTGAGAAAGATTTTGCTTTGTGACAGTGATTTAACAATGAGTAAAGCCATTGAGATTTGTCAAATCCATGAGGTGACAGAAAAACACACAAGTATGTTTGTGAATGACAAGAACATGGTTTCAGCAGGCTCTAGAGAAAATGTATATAGCATGCAACATGTGGCAAACAGGAGTAGGCCTAAGCACATGGCAGCCACAGCCCCTGCTGGCTCACCAAGGAAACCACGTAGTTTTCCAGCAAGTTCTAAGAATAGTTCAGTTAAAGGACCATACCCCACAGTGCAGTGCAAGCATGAATCATCAAAACCCAAGCCCAGCTTTATTGTTAACTGTAGCAACTATGGTGCCAATCATGAGCCTAGAAGAGAGAAATGCTTAGCATTTGGTCAGCAATGACCCAAGTTTAAAAAAATGGAAACATTTTCAAAAGCTTTGCAAATCAAGTAAACCCCGCACAGTTATAAAGAAAGTTCACATAAAAAAACAAGTTGCTCAAGTAGACTGCAAGTCCACTTTCTATGCAAATGGTGTATCAGTAATTGGTGAGAGAGTTGATGTAGTGAATTTATTGGCAAAGAGCTAAGTGTTTTGTATATTCCTGATCAATGGTAAATCCACAGAGCTTAAAGAAGACACTGGTTTAAAGTGTAATGTTATATTAGCAGACACATTTGCTAAAGTGAGAGCTAATGAGCAACTCAATGTGGGCAATATTGTCAAACCTGTTGCTTATGGAGGTGAAGAAATTAAAACCGAAGGCTCAGTGCTGCTTTCATGTTATCTGGCCAAGAACTGTTACAGCCTGTTATTGTATGTAGTTTGAAGACCAGTACAGTCTTTACTGGGTGTCAAAGACAGTTTGAAAATAAATCTGCTTTCATTTACTAAAGTTCCATCACATAAGTACATTTCCTAGTTCCAATTTTTCTGAAGCCCTTTTCCCAGAGTATGCTGATGTTTTCGATGACAGGCTTGGCAAACTTCCAGTTGTGTATTCCATGAAGTTAGACCCAGAGGTCAGTCCAGTAGTCAGACCAGCAAAAACAGTTCCAGTAGGTATGCAGGATAAAGTTAAGGCTCAGTTGAATAAAATGGTACAGCAAGGGGTAATTTGCCCAGTTACAGAACCACCTGAATAGGTGTCATCTATGGTAGCAGCTCACAATAAAGGCTCAGATGAAATCAGAATATGTATTGACCCAAGAGATTTGAACAAAGCACTGAAGACACCGCATCATCTAATGAGCACAGTCAAAGAGGTCGCAGCTCTAATACCGAATGCCACATTCTTTTCTGTTTTGGATGCAAAAAGTTCATTTTGACAAGTAATGCTTGATCACAAATCCTTATTACTAACCACTTTTGGTACCCCATTAGGCAGATACAGATTCCTAAGAATGCCATTTGGAATAAATTCTGCAAGTGAAGTCTTCCAGAGTGCAATAGAGCAACTTTTTTCAGGTTATCCTTGGCCATAATAGTAGATGATTTATTGGTTGGAGATAATGGTGAAGCAAAGCATTACAGAAACCTAATGAGAGTTCTAGACAGAACACGTGAAGTAAATTTGAAGTTCAATCCCCTGAAGTGCAAATTCAGACTACCAGAAGTTACATATGTAGGCCATTTATTTATCAGAACTGGCTTGAGACCAGACCTGACCAAGCAAGCAGCTATTCTTGAAATGTCAGCACCAGATAATATTCAAGCTCTACAGCATTTCCTAGGTATGGGTCAAGTATTTAGGCATGTTCATACCAAACTTCAGTGAGTTGACAGCACCTTTAAGAGACCTGATGCACAAACATGTTACATGATCACGGTCAGAACACTACCAAAAGGCATTTGAAGACCATAAGCAGAAAATCGCCACCCCACCTACATTAAGATACTATGATGTGAATAAACCAGTCACTCTTTCCTGTGATGCTTCAAAATTTGGTCTTGGCACAGTAATTCTTTAAGAGGGCAGACCAGTAGCCTATGTATCTAGAACACTTACCCAAACTGAAATTCAGAACACTCAAATTAAGAACTTTTGGCAATAATATTTGCATGTTCAAAGTTTCATGATTATATTTATGGTCAAGCTATTCAGAATGAAACTGACCACCAACCTTTAGTTACTATTCTAAAGAAACTTATGCATTCAGCTCCAGCAAGATTACAAAGAATGATGCTCAAATTGCAAAAGTAAAATTTCAAAATTGTCTATACGAAAGGCAAACGACTTTATCTGGCTGATACCTTATCCAAATCCCACAGAAATACAACAGAACAGCGTGACGCAGAAAATGTTGATTTTGACGTGATGGCAGTGCGTAATTTCTCTACCACTAGGCTTGATGAGCTGAGAGATCACACAAAGACTGATCCAATTTTGCAAAAGCTCAATCACTACATTAATGCTGGATGGCTGTCAAAGCAATCTAAGTGCACCACCTGAAGTGGAAACATATTTTCCATACAGAGATGAAATGTTGACGGAAGATGGCATTATTTTCAAAGGTCCTAAAATTGTTGTTCCTGCATATGATTTTCCCCCATATGGAAAAAGTATATCACAGCTAACTGTACCTTGATTGTGGAATAGCTGTCTCCACATTGAAAGAGGTGCGAGAGGAGATCCATAAACTGCTTTAAGATGGGTTGAGAAAGGGTCAATATTTTTTCCAATCACCTGAATAGAAAACCTTTCTCAACCCCTCTTAAAGCAGTTTTTGGATCTCCTCTCACACCTCTTTCAATGTGGAGCCAGCTATTCCACAATCAAGGTACAGTTAGCTGCAACACCATACTTGGATAGAAGGAAGTTTCTCTGTTCACCTGTGAGAGAGGGGAGCTTTGAGCAGCCTATCTGTCCCTGGAGGAGTGGTTCCAGCCCAGAGGTTAGTAGTTTATTGGCCATTTTGGGCTAATTTCTATCTCTTTCATTTCCCTGCTATAAAAAACGCTTTTGCGTACCAGGCAGCGCCGGATAGCTAGGGTTAAATTATTTCCAGCTCCACTAAGTCTCCTCTTCCGTTTTTCCCTTGAAACTAGTCTAACTCTCAACCTTAGCACTCAGAAAGCATCCTACAGCCCAGCACTTGCTCAGACCTAATAGCAAGCACTAATATACCCTGACACTTGATTGTCCAGCAGGGCAAGGCTCTTTATTCAACCCTCACCAACCAAGTGAATAAGCAGCTCACCCTACTATTCAGGCATGACCAAAGGGCAATTTCAGGTGTACTCTCCAATCCAGCTGGTGAATATGGATATCCTGAGGCAATGCTACAACTGGCTCATGTACATAGACAACCCTCTCCTCCTACCACAAAACACTAACATATGTGAGAGATGCAATTATACAGCCAAACTGGAGGCTAAGCTGTCTCCACCCAGGACTGAAACAGACAGTCAAGAGGAGAAGGTTAACACTTGCACCACACCTCCAGCCACACATAGACCTACTAAACCAGCACTGGCAAAAAATACACATAAATAAACAAAATCATACTTGGAGGCTCTAAATAAAAACCTGCAAAAGCATCAGAGACCTCCAAAGCAGACACCCAAACAATCTGCACCTCCCGTCACAAACCAGGCAACACATAAATCACATAATCAGTGTGCCGCACAATCACAGCCCTTAATGCGAAATAACATACCTAACACACTAGTAACAGGTGACTCTATAGTCAGGCACACTGACGTCCCACTCACTAGGCTGGACAAGTAGAAGGTTACTGTTAGCTGCCTGTCGGGAGCCAGAATCCGCCACATAACACAAGCACTCAGGTCACTCCAGAACAAGTACAAATATGACTCTGTCATTGTTCATGATGGTGTAAATGACCTGAGATGTACCTCCCTGGACTACATGAAAAGAGACATGGAAGAGCTCTCTGATCATGTAGCCCAGGCTGGTATGACCCTTACCCTGAGTAGCATCCTGCCTTCACCAAGAATGATACCTCAGTATAAAGAATAAATGATCATTTTCAACAATTGGCTAAGCTTCTGGTGTCATTCAAAGGGGATCCAGTGTCTGTCAGCCTGGGATGGCATGCTCGACAAGCCGCGTTACTTCGCAAGAGACGGCTTGCACCTGTCACCGCTAGGCTTTCGAATACTGGCCAAGGCTCTTGCTGCCTCCATAGTGCCTTTTTAGGCAAGGCTCAAAAGTCAGACCCACCTCCGTAAACAGCACAATTAACAAAAAACTGAGGGTTATGCTACTCAACGTCAGGAGTTTAAATCTCAAAATGCATGCACTCGAAGCACCCCTCAGTATGGAGAACATTGACATCTGTGTAGTAACTGAAACCTGGTTCAAGGCTCCAGAGAGCACCCCAGCACTACCGGGCTACAACTTGTACCACACATTTTGGCCACAGAACATGGACCGAAACACAAAAGGAGGGGGTATATCCATATTCATCAAGGATTCCTACACCTCCATGTTAGTGGCGCAGCATGATACCTCTGAGATCATACATGTGCAACTAACATCAGGCAAATCTGCAATGCAAATTGTGGCCTGCTACAGATCACCCTCCATGACCCAGGACCATCACTCCACCTTTCTGGAGACAATGGAAAACATGAAGGTCCTACCGAACACCCTGATATTGGGCGATTTCAATTACCCTACCATTAACTGGGAAAACTACTCGAGTACAAACTCCCAGGCCCAGCGCTTCCTGGAATTCATCAACTCAAACACCTGGATTAGCTGGTAAACTCCCCTACCAGAGGTGAAAACATATTGGACCTGGTCATCACAAACATGGGCAACAGTTGTTCCACACCAGAGGTCAACCCATCACTGGTTAGATCAGACCATAAATTAATCACTCTGGATGTCCACACCCCACCACCACCTCCAACTAAGGAAACCACAGTAAAAAACTTTTCTAAAGCAAACTTCACCTTACTTAAGACAGGGTCAGTAAGTTTCACAGCCCCCATGCTAAAGGATAATGCTACCCAAGATGCAGAAACCTTTACAAATGCACTCTATGAGCACCTACAAGGATGCATGGATCGTGCCATCTCTAGCAAAACCAAGACTCACTCCTCTAAGATAAGGAAACCAGTCTGGTGGACCCCTGTCATAAACAGGCTATACAATAGAAGGAGGAAACTAGTTCAGAAAAAAAGCAAATCCCAAGAAGGAAAGACATCCCTGATCAGTATCAGTCAGAAACTAAGGTCCCTCATAAAATCATTCAAGGCTAACTTTGAAAGAAAAATAGCCAAGTATTCAAAAGATAACCACAAAGCCTTCTTTAGCTATGTTAAAAATCTAAGTGGCAACTCACAGATATGCACTAAACTAGTGCAAAATAGCACAAAATATACTGAACCTACTGATATTGCCAACATCCTGGCAGATAGATTCAGTGCAAACCACCCCCCTCTCACCCCCAAAAGGGCCCACAACAATACCGGAAAAGAGTAGTGTCCCAGAAATCACAGATACACAGGTGAAAATAGCCCTTTCAAAAGCCAAAAACACAGCATTAATGGGGCCAGATGGTGTCCCAGGCTGCGTCTTGCACGAACTACAGAATGAACTAACCCCCCCACCTAAACACACTGTTCAACCTCAGCCTCTCCACAGGCTACGTGCCCATAGAATGGCACACAGCAACGGTTATTCCACTCCACAAAGGAGGGGCCACAACTGACCCTGGTAACTATCACCCCATAAGCCTGACTAGCCTGGTCTGCAAGGCTATGGAGTGCATCATCATGGAACTCATTAACAAAGACATTGGGAACCTCCAGACACTTGACCCGACCCAGTTCGGCTTTGTTAAGGGCAGATCATGCCTCCTAAACCTGGTTGACATCTTTGAAACAGTCACCAAGGCCATAGACGAAGGAAAGGTTATTCACACAGCCTACCGTGACCTTGCCAAGGCTTTCAACACCATTCCCCACTCGGGTATTACAGAAAAACACACCAGCCTGAACATAATGTAGAAATTGCCTCATGTACACAGACAACCCTCTCCTCCTACCACCCAACACTACAACCTGTGAGAGATGCACTTATCTAGCCAAACTGGAGGTAAAGCTCTCTCCAAAGACTGAACTTGACAGTCATGAGGAGAAGGTATACATTTGCACCACACACTCAATACATAGTCTCACTAAATCTACACCACCAAAATCCACACATATTAACACAAAAACATTTGCGGAGGCTCTCAATAATAATCTAAGCAACAGAGACCTCCAAAGCAGAAATGCAAGCAACCTCCACCCCCCAACACAACCCAAATGACACATAGCCCACAGACTTAGTGTGCCACTCAACCACAACCAATAAGGCAAAACAACGTACCCAACAAACTAGTCATAGGTGACTCTATAGTCAGGCACACTGATGTCCCACTCACCAGGCTAAACAAGGAGAAGGTTACTGTCAGCTGCCTATCGGGTGCCAGGATCCGCCACATAACCCACGCATTCAGGTCACCCCACAACGAGTACAAATATGACTCTGTCATTGTCCATGTTGGTGTGAATGACCTGAGACATACCTCCCCGGACTACATGAAAAGAGACATGGAAGAGCACTCTGATCTTGTAGCCCAGGCAGGTATGACCCTAGCCCTGAGTAGCAGTCTACCATTGCCCAGAATGATACCACAGTATAAGGACAAAATGATTGACTTCAACAATTGGCTAAGCTTCTGGTGTCATTCTAAGGGGATCCAGTATCTGTCTGCTTGGGATGACATGGTTGACAGACCACAATGCTTTGCCACAGATGGCCTGCACCTGTCACCCATGGGATTCTGGATACTGGCTAAGGCTCTTGCTGCCCCTATAGTGTCTTTTTTAGGCAAGGTTCAAATAACAAATTCTCCACCATAACAGGGACAGGCAAGCAAAAACTGAGGGTAATGCTACTCAGTGCTAGAAGTCTAAATCTCAAAATGCACTCACTCGAGGCACTCCTTAAAATGGAGAACATCGATATCTGTGCAGTGACTGAGACCAGGTACAAGGCTCCAGAGAGCACCCCTGCACTACCAGGCTATAACTCATACCACACTTTTAAGCCATGTAACCTGGACCGAAACACCAAAGGTGGAGGTGTGTCCATATTCATTAAGGATATTCACACCTCCAGGCCAGTTGCTCAGCATAATGCATCCAAGATTATCCAAGTGCAACTAACTCTGGGCAAAACTGCAATCCAAATTGTAGCGTGCTACAGATCCCCCACCATGCCCCAGGATTCCCACTCCTCTTTTCTTGATGTACTGGAAAATATTAGGGTTCAACCAAACACCCTAATAATGGGTGACTTCAACTACCCCACCATTAACTGGGAAAACTACTCATGTACCAACTCCTTAGCTCAACGCTTTCTGGAATTCATAAACTCCAATGCCCTGGATCAACTTATCCACACCCCCACCAGGGGCAACAATATCCTAGACCTAGTCATTACCAACATGATTGACCGGTGTTCCACACCTGAAGTCAACTCCTCGTTGGTCCGATCTGACCATAAGCTAATCACCCTTGATATCCACATCCTGCCCCCACCCCCCATTAAGGAAACCATGGTAAAATGTTTCTCCAAAGCCAACTTCATGCTTCTTAAGACAGAAGTGGTGAACTTCATGACACCCATGCAGATGGACAATACAGTTACAACTGCTGAATCCTACACAAATGCACTCTATAAGCACTTACACAAGTGCATGGATTGTGCTATCCCAAACAGAACCAAGATGCTATCCTCCAAAAAAAAGGAAGCCAATCTGGTGGTCCCCTGCCATAAACAAACTGTACAGCAGAAGGAAGAAACTGTTGCAAAAGAGAGTAAAATCCCATGAGTGGAGGAGCTCCCTGGTCAGCGTCAGTAAGAAGTGGAGATCCCTTATAAGATCCTCCAAAGCTAGCTACGAAAACAAAATCACCACTAATTCTAAGGACAACCACAAAGCATTCTATAGCGATGTCAAGAATCTCAATGGCAACACCCAGATCTGCTCTGAGTTACAGCACAAAGGCACGAAAATTACAGAACAAACTGATATTGCCAACATCCTGGCAGATAGGTTCATAGGTAGGTACTAGGCTATTGGCCCTAGGGCCTATACAAGCCTAGCCAAAAATGTACCCTGGCTTTCGCCACCCAAGAAAATTATTTTCCTGTGCCCCTGTCAAGCAGAACCACAGAAGTGATCCCCGGGGTGAATTTCCTGTTACCCATCCAATCATCAAGATTTTTCTTGAAGAGTGCTAATGAGGAGCTCTGTTTGACATAGATAGGTAGTCTTTTCCAGAGTATGGGAAGTCTCTGGGACAGGAATCTATCCCTCCAGCATGTTCTGTTTATTGTAGTAACAAAGCTTAGGTCCCTAGAGCGTGTAGCTCGGAGGGATTGGGATTTCTTTAAGTGGAACATGTCCAACAGCTCTGCATGGATTAGTATTAGGCTAACTGCCCTTGCGAGCCATTTTAAGCCTAGCCAATGATCTCTTGTGAGACTCAAACCCTGGATGCTAACTTTACCCCCCCCTCACCCCCTAAAGGGCCCATATCTATACAGGAAGAATGCAGAGTCCCTGTAATCACAACTACGCAGGTAAAAGCTGCACTCTCTAAAGCCAAAAACACAGCATCCATGGGACTGCACAACATCCCAGGCTGTGTTTTACACGAACTTCAGAACGAACTGGCTCCCCACTTAAGCACCATGTTCAATAATAGCCTCGCATCAGGCTTTGTGCCCACTGAATGGCACATGGCAACAGTTATCCCACTCCACAAAGGGGGAGCCACCACTGATCCCGGGAACTATCGACCTATTAGCCTGACGAGCCTGGTCTGCAAGGTCATGGAACGTATCATTATGGAACTCATAAACAAAGACATTGGTAACCTCCAAACTCTGGATCCCACCCAGTTCGGGTCTGTGAAAGGCAGATCATGCCTTCTGAACCTAATGAACTTCTTTGAGGTAGTCACCAAAGCCATAGATGAGAGTAAGGTGGTTCACACAGCCTATCTTGACCTCACCAAGGCTTTTGACACCATCCCCCATTCTGGAATTATAGCTAAACCCACTAAACTAGGTATAAATCCCTATGTCACAAGATGGGTTGCCAGCTGGCTCACTGACAGAACCCACACTGTAAAAGTTGCTGACTCCAATTCTGACCACAAAGCAGTGACAAGTGGAGTACCACAGGGTTCCGTCCTGGGACCTCTCCTGTTTGATATCTACATCTCTGAAGTACAGGCTAACACAGAAGGCCTCTGGCTAATGAAGTTTGCAAATGACTGCAAACTAGGAGCCATAGTCAAGTCCCCAAATGATGTGGACATCCTACAGAAGGGCCTCGCTGAGACAGATGCCTGGTGTCAGAGCCATGGTCTCAAGCTCAATGCTAAAAAGTGCAGTGTCATCCCCTTTGGTAAAAACTCTGTACCCATGAACTACCACATAGGCAGCAATCTACTTAACACCGAATGTGTGATAAGAGACCTTGGGACCCAGGTGGACAGTAGTCTCTCCTTTGATAGTCACATTGCCACAGTAGTCAGGAAGTCCTTCTACGTGGCACACCTCATCATAAAATGGTTCTCATCCAGGAAAAAAGAGGTCATTGTTCCCCTCTACTCAACACTCATTAGACCCATTATAGAATACAACGCCCCTTTTGGAATGTACCGCAGCAGCTGGGAAGGCCACAGAAGTACCTCACAAAGAAGACTACTGGCCTCAAACAAATGCCCTACACTGACCACCTCAAAAAACTCCAGCTTTATTCCATAGCATATCGCCTACGCCGAAGTGATCTCTGCCTAACATATAAAGCTATGTCAAACCCAGAGCTGTTGGACATGCTGCACCTAAAGAAATCCCAATCCCTCCGAGTTACACGCTCTAGGGACCTAAACCTTGTCACCACAATAAACAGGACATGCTGGAGGGATAGATTCCTGTCCCAGAGACTTCCCATACTCTGGAACAGGCTACCCATCTATGTCAAGCAAAGTTCTTCATTAGCACTCTTCACGAAAAATCTTGCTGAGTGGATGGGAAATAGGAAATACACCCCGGGGATCACTTCTGTGTCTCTGCTCGACTGTGGCACAGGAAAATATCTTTCTTGGGTGACATAAGCCAGGGAACCTTGTTAGCTAGGCTTACATAGGCCCTTGGGCCGATAGCCTAGTACCTACCTATGAACCTATAAACCCCTACATTATGAGATGGGTTGCCAATTGGCTTACAGACAGAACTCACATGGTAAGAATAGCGGGCTCCAGGTCCGACTCTAAACCAGTCACAAATGGAGTCCCACAAGGCTCATTCCTGGGACCCCTACTGTTCGGCATATACTTCTCAGAAGTACAGGCAAACACAGGAGGACTATGGCTAACCAAGTTCACCAATGACTGCAAACTGGGAGCCATAATTGACTCTCTGGCTGACAAGGACATCCTCCAAAAGGGCCTTACTGAGACGGACACCTGGTGTCAAAGTCATGGCCTCAAGCTAAATGCCAAAAAATGCATAGTCATCCTGTTTGGGAAAAATAAAACACCCTTGAATTACCACATAGGTGGAAGCCCCCTTAATACAGAAGAGGTAATAAGAGATCTGGGGACCCAGGTAGATAGTAATCTCTCCTTTGACAATCATATTGCCAAAATAGTTAGGAAATCCTTCTATGTGGCCCATCTAATTACTAAAGGGTTCGCATCTAGAAATAACGAGGTTATAGTGCCCCTCTAATCGGCACTCATCAGACCCATCATAGAGTACAATGTCCCATTTGGGATGTACCTCACAAGACACTTCCAACAGCTGGAGAGACCACAAAAGTACCTCACCAAGAGGATTACTGGCCTCAAACATATGTCCTATGCAGCCCGACTGAAAAAACTCGGGCTGCACTCAATGGCATATTGGTTACTCAGAGGTGATCTCTGCCTGACTTACAAAGCCATGTCCAACTCAGAATTGATGGACATGCTCCACCTAAAGAAATCCAAGTCACTGCGAGCCACACGTTCTAGTGAGATAAACCTCGCCACAACAATAAATAGAACATGCTGGAGTGATAGATTCCTGTCACAGAGACTCCCCATGCTTTGGAACACTAACACTCTTCAAGAGAAACTTTGATGAGTGGATGGGTAACAGAAAATACACCCCTGGGATCACTTCATTGGCTCTGCTTGACAGAGGATCAGTTAATTAATCAATGGGGTAGCGAAAGACAACACACTCTGGCTAGGCTTATAAATGCCCTGGGGCAGATAGCCTAGTACCTACCTATGAACCTATGACCCTATAAACTGTACAATTCAATTGAAAAACAAGCAAAGCTGTTAGGGGAAAAATATAAATAAAAAGAAAAAACTTACAATAAGCTGATTGCATAAGTGTGCACACCCTTAATCTAATACTTTGTTGAAGCACCTTTTGATTTAATTACAGCATTCAGTCTTCTTGGGTAGGAGTCTATCAGCATGGCACATCTTGACTTGGCAATATTTGCCCACTCTTCCTTGCAAAAGTGCTCCAAATCTGTCAGAATGTGAGGGCATCTCTTGTGCACAGCCCTCTTCAGGTCACCCCACACATTTTCTATTGAATTTAGGTCTGGGCTCTGGCAAGGCCATTCCAAAACTTTAATTTTCTTCTGGTGAAGTCATTCCTTTGTTGATTTGGATGGATGCTTTTCATGTTGAAAGATGAAATTCCTCTTAATCTTCAGCTTTCTAGCAGACGCCTGAAGGTTTTTGGCCAAAAGTGACTTGTATTTGGAACTGTTCATAATTCCCTCCATCTTGACTAAAGCCCCAATTCCAGCTGAAGAAAAGCAACCCCAAAGCATGATACTGCCACCACCATGCTTCACCGTGGAGATGGTGTTCTTTTGGTGATGCAAAATGTTGTTTTTGCGCCAAACGTACCTTCTGGAATTGTGGCCAAAATGTTCAACCTTGGTCTCATCAGACCATAACACATTTTCCCACATGCTTTTGGGAAACTTGATGTATTGTTTTGCAAATTTTAGCCAGGCCTGGATGTTTTTCTGTGTAAGAAAAGGCTTCCATCTTTCAAACCTACTCCATAGTCCAGACATATGGAGGGTACAGGAGATTGTTGTCACATGTAGTACACAACCAGTACTTGTCAGAAATTCCTGCAGCTCCTGTTGCTGTAGGTCTCTTGGCAGCCTCCCTGACCAGTTTTCATCTGGCCTTTTCATCAGTTTTGGAGGGATGTCCAGTTCTTTGCAACATCACTGTTGTCCCATATTTTCTCCACTTTTTGATGACTGTCTTCACTGTGCTCCATAGTACATCCAATGCTGTGGAATTTTTTTGTACCCTTTTTCAACAATGAGATCCCTTTGATGCTTTGTAAGCTCTCTGTGAACCATGGCTTTTGCTGTAGCAGGCAACTGAGTACATGTGAGGAAAATCCTACTACGAGAGCTGAACTTTATTCGGGGTTAATCAGTCTCTTTAATTGATGGTAGGTGTGTACCCAAGAAGATTGAATGCTATTATTAAATCAAAAGGTGCTTCAACAAAGTATTCGTTTAAGGGTGTGCACACTTACGCAACCAGCTTATTGTACTTTTTTTATTTTTTATACCTTTTCCCCGAACAGATGTGTTTGTTTTTCAATTGAATTGTACAGGTTATAGGTCACATTAAAGGTGGGAAAAGTTTTGGAATGATTTATTGTTGTCTCATTTTTTATATATCACAAAAACCTGGCATTTTAACAGAGGTGTGTAAACTTTTTATATCCACGGTAGTAAACCTACAGACACTGGATCCAACTCAGTTTGCTTTCATCAAGGGGAGATCATGCCTACTCAACCTGGTGGACTTCTTTGAGAAGATAACCAAAGCAATGGATTAGGGGAAAATGGTTCACACTCCCTACCGTGACTTGGCCAAGGCATTTGATATAACACCCCACTTGGGCATTGTTGACAAACTCGTTAGGTACATCACCCAGTCGATAGCCAACTGGCTCATAGACAGGATGCAGGAAGTTAGAATTGGGGAGTCCACCATCAACAAAGAGGCCAGTCACAAGTAGAGTCCCTCAGGGATCAGTCCTTGGACCTCTTCTTTTTGGTATTTACTTCTCAGAAGTCAAGGTCAATGTCAGTGGTCTCTGGCTGACTAAATCTGCAAATGATTGCAAATTAGGAGCTGTCACTGAATCCTAAACTGACACAGATGTTCTTCAGGAGGGGCTGACACAGACAAACAACTAGTTTCAGAGCCATGGACTAAAACTAAATGCAAAGAAATGCATAATAGTATCCTTTGGGAAGTCATCCACCTCTGGTAACTATCACATTGACAATACACCTCTTAGAGTTGACCTAGTAGTCAGGGCCTTAGGGACACAGATAGTAATCTAGCCTTTGACCATCATGTGTCTACAGTAATGAGGAAATCATTCTATGTTGCGCAACTTATAAACAAAGGAATGGCATCTAAGTCCAAGAAAGTCATTGTTCCACTGTAGTTGGCATTCATCAGAATTATCATTGAGTACAATGCCTCCTTTGGTATGTACCTAACCAGGCAAATCCAACAACTGGAATGTCCACAGAGGTTCCTCACTAAAAGAATAAAGGGCATAAGTAAAATGTCCTATGCAGACCGCCTCAAGAACTTATCCCTGTATTCTGTCTCCTACAGGCTTTTGAGGGGAGATCTCTACTGGCATACCGGGCATTATCAGATCCCATTCTGATGGACCTCCTACATATCCACAAAACAGCACCAGAATTACCCATTCTAAAGATTTAAATCTTGCCTGTGATACAAATAGAACCTGCTGGAGACAGGTATGTATCCCAGCGATTACCCTGTCTACAGAAAGTACATTTGTGTACACTTACCACAAATGTAGATGTTCGAGTGTATTCACTGTTGCCGTCATTACATTTGGGTTATCTGCTTGCAGGTTGCCCTCAGTCGGTCTGATTAACAAAGTCTTGGGTCATGCGTCATTTGCTGTCCCTTCTTCCATGATGTCAAGTCGTCAGGGATATAAAAATTGCAGCCAACGCCATTACATCAGTTTTTCTTGCCCCAGATGTCAGGTGCCCCCCTAATGGGGAGCAATTAAACACAAAAACACAAAGGTATACCTCAAACAAAAAAGCAAATACACCAAAAAGGCTTTTAAGCATAGTAAAGGAAAGCAGAGGAATAGCCAAAATAAGTTAGGGGGCTGGAGGGAGGGTAACTAGGACTGCAACAGTGAATACACTCGAACATCTACATTTATGGTAAGTGTACACAACTGTACTACGTTCTTCATGTTTCGCTGTTGCAGTCATTACATTTGGGTAGATTCCCAAAGCTATGGTTGGGGAGGAGGAGTGTAGATAGCATTAGGGCCAGCTATATGGCCCCGCAAGACTGCAGTGGCAAAGCCAGCTCTGGATTTAGAGAAAAATGGCAAATGATAATGTTTGGTGAAAGTATGTACAGAACTCCAGGTAGCAGCTTCTAGGAAGTCCCTGGTAGGAAGGCCTCTGAGAAAGGCTGTGGAAGTAGATGCAGCCCTGGTGGAGTGAGGTCTGATCCCCTGGGGGACAGGTTTTCCATGGTGCTTATAGCAGAAATGAATGCAATGGCTTATCCATTTAGAAATGGTTTGTTGTGAAATAGCCTTCCCCTCCGCCCCTGCAGCAAATGCTACCAGCATTTGTTCAGATTTTCTTTGAGGTTTATTCCTGTCCAAGTAGAATCTAAGTTGTTTGTGTACATCCAATGAATGCAGAATCCATTCCCCTTTGTTCTGTGGATAGGGAAAGAAGGTTGGCAAATGAATGGACTGATTAAGAACCACACTGGATACCACCTTGGGCATGAAGGATGGATTGGTTCTGAGTGACACTCTGTCCGCATGAAAGATGATGAAAGGCCCCATTGCCATAAGGGCCTGTAATTCAGATACCCTTCTAGCTGAAGTGACTGCTAAAAGGAAAGCTGTTTTCCAAGAGAGGAATTTTAAGTCTGCAGTAGCAGCTGGCTCGAAAGGAGATAGAGTGAGTTTCTCCAAGACAAAGTTAAGGTCCCAGGCTGGGGTTGGAGCTCTCCTGGGTGGTCTCAAATTTCTGGCCCCTCTGAGGTACTGCTTGAGCAGTGGAAGAAAGAAGAGAGGAGGTTCTGTGTTATAATGAGCTGAAATGGCTGAGGCATGGATTTTAATGGAGGAAAAAAAGACAGGCCCTTGTGAAGCATCTCAGTTAAGTATTGTAAAATCTGAGGTAAATTGGGTGCTGCTGTGCTCATCCCTTGAGATTGGTTCCAGGCACAGAATCTTTTCCATTTTTCAGCATAAGATTTTCTAGTACTAGGCCTCCTTGCCTCTAAGGTGATATCCATCACAGGTTTGCTGAGGGATGATAAGGGAAAGTTTAAGTAATTAGCCAAGCTGCAAGGTTCAGTGTTGGAAGCTGTGGATGCAGGATCTAGGTTTCCTGCTGAAACAGCAGGGAAGGAGTCAGAGGCAGGTGCCATGGAGGTAACTGTGACACACTGCGCAGGAGGGGGTACCAGTATTGGCACGGCTAGTATGGAGCAATCAAAATCATCGTTGGTTTGTCCTGTTTGACATTTAGTAGTACTTTGGAGAGCAGAGGAGGCAGGGGGAAGGCATAGACTGATAGGTTTTTCCAACTGAAGGACAGAGTATCCACCTTCCAGGCTTGTTTGTGGATAGTCATTGTGCAAAATTTGTCCAATTGGTAGTTCTGGGGGGAGGCAAACAGGTCTATATCTGGGCTCCCCCACTCGCTTGTCAACATGTTGAAAATCCTTGGTTCCAGTTTCCACTCATGTGGGTTCATGAGGTTTCTGCTTATTCCATCTGCCAGCGTATTTAACTTTCCTGGCAGTAATTGAGCTTGTAGGTGCACTTGGTAGCTCAAGGCTGTGTTCCACAATGCCATGGCTAGTCTGCAGAGAGGGTAGGAATATGTACCCCCCTGCTTGTTTATGTACCACATAACCATGGTGTTGTCTGTCTTTATAAATAGTTGTCCTGGAAAAATGTAGTCCTTGAAGGCTGTCAGAGCATTCTGTACAGCTAACATTTCTTTTTGATTGATATGTAGGTGCATTTGACTTGGGTTCCATTTGCCCTGAATGCACTTCCCTACCAGTTGAGCCCCCCATGCATAGTCTGATGCATCTGTTGTTAGGGTTTGGGTGGCAGGGAGTGGTGTGAAAGGTAGTCCCTTGTTTTGGTGACAGGCCTCCGCCCACCAAAGGTACTCTAGGCGTAGGCAAGGTATGATAGGAATCATTGTTTCTAGGCTGTGAGAATGTTGACTCCATAGGCTTTTTAGATACCACTGTAATTTCCTCATATGCAGTCTTGCATATGGAATTAGAAGAATGCAGGAGGCCATGAACCCCAAGGCTTGCAGTATTTGTCCTACAGATAGCAGGGATTTTGTGGCCACTTGTTTGAAGTAGGTTGTCAAATGAATTTGCTTTTCTGGCGTGAGGTAAGCCATCTGGGAAGTTGTATTCAAGCTTGCTCCCAGGAATGTAATTTGTTGACAGGGTACCAGCTGTGATTTCTTTTCATTTATGGTCTACCCCAGACAAGTTAGAACCCTTTTTACAAATGCCAGATGATTCAAAAGTATGTCCTGGCTTTTTGCCTGAATTAGACAATCGTCCAGGTATGGGTATATTTGAATACTACTTTGTCTGCAAAATGCAATAACTGCAGCTAGGCACTTTGTGAATACCCTGGGCACAGTAGATAAGCCAAAGGGAAGTGCAGAGAACTGATAGTGTGTGTAGCCTGCTTTGAAGCGTAGGTATCTTCTGCAAGATTCCCTGATTGGGATGTGCAGGTATGCTTCTTTTAAATCTAGTGTTGCCAACCAGGCGTCTTTGCCTAGCATAGGAAGTAATTGGTGAAGAGTCAGCATCTTGAATTTTGGAATCTCCAGGAAGGTGTTTAGAGTAGACAGGTCCAGGATTGGACGCCATGATTTTTCTTTAATGGGTACCAAAAAAAAGTCTGGAATAGAAACCTTGTCCCTTTTCCTCTTCTGGTACCAGTTGAATAGCCCTCGTGCTTAAGAGGGAAAGTACTTGTTTTTGAGCCTCTGCCCACTGATTTGGGGATAGGTCCGGCCACCCACTTGGCGTTGGAAACGTGTGGAAATGAAATCTGTATCCCTGGGACACTATATTTAAAACCCATTTGTCCTGGATAATGAGTTCCCAGTTCTTTGCATGAAGAGCAATCTTTCCCCCCAAAGGGGCAGTCAGAAGATAAGTGCTTGGAAATTTTAAAAGGAAATCATTGAGACAGTTTACCATAGAGGGGTATCTTGTTATTCCCAGACTTTGAAGTGGAGGCCCCCCACTGTTTAGTTCTGTGAGTCCCCTGGGACTGAAACCTGGGGTTTTTACTGTGTCTGAGTTTTGCTTGAGAAGACCTGGAAGGGGCTGAAAAGGACCAATTCTTAGAAGGCCAGTACCTACTAAATCTTGGAGGCTGAACTTGTAAAAATAACAGTTTGCATAGATTTAGCTTTATCTTCCATCTTTTTAAGAACTTCTTCCAGCCTTGTTGCCAAACAGGTGGTCCTGATTTAAAGGAGCATCCAACAATTTAGCTTTAACATGATCAGGCAAAGATTGCTCCTTAAGCCAAGCATGTCTTCTAAGCACAGACCTAATAACAGCAGCCCTGCAGGAGGCCTCTATAGAATCAAAACTACATTGCAAAGTGTGTTTTCCAACTTGTTCAGCAGAATTCATTAAATCCTGTAAGTCTTTATTTTCCACACAATCAGGAATCAACATCATTTTCTGTTTAAGCAGTCTAATAACATGTTGCTGATATTTTAACATATGAAATTGGCAGTTTAAAGCTCTAATTGCCAAAGTTGCTGAAGTATAAACCTTTTTCCCCATCTATCCAGTGCCCTGGAGTCTCTATCAGAAGGGATAGGATTTTTAGCAGTAGAGGCCTTAATGCCCTTGGGTCCCTGAGAAATAGTCTCTGGATCTGCAATAGGATTTTTGAAAAGGACCTTGTGGGACTCTGGGACCCTGTAGTATCTGTCAGGTTTACTGGGAGCAGGAGGCAGGGAATCAGGAGCCAAACTGGAATCCGAGAAAACATCATCAACAATGTCTAGTACAGGAGGAATAACCAAAGGCCTATGTTGAGGTAGAAGAAGAAAATCCCTAAGCATCTTCTTTGAATCAGAAAATTCCTGGCTTTCCCAGTGAAAATGCTCCCTTAGAGTATGTAAGGTTTCCCCAAAAGAAAAATCCTCAGGAGGGGAAGCAGAGAGAATAGAGTCCTCTGCATCAGAATCCTCATAAGTAGGTAAGGACAAATCCAGGTCATCAGAAGAGTCAGAAAAAACAGAATCCTGATCAGAAGATTCATAATCAAGCTCAGCCCTAGGCCTCTTGGGGGGGGGGGGGTTGGCTACCCCTGATTAGAGTTATTAGATCTTCAGTCATTTTTATCATTTGTTTTTTAGGCATAGAGGCCTGAGTATGTGGCCTGGACGTCATTTTTTTAGGCATGGATTGAGATTTAGGCCTTAGTAATGAAGGAGGCGTCGATTTAATATGCAAGTCTGTAGGCCTGAATACACCCTCAGATGCCAGTGCCTGCACACGGCTCCGGACCCATCCAAGGTAGAGACATCCGCAGGTTGCATAGTTGAAGTATCTCACGGCATACTGGACTCCGAATAGGTCTCAGTAGAGGCCTGCGAATCAGAAGTAGCGGGTATCAGGGGCTGCGAAAGCGCCTCACTGAGTACCGGCAAACTGGTGACTGGTTTAGGAGAAGTGTCATCAGCAGTTTTGGACCTCAGCGGCCTGTCTCTGTCTTTATCTTTGCATTTTTTCAGAATCCCGGTAGTCAGATGGTTAACTGACAACATTTCTGGATAATTAAATTGAGACCCAATTATTATTTAGAGGCAAAAATATACCAATGACGTATAGTGCGCTGATTAAATAAAGCACAAAACCGACAGCAAGGTATGTCGTGGTCAGGGCCTAGGCAAGGAATACAGTACGAATGAAAATCTTTATGAGGTATTTGCTTACCACAAGTAATGCAATTATTAACTTTTACTGACATTGGAAAGGAGCAAGAAAAAGTTTCCCCAACGGGATACTTAGCTTTTAGTTGAAGACTTCAGTTCTGAAACTCGAAAACGAAAATTTCAGGAGTCGGCCGACCGGCACTTGCGAACTGCTTCTGCTTCGGGCACCGCATGGAATGAAAGACTGATGTAATGGTGTCGGCTGCATGTTTTATACCCCTGACGACCTGGCGTCATGGAAGAAGGGACAGCAACCGACGCAGGACCCAAGACGTTGTTAATCAGGCCAACTGAGAACAACCTGCAAGCAGATTACCCAAATGTAATGACTGCAACAGTGAAACACGAAGAACATCAGGCTCCCCATACATGTTGAGCATAGTTCCTCCCTAACCCAATTCAAGTGCAAATTGAACAGCTGGATGGGGAAAGTACAGTTGTATACACTTTCCATAAATGTAGATGTTCGAGAGTATTCACTGTTGCAGTCATCACACTTGGGTTATCTGCCTGCAGGTAGCCCTCTGTCTGCCTGAATACCAGAGCCTTAGGATTTCTACATCGGTTGCTATCACTTCTTCCATGACGTCAGGTCGTCAGGGGTGTAAAACAGGCAGCCGATGCCATTACATCAGTTTTTCTTGCCCCAAATGTCAGGAGCCTCCAAAATAGGAAGCTAGTATATGATGGGGAACTCCACCAGTAAAAAGTAAATACCAATGCCATAGCAATGGCCATAGAGAGGAGAGGTAGAAAGACAGAGAAAGCCAGGGGGCTGGAGGGAGGGAAATCAGGACTGCAACAGTGAATACACTTGAACATCTACATTTATGGTAAGTGTACACAGCTGTATTATGTTCTTCATGTTTCACTGTTGCAGTCATCACAGTTGAGTTGATTTCCAAAGCTGAGGAAGGTTGGAGGCAGTCAAGAAGTGTTAGGGCTGGCTAGTAGGCCTTGCAAGATTGCTGTAGCAAATCCAGCTCTGGATTTGGAAAAGACTGGTAAATGGTAATGCTTGGTGAAGGTGTGTTCAGAACTCCAGGTTGCAGCTTCCAGGATGTCTCTGGTAGGGACTCCCCTGAGAAATGATGTAGAGGTGGAAGTAGCCCTAGTGGAATGTGTCTGATCCCCTGTGGGTAGGTTTTCCATGGTACTTGTAGCAGAAATGGATGCAATGTGCTATCCATTTGGAAATAGTTTGCTTTGAAATGGCCTTATCCTCTGCCCCTGTAGCAAAGCTGACTAGCAGTTGGTCAGATTTTCTGAAGGGTTTAGTCCTGTCAAGGTAGAACCTGAGCTGTTTGTGCACGTCCAATGAGTGCAGGATCCTTTCCCTTTTATTCTTAGGGTTAGGGAAAAAGGTAGGTAAATGGATATATTTGTTTAGAGACACACTAGACACTACCTTAAGCATAAAGGATGGGTTAGTCCTGAGGGAAACCCTGTTAGCATGGAAAATAACGACGGGTTCCACAGCCATTACTGCCTGTAACTCTGACACTCTTGTTGCTGAAGGTATGGCTAAAAGCAAGGCTGCTTTTCAAGAGATGAATTTTAACTCTGCTGAAGCTGCACGTTCAAAAGGGGGTAGCATGAGCTTTTCCAGTACTAAGTTAAGGTCCCAGGCAGGGGTAGGTGCTCTCCTAGGGGGCCTTAAGTTGTTAGCCACTTTCAGGAACTGTTTGATGACAGGGTGAGAAAATAGAGGTGGCTCAGTATTATAATGAGCTGAGATGGCAGAGGCATGAATCTTAATGGAGGAGAAGGATAGGCCTCTGTTGAGTAGCTCTGCTAGGTAATCCAGCATTAGAGGTAATGAGGGCACAGCTGTGTCCTTCCCTTGAGACTGATTCAAAGAACAATATCTTTTCCACTTTTCAGCATAGGATTTCCTAGTACTAGGTCTTCTGGCTTCAAGAATGATGTCCAGCACCTGTTTGCTGAGGGTTGCTGGTGGAGTATTCAGGGGATAAGCCAGGCTGCTAGTTGTAGGGATTGCAATTGTGGATGCAAAATATGTCCCTCCTGCTGTGACAGCAGGGTAGGAGTCTGGTGAAGGTGCCAGGATGGCACTGTTGTCAGACTGCGCAAGAGTGGGTACCAGTGCTGGTGTGGTCAGTCTTGGCCAATAAGAATTGCCCTTGGCCTATCCTGTTTTATCTTGAGTAGTACTTTTGAGCGGAGGGGCAGAGGGGGAAAGGCATAAATAAAGAGGTTTTCCCATTGAAAGAATAGGGCATCCACCTTCCAGGCCCTGCTGTGAGGGTTCCTGGTGCAGAATTTGCTCAACTGGTGGTTCTCAGATGAGTCAAATAGGTCCACCTCCAGTGTCCCTCACCTCTGAATCATAAGGTTGAAGGTGTTGGGCTCCAATTTCCACTTGTGTGGGTCTAGGAGATTTCTGCTTAAGTCATCTGCCAGTGAATTTTGTTTGCCTGGCAGGAATTGAGCTTGTAGATGCACTTGGTTGCTCAAGGCTGTGTTCCGCAGGGTCATGGCTAACCTGCAGAGTGGGTAAGACTGGGTTCCCCCCTGCTTGTTTATGTACCACATAACTGTGGTGTTGTCTGTTTTTATGAGCAGTTGTTCTGGAAGGATTAGGTATTTGAAGGCTGTCAGAGCATTCTGTACAGCTAGCATCTCTTTTTGATTGATGTGCAGGAGAATCTGGGCTGGGCTCCAGTGTCCTTGAATGCATTTTCCTGCCATGTGAGGGCCCCCCCCCCCATGCATAGTCTGATGCGTCTGTTGTCAGGGTTTGGGTGGCGAGGGGTTGAGTGTAAAGCAGTCCCTTGTTGTGGTTGCATGCTTCTGCCCACCAAAGGAACTCTGCCTTTAGACAAGGTATGATTGGAATGACTGTTTCCAGGTCCTGAGAATCCTGGCACCAAAAAATTTTTAAGTACCATTGAAGTTTCCTCATATGCAGTCATGCATATGGAATTAGCAGAATACATGAGGCCATGAACCCTAGGGCTTGCAGTATTTGCCTTGCAGATAGCTGGGTTTTGGTGGCCATTTGTTTGAAGTAGTTTGTCAGACAGACCTGTTTTTCTGAGGTGAGAAATGCCATCTGGGAAGTTGTGTCCAAACTTGCTCCCAGGAATACAATCTTTTGACTGGGTACCAGTTGTGATTTCTTTTCATTGATTGTGTATCCCAATGAAGTGAGAAGGCTTTTTACAAATGCCAGGTGCTGAAGTAGCAATTCCTGACTGCCTGAATCAGGCAGTCATCCAAGTATGGTAAAATCTGGATATTTCTCTGCCTCCAGTATGCAATGGCTGGAGCCAGGCACTTTGTGAATACTCTGGGTGCAGTAGATAAGCCAAAGGGAAGTGCAGAGAACTGATAGTGCATACAGCCTGACCTAAAGTGAAGATATTTTCTGCAAGACTCCCTTATGAGGATGTGCAGATAAGCTTCTTTTAAGTCTGGAGTGACTAACCATGCATCCTTGGCTAGTATGGGGAGAAGTTGTTTCAGGGTAAGCATCCTGAATTTTGGGACCACCAGAAAGGTGTTGAGAGTTGATAGATTCAGGATTGGACGTCAAGAGCCCTCTTTTCTGGGCACCAGGAAAAGTCTTGAATAGAAACCCTGCCCCCTTTGTTCTACTGGAACAGGTTGAATAGCTGTGATGTTGAGCAGGGAAAGTACTTGCTTTTGAGCCTCTGCCCACTGATTTGGAGGAAGGTCTGGAAACCCACTTGGGTTTGGTAGAGTATGGAAGTAGAATCTGTACCCCATAGGATACAATGTTTAGGACCTATCTGTCCTGAGTAATGGACATCCAGTTTTTTACATGAAGGGCAAGTTTTCCTCCTAAGGGCACAAGTAACTGGGCAAGGCTGGGAAGGATAATTGAAACGTCATTGTGAACTTAGCACTCCCTGTTTTTGAGGTTGGAACACTCCATTGTTTAGATCTCTGCATACCTTGAGGCTGTAGTCTGAGTGGCCTGTTTCCCCTGGGTTTGGTCTGAGAAGGCCTGGAAGGGGCTGGAAAGGACCAGTTTTTAGAAGACTAATGCCTACTGAATCTAGGTGGTTGCACTTGTAAGAATTCTTTAACAGTTTGCATGGATTTAGCTTTTTCTTCCATCTTTTTAAGAACCTCTTCTGCTTTGGTGCCAAATAAATAGTCCCTATTTAAAGGAGCATCTAGTAATTTGGATTTGACATGATCTGGCAAGGTCTGTTCCTTCAGCCAAGCATGCCTTCTCAGTATAGACCCAGTGACTGCAGCCCTGCAAGTTGCTTCTAGGGCAACAAAGCCACACTGCAAAGTATGCTTACTAACTTGGTTTGCAGAATGCATTAGCTCTTGTAAATCTTAATTCTCTGCACAATCTGGAAGTAACACCATTTTATGTTTAATTAGTTCCATAATATGCTGCGGGTACTTCAACATGTGAAACTGGCAATTCAATGCTCTGATGGTAAGAGTAGCAGAGGTATATACCTTTTTACCCCATCTGTCTAAAGCTCTAGAATCCCTGTCTGAAGGGTTAGGATTTTTGACTGTAGTAGCCTTAATACCTTTAGGTCCCTGGGAAATGGTCTCTGGATCCGCAGCAGGATTCTTGAACAGAAATTTGTGGGAATCAGGTACTCTGTAATACCTGTCAGGTTTCCTAGGGGCTGGGGGTAAAGTATCTGGAGTAAGACCGGATTCCATAAAGACATCATCTACCACATACAGGACAGGGGGTATAGCTACAGGCCTGTGCTGAGGCAACTCTAAAAATTCTCCGAGTCTCTTTTTGGACTGAGAGTAGTCCTGGCATTCCCAGCGGAAATGATCTCTTAAAGTATGCAAGGTTTCACCAAAAGAAAAGCCCTCTGGAGGGGAGGCAGAGGGAATGGATTCCTCTGCATCAGAATCCTCATAGGTTGATAAGGGCATGTCCTGATAATCAGAAGGGTCACAGTCATCGGACTCCTGGTCTGTAGAATCAGAAAGTAACTCAATTCTTTGTCTCTTAGGGGAAGGCTGGCTTCCCCTAATTAGGGTAATAAGGTCTTCAGTCATTCTGAGCATTTGTTTTTGTGGCATGGGAGCCTGAGCATGCACTTTGGTCATCGGGTTTCTAGGCGTACTGCATACTCTGGGCCTCAGAAACTCGGTAGTTTTAGCTAAAAATGAGGTTGTCGGTTTAATTCAAACATCGGTAGACTGGAATACACCCTCAGAAGCCAGTGCCTGCACAGTGGCTCAAGACCCATCCAAGGTAGAGACATCCGCAGGTTCCATAGTCAAAGAAGCACCTCGCGGCATACCGGACTCCGAATGGGTCTCAGAAGACGCCTGTGAATCTGCAGATGTGGGCATCAGGGGCTGTGAAGGCTCCTCATTGAGTACTGGTGGACTGGCAATTAGCTTAACGGAATTGTTGTCGGCAGTTGTGGACCTATGCGGTCTATCTCTGTCTTTATCTTTACGTTTTTTCGGAAGATCGGTAGTCGGATGGCTTATCGAAGCCATTTTGGAATACAGAGAATGAGAGCGAAAGAATTTAGCGACAAAGACAGCCCGACCACGAATAGTTTGGGCATTAAATAAGGCACAAAACTGACAGCGAGGAACGTTGTGGTCTGGGCCTAGACAGGTGACGCAGTAAGAATGAAAATCTCTGTGAGGTATTTGCTTTCTACAGGCAAGACAATTGTAACTTTTTCTGACATCGGTTAGAGTACGAAAAAAGGATCCCCAACGGGGTACTTAGCTTTAGAAGACTTCAGGATTATAAACTAGAAAAACGAAAATTTCAGGTAGCAGCTGACCGGCACATGTGAACCGCTTCTGCTTCGGACTCTTGCTCAGCAAGAAAAGCTGATACAATTGCGTGAGCTACTTGTTTTATAGCCCTGATGACCTGACATCATGGAAGAAGCGACAGCAACCGACGAATCCTAAGACTCTGATATTCAGGCCGACTGAGGGCTACCTGCAGGCAGATAACCCAAGTGTGATGACTGCAACAGTGAAACATGAAGGACATCAGGAAATTCATCCCTGGTTTGGCACCCATGTCTCTAATGGACACAGGCAACCTGTAAATGGTTAATCTCCCAGGCCACTGCTTATAAATGTTTCATCTCCCAAACCCCTGGGATGCATAGCTAGGCTTAAAAATCCCTTGTGGTCATTAGCCTAGTAAACACCTATGAACCTATTATGGGGGAGTAGGTGGAGTTGAAGAGTTTGATCTGCTGGCTTTGGATACAATAACCCACAGGCTGAGGCAGACAGAAGAAACATCAAATCTAATGTTACAATAAAACTCGAGAGGGATTTAACAGTAATACACTTAGAAGGGGCGACTTTTGAATTTTGGTACTTTCACAAACAAGTTGACAAAAATCTTTCTTTGGAACCAGAAACATTCTGGAGTAAAAGCCTTAACCCATTTGATCTAAAGGCATTGGTTCTCTTAACTCCTAGGAGTCAAGCAAGTGTTGAAGAACCTGAGGGGAAAAAAACTCTGGTTTGGAGGATGAGGAGGAATTCCCCGGATAAGAGGAATGTGTATCTAGTGCAAACTGTAATCTTCCTGAGCCACTTTTATCACCCATTAATCTGATACAACCTGTTGCAAAGGGAAATACTGAGAGACAAATACATATATATATATATAGAGAGAGAGAGGCAGGAGGGGAGGGGCAAAAGACTGTTAGTACAATCATTCTGAAGGATTAGACTGTCCCTTTTTCTGAAAGAATCCTAGTTTTATGTAGCTTCCCTCCTACCACCTCTTTTTTATTCACTGTTTGCCAGGAGGTGACAGGAATTGTTTATTTTGTCTTTTAAAAGAAGTAGAGGATGTAAAAGATTTCTAATTTGGAGGGGGGGGGGCTTGAAAAACCTTAGAAACTCTGAATTAATTTCCTTCTTTCACCAAATTGTCTGTGGACCTAAGTAGCAGAAAGGTCAAACAAAAATTCAAAGTACAGCTTACATCAGCATATTTTTGACTACGAACCTAAGGCATACTTCCTCAAAACTGTAGTAGTAGCAGCAGTAGCTCTAGTAGTACAATACAGCCACACAATCAATATGTAATCTTCAAATCAGGTTTAGATACTGGAGACAGTTTAGAAATAATAGATGCAGGACAGGAACTACCTTCTGAAGGAAGTGTGGCACAGTATTCCCCTGAAACAGTCTACACAACTAAAAATAAACTTCAACATATGTGCACGGTAGTTAGGAATTCTGTATGCTAAAGTCAATGAAAATTCTCTTATCAAATCTGTCCAATACCTTACTTTCTTTATTCACAGGAGAAGGGTTAGTATTGACTAAAAGTCTTGTTTCCAGCTGGTAAAGGGGTTGAAATGGCAGTTGGGTCAGACTTAAGAAGAGAAAGCAAGAATTTGTTAGCTTGAAGAACTTTATAAAATATATCTGCAGTTTTTGGGGGCTGAATGCGGACAGTTAGAGTTACTATAAGCAGCATTTAGCACATATTCCCAAGCTAGCAAAACAGGAGGGATAATGTAGTATGTTGCACATCTGCTGCAACATATCATAACATCTCCTCAGTTCAGGGGTAACATCCACCTGTTTCCCACAAAAACACATCATTTGTCCTAAAAAGGAAAACTCCTCCAAGGAAGCTGAAGAGGACCGACTTTCCTCAGAATCAAAGTTCTGATAAGGATTTCTGAGTTCCAAGATTAATAGCGTGTAACTACTTCCTGGCTTAGGTAAGGAAATTGCCTTTAAGAACAGACACTATTGTCCTCAGATGAGCAATGTCTAGCCTTTTGTATTTTCCTTTGCAGGGACCTCCCTGAAAAAGACTGACTTGGGGAATGGCATTTCACTGTTGGCAAGAGGTCTCTTTACCCAGCCACCCTGAGAAAAAACTCTCGGAGTTATCTCCCAGACACTAGAACTGCAGAGGATGTAGATAACCCCAGTCCATGGTGGCTGAAGGGGCTAAACCAGAGGAATCCAAAGTAGTGAGTGAGTAGTTTGAGAACCAGATGGCTACTATAAAGTCACCTATTAATGGCTGAGACAGTGTCTGAGCCAAGGGCTCCTTAATGTGTTGCTTTTTCTTTTTAGATATGGCCATAGAAGGGTCAGCAGGACCAATGTAAATATCCATGCTATAAGCAAAGAAGACATCTGATTGCTGGTAAGCATTGCTGAAACAGGTAGATCTGTTGGTAAATTGTCAGACAAGCATTCGTACCACACACAGACACAGACACACAGACACACACAGACACACAGACACACACAGACACACACAGACACACACACACACACACACACACACACACACACACACACACACACACACACACACACACACACACACACACACACACACACACACACACACACACACACACACACACACACACACACACACACACACACACACACACACACACACACACACACACACACACACACACACACACACACACACACACACACACACACACACACACACACACACACACACACACACACTCACATTTTGTTCCTTACCTAATCCATTCCATATCCAAGCAAGCCCCAAGTCATTTCCAAAATAGCAGCAGACAGACGATCCATTAAGTTGCTACAGGGTACGGCAGCAGAAGATCCATTAAGTCGCTTAGTCGCTACAGAGTACGGCACGGCAGCAGCATCACAGCAAAGCCCTTGGCTAAAGCAAAGCCAGTAATTCTTCTGGCAGAAACAGTTACGAACAAAAAGTCAAGCTGTAGCTTACAATAAAGGCTGTCCTCCTTTGTACCAAAAACGAACTGGCCACGTTAACCACAAGGCACTTTTAATTTACACGCAGAGTCGCAGAACACAGGACACAATACACAGCACACCACACGATAAAATTAGATTTGATTTTAAACAGTTCCCGCCTGGTTCTTTCAGCATCTACTGCTCGTCGCACTCCTCGCAGCCAGCCGGAAATTATGACGTGAGCTCCTTGAGCTCAGTTCCGACTGGCTGGTAGTGCTGACGGAGCTGACGTCATCACGAACGTGATGACGTCAGCTCCGACAGCGCGAAAATTAAAAAAATAAAAAAATAAAAGCAAAGAAATCGGAAATGAAGGGGTGCCACTCGGGAATCGTGGCACCCCTTCATTTAGACCCCAAAACTCGGTAAAAACCGAGTAATTCAGGACGGTTGGGAGGTCTGGTGAAGGAGCAACAGATAAAGTAGGTTTATTAAAAGAAAATTCCACCGTCCTTCACTTGCAGTTTAACTACATTACAAGGTATCTTTTCTTCATATGCATTTAAATAATTGACGGACAAGACTGAAGTGGCCTTCTTGGGGAGTGGCCTACATGTGGGTGTGGCTTATATGGGGTGCGCATTAGTATGGTGTGGGTGGGGCTTAAGGGGCGCTGCAGTACTACTTCACCTAGGGCACCATTTCAGCTAAGGCCGGCCCTGACTGCAGCAATAAGAATAAAAATTAAGTTATGTTCTTACCATAACGTTCCATCTGTGTTGTCAATCTTCATTCATTCTTGACTGTTGGGTTTTGGTTCCATCTTTGGAACTGACTCAGATGTTGTATCAGGCTAGCGCCAGCCAGAAACTCTCGAGCTAGTGCCTCTCTTCCCTTCCCTTCAGATTGAATTTTGCCCGTAGAATTAAAATGTGGAAGCTTTGTCTGAGCAACTGCCCTACTATGAAACCAGGGCTAGTTCTGAACCTCCAGGAGTCTTTAGAGGGGGTTGGAGGGTTGATGTCAAGAATGAATGAAGACAGACAACACAGGTGGAAAATTATGGTAAGAATATAACCTCTTTATCTGATGTTGTCAATTTTCATTCATTCTTGACTGTTGGGACAGAGTCCCTAGCTACTTTATGTCCTGGGACGCCCTACAGAAAGATGTTCTTCAGCACCATAGAGCCAAAAGATGCTCTTCCCCTGGAGACCATACCCAATTTGCATTGAATGAAAAAGGTATGAGGGATAGCCCAGGTGGCCACTGAGCAACTGTCATCCATAGAGGCCCTAGAACGAAAGGCTACTGAAGTGGAAAAGTACAGTTGTGTACACTTACCATAAATGTAGATGTTCGAGTGTATTCACTGTTGCAGTCATTACCTGTGGGTTATCCCTGCTGTGGTAAGCCTTTGGCCAGCTGAATACCAGAGTCAATGTTTTTGTGCACCGGCTGCTGTTGCCTGTAGTCTGATGTCAGTTCGTCAGTACTATAAAGCAAGGCAGCTGACATCATTACATCAGTTTTTCTTGCCCTAACCTGTCAGAAGCACAAGAGAAAAGAGAGAAGTGGTCCTGGTGGTTAAGACCCACCTTGGGAAGCATGTGTCCCCCTAGGGGAAGATGTGAAAAGGGGGATGGAGGGAGGGAAACCAGACTGCAACAGTGAATACACTCGAACATCTACATTTATGGTAAGTGTACATAACTACTATGTTCTTTGTGTTTCACTGTTGCGGTCATCACCTGTGGGAGGATTCCCAAAGCTGAGGTAAAGGTTGGAACGATAGGGAGAGTCTTAGGTATGGGTCAGGAGGCCCTGCAGAACTGCAGAGGCAAACCCTGCCCTAGACCTAGAAAAGAGAGGTAAGTAGTAATGCTTTGTAAAGGTATGGACAGATATCCAGGTGGCCACTTTCAATATGTCTGTGGTAGGTACTCCTCTAAGGAAAGCAGTGGAAGTGGAGTGGGTAAGAATCAACTAAGGGATGGGTTTCCCATGTAGCCTGGAGCAAAAATGGATCCAGTGTGAAATCCATTTAGAAATTGTTTGTTTGGAGATGGGCTACCCCTCTGCCCCTCGGGCAAAGCTTACAAGAAGCTGGTCAGTTTTTTTGAATGGTTTAGTGTGGTCCAGATAGTATCTGAGTTGTCTGTGCATGTCTAGTGAGTGTATAATTCTTTCCCCCTTGTTTTAAGTGTTGGGAAAGAAGGTGGGGAGGTGTATGGCTTGGTTAAGGGTCACATCAGATACCACTTTGGGCATAAAAGAGGGATTAGTCCTCAGGGAGACTCTGTCTGCATGGAAAATGATTAAGGGCTCAACAGCCATGAGTGCCTGAAGTTCTGAAACCCTTCTGGCTGAGGTGATAGCTAGTAGGAAGGCAGTCTTCCAGGAGAGGTATTTCAATTCTGTTGAAGCGGCAGGTTCAAAAGGAGGTAAGGTTAGTTTCTGTAACACATAATTCAGGTCCTAGGGAGGGGTAGGATGTCTTCTGGGATATTAGAAGCCCCTCTGAGGAATTGCTTAATAAAAGGGTGAGAGAAGAGAGGTGGGTCTAAATCATAATGGGCAGAGATGGCAGAGGCATGGATTTTAATAGAGGAGAAGAAGAGGTTAGTATTGAGCAACTCTACTAAGTAATCCAGGATGAGAGGGATGGAAGGTTGGGAGGTACTGCCCCCTTTTGATTGTTTCCAGGAGCAGAATCTTTTCCATTTTCCTGCATAAGGCTTTCTTATGCTGGGGCTTCTGGTCTCTGTGAAGATGTCCAGGACATGTTTGCTTAACAGTGACTTCTTGTTAGTTTTTAGTGTATGAGCCATGCTGAAAGTTTAAGAGTCTGCAGGTCTGGGTGCAGTACCTTCCCCCTCTCCTCGGTCAGGAGGTCTGACCTTAGGGAAAGCAGCTTTGGCACTGTAAGGTCAGACTGCCTAGTAAGGTGTACCAATGCTGTCTGAACCAATCCTGAGCGATGAGGATGGCCTTTGTCTCTCCTCTCTTATTTGGATCAGAACCTTGGGAATACGGAGCAGAGGAGGGTATGCATACACAAAGAGGGAGCTCCAGGAGAAGGTCAAGGCATCCACCTTCCATGCTCAGAGGTGATACTCCCTGGTACAAAACTTGTGCAGTTGGTGAATGAAGTGTGAGGCAAAGAGGTCCATCTGTGGGGTCCCCACTCTTGGGTGATTTGCAGAAAGTTTTCTCTGTGGAGCTGCCATTCGTGGGGGTCCAGTAAGTTTCTGCTTAGGTGGCCTGCCAGTGTGTTGTTGATCCCTGGTAAGTATTGGGCAATCAGGTGTAGCCCCATGAAGGTGGCTGTAAGCCACAGACTCATGGCTAACCTGCACAGGGAGTAAGATTGAGTGCCCCCCTGCTTGTTGATGTACCACATTACTGTGGTGTTGTCTGTTTTTATAAGGAGGACCCTTAGCCTAAGATGGGGTTGGAAGGAAGTTAGAGTGTTTTGCACTGCCATCATTTCTTTCTGGTTGATGTGCAAGTGAATTTGCTGGGCATTCCAAAGGCCTTGGGTACACCTGTCTGCTAGGCGAGCACCCCAAGCTATGTCTGAGGTGTCGGTGATTATGGTCTGGCCAGAAGGGCAGAGGAGGAAGGGTAGACCCTTGTTCATGGCACAGGCCTCTGCCCACCAGAGAAATTCGCCCCTTATGCATGGAATCAGTGGGAGAGTGGTCTCTAGGGACTGAGAGTTCTGACACCAAAGGTTCTTTTAAGTACCACTGAAGCTTTTTCATGTGAAGCCTGGCAAGAGGGATGAGAAGGATGCAAGATGTCATGTATCCCAGGGCTTGCAGGAACTTCCTCGCAGTGAGGTGACTTTTGGAAGCCAGCTGGGTGAAGTAGATAGGCAAGAAGCTCTGTTTTTCTCAGGATAGGAAGGCCATTAGGGTTGCTGTGTCTAGCACAGCTCCCAGGAAAACAATTTTCCTGGTGGGATTTTGATTTGATTTTTTTCTCATTGATTGTGAACCCTAAGGAAGTTAGGAGTTTTTTGACAAAGAGAAGATCCTGGAGCAACTTTTCTTTGCTGTTCGCCTGAATGAGGCAGTCATCCAGGTAAGGGTAAATCTGTATAGTTCCCTATCTGCAGAATGTTATAGCTGGGGCCAAGCATTTGGTGAATACTCTGGGAGCAGTAGATAAGCCAAAGGACAGTGGAGAGAACTGAAAGTGCTGATAGCCTGCTCTGAAGTGCAGGAAATTTCTGCACAATTCCCAAATGGGGATGTGGAGATAAGACATCTTTTAGGTCTAGTGTCACCAGCCACGCATTTTGTGTAAGCATAGGCAGGAGCTGCTGCAAGGTTAGCATTTTGAATCTGGGGACCACCAAGGAGGTGTTCGGTTTGGATAGATCCAGGATGGGGCGCCAAGTGCTCTCTTTTCTGGGAACAAGGAATAGTCTGGAGTAAAAACCTTTTCCTGTTTGATCCGGAGGGACAGGTTCTACTGCCCCCTGGGATATTAGTGTTTTTTATCTGTTTTAATGCTTCTGCCCACTGGTTTGGGGTGAGGTCTGGGTACCCTCTTGGAACTGGGAGATCACTGAAGGAGAATCTGTATCCCCGAGAAATTATTTTTAATACCCATTGGTCCTTGGTTATAGAGACCCAATTGTCCTTGAAGAGGGTGAGCCTTCCTTCTAGTTTTAGATGAGTGAAAGGAGGGCAGAGGGGGGAGGAAGAGTCATTGTGAGTGTTTACCATAGAAGCCTGGCTTAGAACTCCCTGCCTTAGAGGCAGAAGTGGTCCATTGTTGCTTCTTTGCTGGCCCTGAAATAGGGGCCTTGATGTCCTGTCCCTGCAGGGCTTACTTTGGCCCTGTCTGCTGGGTGCAGGGAAGGCCCAGTGCTTAGAGAGGAAGTTTCTGCTGAAGCTGGGTGGTTGAACTTGAAAGAAATCTTTTACTGTTTGCATAGATTTTGCTTTGTCTTCCATCTTTTTAAGCACCTCTTCTGCTTTTTCCCCAAACAGGCGTTCCTTACCTAGGGGTGCAGTAATACGTTTAGACTTGACATGATCAAGGATAGGTTGTTCCTTCAGCCATGCACATCTTCTAATAACAGATCCTGTCACTGCTGCCCTGCTAGAGGCTTCTAGGGCATCATATCCACATTGTAAAGAGTGCTTGGCCACTTGACCACCACAGTGAAGTAATTCTGCCAGCTCTTTTGAGTTGGCACCGTCAGGAGAGGTAGCAATCTTCTGCTTTATTTGTTCCAAAGTGTGTTGTTGGAACTGACAATTGAGTGCTCTGATAGCTAAGATTGCAGAGGTGTATACTTTCTTATCCCATCTGTCCGGAGTTCTGGAGTCTTTGTCAGAAGGAAGAGGATTCTTGGCAGAACTAGTCGTAGCTCCTTTGGGTCCCTGTGTAATAACTTCAGGGTCTGCAGCAGGATTCCTGTACAGATATTTGTGAGAATCCGGTACTCTGTAGTATCCATCAGGTTTAGTTGGAGCAGGAGGCAGGGCATCAGGGACTAAACTGTTCTAGCCAAACTCCACTCACCTACATCATGGCTTTACCCAAGTTATCACTACCCCCACCAGGAATGACAAAAGATCCGAATGCCAATCCATACTGAACTGGATACTCTTGTTCTACCCATCCCTTGCATCCCTAACTGGATGTCTACCAGACATTCTCAGTGACCACCAACCAACATATCTACTAAGAGCCAAATCTCCTCAAATAAACCATGCAACTCTAAGAGAAGTCAGAACTAAAAAGAACTTTAACCCTAATGACTTCATCAATTACCTAAGATGTTGCAACTGGACCCTTCTTAATCAATTACCCCTAGAAGAGGCAGTAATGTACTTTAATATAACCTTCATAGAAATTCTTAACCACCATGCTCCCTCTAGAGCCACAAGAATAAAAGCTAAATATGCACCCTGGCTTTACTAAACCCACCAAAACTATTCTATTAGGAAAGGGAGAAAGCATGGAACCAATTTCACAAAACCAAAACCCAACTAGACAAACTAACCTACTTAGAATTAAGGAATAAAGCCAAAAAATACATCAAAATGGACAAAATGAACTATTACCAAAACCTACAAGAAAAACATGTAAAAAACCCTCAGAAGTTCTGGTCTGCAATCAACTCTCTATTGTAACCTGGAAAAACAACAACGCCCTCATCCACAACTGAGAACAATCATGATAACATCCCCACCCAGTTTAATACATATTTTACTGAAGCAAATAATCAACTGAATACCACACACCCCTCCTTAACAAACACACCAACTATAACAGAACCACTCGAACAACAAATTAATACATCCCACTTTACCTTTCAGCCAGTATCAACCAAAACTATTCAAAAATTTCTCCAAAAGCTCAAACCCACTACTCTGGCTGCTGATAACCTACCCTTGGAATACCTCCAAATAGCTTCACCAGCTATAGTCCACCCTGTTGCAATCCTCATCAATAGGTCCATCTCCGAGTGCGAAGTACCACACATATGGAAAACCTCCTATATTATACCATTACACAAAGGAGGTAACTCCTTTGAATTCAACAATTACCGTCCTATTGCTATTTTATCACCCTTATCAAAAATCTTAGAACGGGTCATACACACACAACTCATGGTACCTTCAAAAAAAACAATTTGCTATCCAAAAACCAACATGGCTTTAGACCCTTTCATAGTACCACCACCACACTAATAGCATTCACTAACAGCATTAATCAGTTCAGATATAATGGCCAACTAGTCTCTGCCATATTCTTAGACTTATCTAAAACATTCAATATGGTGGATCATAACAAACTTCTCCATACTCTATCTACCCTAAAACTCAGTTTCTCCTCCTTCAAATGGTTTGAAAACTATCTATCAGGTCGCCAACAGGCCATAAAATGGCAGAACCAAATATCCTCTCTACTACCAGTATCCTTAGGAGTCCCACAAGGCTCCACCCTAGGTCCATTACTCTTCACTCTATTCGCCAATCAATTCTCATCCTACATGACAAAAGGCACAATAATTCAATATGCAGATGACACCACAATCATATGTGCCACCCCAACACTCGATCACCTTCACTCCCAAACACAAGAATGCTTCTCACAAGCTGAAACCTGGCTTAGCAACCACCAACTTATTCTTAACCCAGCTAAGATCAAATTACTCCTCTTCACCTCTTATAGAGCCTTCCCCCATTCAGACAACTTCACTATCACCTCTAATAAAAAACTGTTATTACCCCAACTACCCACACCAAACTTTTAGGCATAGAAATAGACAATCACCTAAGATTCGACTTACATATTGCTCAAACTGTAAAAAAAGTTCAGAAAAAATGGGCTCCTTTATTGTAACAAGCAATTTCTCTCCAAGCAGCCAAAACCACAATAGCCAGGACAAATCTACTATCCGCCCTCCTCTATGCATCCCCAGTATTTACCACCCTCCATAAAACAGAACTATCCAAACTAGAAACCTGTTATAATAAGATATCTAAAGTTGCAACTGAATCAGCATATAGAACACACCGCTGTGTATCGCTCAAGAAGCTGAACTAGTTGGAGTTCCCTCAACTACTTCAACTCATTCAATTGTCACTAACACATAAGTTATACCATCACTCAGATAGGATTCCAGCCGTCCAAACCCTAATACACCCTCACACTACAGCAAGAACCTTGAGATCAAGCACCCTTAACCTCCTTGAAGTTACAAGACAAAACAATGAGGAAGGTAAATCTCTCTTTAGCTGCTACATCTCCAAACTCTGGAACTCCCTACCGGTCCAAATAACATCAAATAACTCCACAACACAATTTAAAAAACTACTACGAACCCACCTCAAAAACAACTGGCTATGCTCTTGTCTTACCCCTGGGTAAATGCTGAAATACTAGAAAAATCTACATTCATTGGCAAAAGTCTATCTTCTCACATGTAACTGTCTGATTTTATAAGTATGAAATATCTTAACTCATGGATAATCTAAAATTAGAAGTTATGTACCTACCATAACGTTCCATGTTAGTTGTCTTCTCTCGCCTTCTTTCTTGCTGGATGGGTTCGGAGCCGATCCTCGGCTCCGACTCAGCACTTGCTTTAGCTTGAGAACTCCTTTTACCAGCTCGAGGCAACCCTATATCCCATGATGCAAGGCGGAACTACCTCAGATCTCGTTTGGTAGCTAACCTACCCTGCTAAGGACTAACCTAACATAATTTAGGAAACAAGTTCATAAAAAGAGTCCTCATATGAAGGCTCAGGAGGAAAACAACCTGAAGGAACTCTTCAAGATCTGTCCAGGCCAGGGGGTAGGAGGGACGCAAGAAAGAAGGCGAGAGAAGACAACTAACATGGAACGTTATGGTAGGTACATAACTTCTAAATGTTAAGTTGTCAATCTCGCCTTCATTCTTGCTGGATGGGACCGCGTCCCTAGCACCTGTATCCCGGGTGGCTCAATGGAACAGACTCTTGAGAACTGTGGAACCAAAACTGGCCCTATCTCTGGAGGCCAAGTCCAACTTGTAATGAGAGACAAAGGTATGAGGCGTGGCCCAAGTAGCTGCTGCACAAATAGTATCAATGGGTAGTCTATCCTGAAAAGCTGCAGAAGTGGATAGACTCCTGGTTGAGTGTGCTTTTGGTTTAGAAGATAGCTGCTTGCCTCTGAGAGAGTACACAAAGGAAATGGTGGAAGTCAACCATCTGGATAAGGTCACTTTAGAAACTGGAAGACCTATCCTGTTTTCTGCATAGGAGACAAATAATTGGTCCGATTTTCTGAATTGTTTAGTTCTATGCAAATAGTACCTGAGCTGACGATGGACATCCAAAAAATGAAGCTTCTGTTCAGCTCTGTCGGAATAGTTTGGGAAGAAGACTGGTAGATCTATAGATTGGTTAATATTGGTTTGAGACACAACTTTGGGGAGAAAGGAAGGGTTCGTTCTTAATGATACCCTGTCCTTATGAAAAACCAAGTAAGGGGAACGAATGCAGAGAGCTTGAATCTCGGAAACCCTTCTTGCTGAAGTGACAGCCAGTAAGAATATAGTTTTCCAGGTCAATAACTTCAAAGAACATGAAGCAGACGGTTCGAAGGGAGGTAGTATCAAGGATGCCAACATTAAGTTTAGATCCCATTGCGGAGGAGGATGCTTTATAGGCGGCTTTAGGAGAAAAACTCCTCTCAGAAAGGCCTTGCATAATCTATGAGACATAATGTTATTGTCATGCAAGCCAACATGATACTTGGAAATAGCAGCCAGTTGTACTTTAACTATAGATGACGAGGATCCTGAATGAAAAACCTCCGCCAGAAAATCTAAAACAGAATGTACAGGAGCAGTAAAGGGATCAATATTCCTGGAATTTGCCCAAATAAAAAAACGTCGCCACTTGCTAGCATAAACAGTCCTAGTGGACGACTTTAAGGAAGACACTAAGATGTCTCTGACGGAGTCAGAGATCATCGGAAGCCTGGCTAGGGAAGGAAGTGGAGCAACCAAGCAGTGAGGTTGAGAGAATGAATGGCCCGGTGCTGCTGACCCGACTGGTGGATCAAGAGATCCGGAACTGGGTCCAGATGCCAGGGCTGCACCAGAAGGTGACGATGCAGAGACGGAAACCAAATTTGTCGAGGCCAATAAGGGGCAATGAGAATCAACTTGGCTCTCAAAACGGTGGCTTTCTGAATGACTTGTGGAATCAAGGGAAAAGGAGGAAAAGCGTACAGAAGTCCCCGGGGCCAATCCTGGGTTAAAGAGTCTCCCAGGGGTTGGCCTGGAAGGTGAAAGAGGGTGAAATAATCTGGGCACTTGTTGTTTTGAGGAGTAGCAAAAAGATCGCAACAAGGAGTGCCCCACTGCAGAAAAATCTGATCCACTACAGATTGATTGAGAGACCACTCGTGAGGCATCAGAATGGATCTGCTCAGCCTGTCCGCCAAGAGGTTGGACCTGCCGGGGATGTGCGTTGCTATCAGAAACCGATGAGAGGAGATTGCCCATTGCCAAAGTCTGAGAGCTTCTCGACACAACGGATAGGACCTGGTCCCGCCCTGCTTGTTGATGTACCAGACCACGGACATGTTGTCCGTTTGTACTGCAATAGTCCCTGTGGGAAGAAAGTCGTTGAGGGCCTGCAACGTTAAAAGCACCGCTCTCATCTCCAGGACATTTATGTGCAGATGGTATTCTATGGGTTGCCACGTCCCGTGGACCATCCTGCCTTGATAATGCCCCCCCCACCCGATCAGAGAGGCATCCGTAGTGACTGTGGCAACTGGAGGAGGGGAAACAAAGGGTCAGCCCTGATGAAGAAGAGGGGAAGATATCCACCAATTCAGATGAGTTCTGCACGACTGTGTGACTAAGATTTCGTGCCTCATCGGGAGACTGTGGTACGACCACTGCATGAATAGCATCCACTGCAGAAGACGCATGTGGAAGCGAGCCAGTGGTAGTAGCACAATGGCCGCAGCCATAAGACCTAGAACCTTCAGTATAAATTTGGCTTTGACCTTGTTGCTCTGCAATAAAATCCGAACGAAGTTTTGGATGTCCAGAATTCTTTGATCTGTTAGTCTGGCTAACATTTTGACGGTGTTTAATTCTGCGCCTATAAAGGTGATAGATTGGCAAGGCAGCAGAGAAGATTTTTCGAAATTTACTGAAATTCCCAAACTCCTGCAAAGCTGTAGAGTGTAGTCTCTGGTCTGAAGAAGCTGACACCTGGTGGTGGCGGAGAGGAGCCAGTCGTCCAAATAAGGAAACACCTGGAATCCTTGACGTCTCAGATGAGCTGTGACCACTGCCATGCATTTGGTAAACACTCTGGGGGCTGAAGTGAGGCCAAAGGGCAGGGCTCTGAATTGGTAATGACTGGTCCCTAGCCGAAAGCGGAGAAACCTTCTTGAGCGTCTGTGAATCTTTATGTGATAGTACGCATCCTGAAGGTCTATCGAGCACATCCAATTGTCCTTGCCCAAAAAGGGCAGAATGGACTGAAGCGTGACCATCCGGAATCTTGCCTTCTTGACAAATCTGTTTAGATTGCTCAGGTCTAATATTGGTCTCCAATCTCCCATCCTTTTGGGGACCAAAAAGAATCTCGAGTAGATGCCGGATCCTACCTGGTCTGCCGGCACAGTCTGGACGGCTCTTTTTTCTAGGAGCTTTGAAACCTCCTGTTCTGCCAAATCCCTTTGACCGGGTGAGATGTCTGGAAGGGATTGTTGAGGTACGGGATACCTTTCGAAGGGGATTTTGTAACCCTCGGATATGATCGACTGTACCCACATCTCTTGTGATAGGGATTGCCAGGCTACTGGGTACAGCAAAATCCTTCCCCCGACTGCCTCCAAGGGTGGACAGTCGGGCAACACCTCAGGGATGCTGAAAGGGCTTCTCAGGAAGAGACTCCCTGTTGCCCTGGTTCTGAGGACCCCCTCTGCCTCTAGGGTGGCGTCTATTGTTGTTACCCCTCTGCCTCTGGGGTAAACTGACCACGTGTGTCCGTGTAGCTCCTTGGGCTTTATGAACCACATCTTCCCCTTCTGACCCTTGGGATATGGTCTAGAAGGAGTGGAAAATGGACTCCAACGGCAGAAAGAGTTTTACCGTCCTGCTCACACCTGGTCAAGGTATCCTTCACCTGAGGTCCGAACAAAGCCGAACCATCAAAGGGGGTATTAGTGAAGGACGCCTTAAAGGGGTCCGCAAAATTACAAAGCCGCATCCAGGCTTGGCGTCTAAGAGCAACTCCTGTGCCTGCGGCCCTGCTCGCTCCATCGGCCGCATAGGATATGAGCCACATGGAGGAGTTGGATAGGGAATTCAGGATTGCTAGCTGCAAGGCAATCTTTTCTTGAGCCCCAGCAGTAGAAGGATCCTGGACCACTTCACCCAGTTCCTTGAGAATATTTCTTTGAAGCCTGGTGAAGTGACAAAGGTAGTTCAGCTTAACGCATAGCAAAGGTCGCTGAAGAAAACATCCGCTTTCCATACCTGTCCATGGTCCTAGAATCCTTGCTAGGAGGATGGGCAGGTACTGAAGGATCCGCCAGTTCCTTCTTAGTGGCCGCCACCACCATAGCATCCACAGAGACGCCCTTGGAAAGGAACTGTTTGTCCATAGGGGCCGTGATAAATTTGGATGGTCTCCTGGGGACAGGTTCCACAGAATCTGGAGCCGCCCACGCCTTCCGAGCCACTACCTGCATAAGTGGGTCGAAAGGCGGAGACACCCAGGAGGTGGAGGGTCGGGATCCAAAAGCCTCCAGGTATACCGACTCATCTTCGGAGGGATCAATGGATGGCCAATTCCCCCTCTGTTTGAGGAGCTCAAGGATGTCTGAGAAGGAGACATCCTCAGAGGGGGATCGTGGGGAACCCTCCGACTCATCTAAGTTGGTATCCGATGTAGTAGACTCGGGGGAGTCTGTGTGTTTCCTCTTACATCCTCTTCCGAGGGGGTTCACCTGCTGGATCAGGAGAAACTTCGGAAGAGGAGGAAATTCCCAATGGGGAAACCTGGGGCGATGGATCCCTGGGCCTGAGAGCAAGAGGCTGGCAAGAGGCGTCTACAGGCACTGAAGAGGGAGGAGCTAGAGGGATGGACCATTGACCTGGCTCAGAGGCCAGGACACTCCTCATCACCTCAAAGGCTCCCCTCCCCGGGAGGCCGGAATATCCCCGCTCCGAGGATACAGGAATTCCCGGCTCCACTGAGAGGGAAGGCTCCGAGGCTGATGTCGGCGCCGAGCTTACCAAAGCCGAAGCCCCGAGAGGGAGAGCGGGGTCGGACAAGGGTCCAATGCCACTAGCCCCCTCGGAGCCGACATGGGAAACTCGACGACCGGATCCCTCCAAGGAAGGCCTCAAGGAGGAGATCGGAGCCGAGGACGACGGAGCCGAAGGATGTATCGGCTCGGCCAAACAGTCACTGTCCCGAAGCTCCGCCCGAACTCTGGTGTGGAGTCGGAGGAGGAAGTTCAAGGGGTGAGGCAATAGCCGAAGTCTGTTGAGACAGGCTATGGAGCATTTGGGCCAGTGCCTGCGACTTCAACAGCCTGCTTACCACCCTCTCTAAGTCGTGGTCAGACAGCCTGGAAGATCTCGAAGATCAGCTACGATGGCTCCGCTCCGACAAAAGAGGAGACCCCGGAGCCGAGTGGATACTCTGCAACGAAGGGGACCGAGATCTCTTTCGGGATGAAGTCATCGGAGCCGAAGTCCCCTGAATTCCAGATGGAGCCGAAGGTTTCTCGGCTCCGATGCTGGATAAGGTGTCGGCTCCAGCCGGAGCCGACAAGGCCACAGTAGACAAGGTGTCGGAACCAGTCGGTGCCAAACCCACTACTTTTGAAGTAGATAGATCGGTTCCAGCCAGAGCCGGAGCCACCGGAGGAGGCCTGGATACTGAAGCCTGAGCCTTCGGTGGCTTGGAAGGTTTCCCAGACCCTGCTTTAGAGGGAGAACCTTCTGGCTTAAGTAAGCCATGGAGGATAAGCTTATTCCTCCGTTCCTGCAGGACTCTCTGGCTAAAAGAGTGACACAAAGCACAGGAGTCCTGCAGGTGCAAAGGCCCCAGGCAGTAAACACAAGAAGTGTGACCGTCTGTCAGAGACATTTTCTGACAGCACGAGTCACACTTCTTGAAGCCTGAGACCTTGCCTTCCTTAGACATAATCCTAGGAGGAAGTCACACACAAACCCCAACACACACAAAATTAATCCCCTAACACACAACACACAGGAAGGGATTAACCAATGGGGTTTAGGCCTAACTAAACTTTTACACTAAAGGAAATAAAAAGTTTTGAAATATAAGGGAATAGGGTGGGCTGTAACACACTACAGACTATAAAAATGGATACAAGGGGGAAATAAAACCCTAACTAAGCTTTTCTCTTTTGACAAGAAAATTACTTACCTCAGCTGGCAAAGGAGACCTCTTTCGCTAAGAGGCAAACGAGATCTGAGGTAGTTCCGCCTTGCATCATGGGATATAGGGCTGCCTCGAGCTGGTAAAAGGAGTTCTCAAGCTAAAGCAAGTGCCAAGTTGGAGCCGAGGATCGGCTCCGAACCCATCCAGCAAGAATGAAGGCGAGATTGACAACTTAACATTCTAGTTTCTCACATTTAACTGCCTGCTTTTATAAGTTAAGAAAACATTATACAACTACATACAACCCTGCTAACTACTGTTATATCCTAGCTGAATAAGGCTGCAATATACTGCATGTGTTGAATGTGTACAGAATGTATTATACTGTAAGATGAGTTTACTATCTGATAAGTAACTATGAGCCTTGCTAACTGGCCATATTTACCTACGATTGTAAACCTGTTTTTGTGTGTATTCCACCATTTGTATTAACTTGTTCATTAATGTACCTCTTATGTAACCGGAACTTTTCTCCCCGGATCTCCGCTGAAAATGGACATGTGCCCAGTCGGACTTTCCCGGTCAACAAATGTAAAATAAAAATAAAAAATAAATAAATAGTAAATAAACTGGATTCAAGGAAAACATCATTCACCACTTCTAGAATAGAAGGGATGGCCAGTGGTCTGTATTGGGGCAGGTCCAGAAAAAGTTGTTTCTTTGACTGTGGGCAGTCCTGAGATTCCCATTGCAAATGTTCCCTGAGGGAGTGGAGGGTTTCCCCGAAGAAAAGGTCCTCTGGAGGGGAGGCAGAGCGGATGGATTCTTCTGCATCTGAATCCTCATAAACAGTTAAGGGCTGTTGTTCCTCTTCAAAGGCAGAATAATCAGATTCCTCAGACTCTTGGTCTGTCATAATTTCTGGAGAAGGAAGCCTTTTCCTTTTTGGGGTGGGGGCTTGAGTACCTCGGATAAGGAGATGAGATCCTTTGCCATTTTAAGCATTTGAGCTTGGGGTGGGGGAGCAGTAGCAAGATGGTGGCTAGAAGCAGATTTCCTAAGTGTGGCCTGGCTTTGAGGCCTGAGAGAATCCGTCAGTCTCTGAGAAACAGTAATCAGAAGAGAGGATGTCGTTTTTTGTCTAGAATTAGTAGAGGGAATGGCCACCTCAGAAGCTGGTGCCTTCGTTGTGGCTCTGGACCCAACCAAGGCAGAGACAGCCAAAGGCTTGGAAGATGAAGTGAATTTCTACAGCATACTGGACGCTGAAAGAGTCTCAGCAGAGGCCTGCGTAGAAAGCATGTCGGGTATTAGGGGCTGCAAAAGCACCTCACTGAATTCCGGAGAACTGACGACTTGCTTAGCGATACCATCGTCGGAAGGCTTAGCCTTGTGTGGCCTGTCTCTATCTTTACGTTTTTTTGGAATATCGGCGGATTGTTGGCTGATGGACGCCATACCAGAATTTGAAGATGGAATATGAAAATAATTGTCTATAAAAAGAGCTCTATGGTGAATGGTTCTCGCATTAAAGAGGGCACAGAACCAGCAACGAGCGACGTCGTGGTCTGGGCCTAAACAAGTGATGCAGTAGGAATGAAAGTCTCGGTGTTGGATCTGCTTTCCACAGGCGAGACAATTGTTAACTTTTTCAGACATCAGTTAGAGCAAGAAAAAAGGGTCCCCAACGGGGTATTTAGCTTTAGACGTTTTCTGCTGAAATTTGACTTCTGGTAGCGACCACCGGCACTCGTGCAAACTGCTTCTGCTACGGTCTCTATGGCAAGAAAGAGTGATGTAATGACGTTGGCTGCCTTGCTTTATAGTACTGACAACCTGACGTTAGACTACAGGTGACAGCAGCTGGTGCACAAAAACATTGACTCTGCTATTTGGGCCAGCCGAGGGCTACCACAGCAGGGATAACCCACAGGTGATGAATGCAGCAGTGAAACACAAAGAATATCTGAACTGGTAGAATGAGCCTTGATCTTAATTGATGGGTTCAGTTTATTATGGTCGTAAACAAAGGTGATGCAATCTCTCAACCATTTCGAAAAAATAACTTTGGAAACTGGCCATTCGAGAACTGGAAAAGGACGGGAACAATTGGTCTGATCCAAGTAAAAGTGTAATTGTCTGTGTACCTCCAACAAATGCAGTCAATATTCTCCTTTGTTTGAGAAGTCTGGGAAGAAAACTGGTAGGTCTATGGATTGATTAATATTGTAGTCAGATACTACTTTGGGTAGAAGGAGGGGTTAGTTCTAAGTGATACTCTCTCTTTGTGAAAAATTATATACAGACGTTTCACACAGAAAACCTGCAATTCTAATATTCTCCTGGCTGACATGATGGCCACCAGGAATAGAGTCTTCCAAGACAAAAATCTGATATCACAGGAGGCTGCTGGCTCAAAGGGCTGATGGACCAAGCTTCACAAGACTAGCGTTAAATTCCAAGGTTTGATGGGTTCTTTAAAAGGTGGTTTCAAATGTAAAACGCCCTTTAGGAAGGTTTTAAAGGTGATGAGACATTAAGGAAAAGTCATCAAAGCCATTATGAAAATTTGAAATAGCAGCTAGATGAACTCTAATGGTCAAAGCTAGAGCTCCCAATTGAAATGTGGTTGATAAGTATTGCAATACCTTATTAACTGAGGCTGAGAATGGGTCAACTCCCTCTCCATGAGAGCAAAGCACAAATAAATCTGTTCCATTTACTAAGGTAAAGTTTCCTAGTGGATGGTTTATGAGAAGCCAGAAAGTACAGTTGTGTACACTTACCATAAATGTAGATATTCAAGTGCATTCACTGATTGCAGTCATCACATTTGGGTTATCTGCCTACAGGTAGCCCTCAGTCGGTCTGAGTACCAAAGTCTTGGGATTTCTGCATCGGATGCTGTCGCCTCCTCCATGACATCAGGTCGTCAGGGGTATAAAAGATGTAGCTGATGCCATTACATCAGTTTTTCTTGCCCCAGATGTCAGGAGCCCCCAAAATAAGAAGCAATTACATGGTGAGGAACACCTCCAGTAAAAAGAAAATACCATTGCCATAAGATATGGCCAAAAAGAGGATAGGTAGAAAGTAGAGAAAAGTCAGGGGGCTGGAGGGAGAGTAACCAGGACTGCAACAGTGAATACATTCGAACATCTACATTTATGGTAAGTGTACACAACTATACTATGTTCTTCATGTTTCACTGTTGCAGTCATCACACTTGGGTGGATTCCCAAAGCTGAGGAAGAATGGAGGCAGTCAAGCAGTATAACAGCTGGCTAGCAGGCCTTGTAAGACTGATGTGGCAAATCCAGCTCTGGATTTAGAAAAGATAGGTAAGTGGAAATGCTTGGTGAAGGTGTGTACAGAAATCCAAGTTGCAGCTTCCAGGATGTCCCTGGTAGGGACTCCCCTGAGAAATGCTGTAGATGTTGAGGTTGCCCTGGTGGAATGAGTTCTGATCCCCTGTGGGGTAGGTTTTCCATGGTGTTTGTAGCAGAAATGGATGCAGTGTGCTAGCCATTTGGAAATGGCTTGCTTTGAAATGGCCTTGCCCTCTGCCCCTGTAGCAATGCTGACTAGCAGCTGGTCAGATTTTCTGAAAGGTTTAGTCCTGTCAAGGTAGAACCTAAGCTGTCTGTGCACGTCCAAGGAGTGCAGGATCCTTTCCCCTTTATTCTGAGAACTAGGGAAAAAGGTTGGTAAATGGATGGATTGGTTTAAAGGCACACTGGATACCACCCTGGGCATAAATAATGGGTTAGTCCTGAGGGAAACCCTGTCAGCATGGAAAATAATGAAGGGTTCCACAGCCATTAGTGCCTGTAACTCAGACACTCTTCTTGCTGAAGAAAGGCTCATCCAGACTCTGCTACACTTTGCTGTGAAGGAAAGGTTAGTTTGCTTATATTTTTTGTATTACTGTATTGCCTTTCTATATTTTGAATACTGTAGTTTGTTTTCTTTACCTTGTGTTTTGCTTGCATTCTGTTTTAACAGCATATTAAAACTTCAAAAGAGACCACAGCTCTCTCTGTTCTGAGTCAGGCAGAATTTTTCCTGCCCTCCCACCCATTTAAGTTGTCTTGTTAAATACCACTGTCTTTCTAGTTGCCCGCCTCTTATGTTAATCTGACCATATATCTCATTTCTCTCTACTTTCACTGGCTTATGTGAGTAATCACAAAATCATCATTTTGAAATCCCACCCCTTCAATTATTTAAATTTATTGGCCATCCTACAGTATTTCATAGTACCAAATTACAAAAGTGACCACCCCTTTCAATCCATCTTGCAGTTTTAAAATAGTAACTCTCCACTAAACCTTAACTTTTAAATAGGTAAAACTCAAGTTACCTACTTTCACATCTAACTTCTCTAGTGCACACTGCAGAGTGCATTCTTTTCAATCTTACCTTTAAGCATCCCTGTGACTAGCACTTTCTCTAATACCTGCTGGAAAGCACTAGGAAGCCTTAAACTCATACAAACACTGAACTCTCCTTGTTAATAAGGAGAAATTAATAGTAAGCACTAAACAGCCTATAATTGCAAAGTACCTTGCTAAGGAAACAGCTCCTGTACTTTACAAAGAAAAAAAAAAAGCCCCAAACCAGGCATGTCCAAGGGTCAGCTTCCGGTGATTTCTCCTGTCCACCTGGTGAATCTGGGCATACTGGGGCAATGCAGCAATTGCCTCATGTACACAGACAACCCTCTCCTCCTACCACCCAACACTACAACCTGTGAGAGATGCACTTACATTGCCAAGTGGTTGAACTTGAAAGAAATCTTTTACTGTTTGCATAGATTTTGCTTTGTCTTCCATCTTTTTAAGCACCTCTTCTGCTTTTTCCCCAAACAGGCATTCCTTACCTAGGGGTGCAGCAATACGTTTAGACTTGACATGATCAAGGATAGGTTGTTCCTTCAGCCATGCACATCTTCTAATAACAGATCCTGTCACTGCTGCCCTGCTAGAGGCTTCTAGGGCATCATATCCACATTGTAAAGAGTGCTTGGCCACTTGACCACCACAGTGAAGTAATTCTGCCAGCTCTTTTGAGTTGGCACCGTCAGGAGAGGTAGCAATCTTCTGCTTTATTTGTTCCAAAGTGTGTTGTTGGAACTGACAATTGAGTGCTCTGATAGCTAAGATTGCAGAGGTGTATACTTTCTTATCCCATCTGTCCGGAGTTCTGGAGTCTTTGTCAGAAGGAAGAGGATTCTTGGCAGAACTAGTCGTAGCTCCTTTGGGTCCCTGTGTAATGACTTCAGGGTCTGCAGCAGGATTCCTGTACAGATATTTGTGAGAATCCGGTACTCTGTAGTATCCATCAGGTTTAGTTGGAGCAGGAGGCAGGGCATCAGGGACTAAACTGTTCTAGCCAAACTCCACTCACCTACATCATGGCTTTACCCAAGTTATCACTACCCCCACCAGGAATGACAAAAGATCTGAATGCCAATCCATACTGAACTGGATACTCTTGTTCTACCCATCCCTTGCATCCCTAACTGGATGTCTACCAGACATTCTCAGTGACCACCAACCAACATATCTACTAAGAGCCAAATCTCCTCAAATAAACCATGCAACTCTAAGAGAAGTCAGAACTAAAAAGAACTTTAACCCTAATGACTTCATCAATTACCTAAGATGTTGCAACTGGACCCTTCTTAATCAATTACCCCTAGAAGAGGCAGTAATGTACTTTAATATAACCTTCATAGAAATTCTTAACCACCATGCTCCCTCTAGAGCCACAAGAATAAAAGCTAAATATGCACCCTGGCTTTACTAAACCCACCAAAACTATTCTATTAGGAAAGGGAGAAAGCATGGAACTAATTTCACAAAACCAAAACCCAACTAGACAAACTAACCTATTTAGAATTAAGGAATAAAGCCAAAAAATACATCAAAATGGACAAAATCAACTATTACCAAAACCTACAAGAAAAACATGTAAAAAACCCTCAGAAGTTCTGGTCTGCAATCAACTCTCTATTGTAACCTGGAAAAACAACAACGCCCTCACCCACAACTGAGAACAATCATGATAACATCCCCACCCAGTTTAATACATATTTTACTGAAGCAAATAATCAACTGAATACCACACACCCCTCCTTAACAAACACACCAACTACAACAGAACCACTCGAACAACAAATTAATACATCCCACTTTACCTTTCAGCCAGTATCAACCAAAACTATTCAAAAATTTCTCCAAAAGCTCAAACCCACTACTCTGGCTGCTGATAACCTACCCTTGGAATACCTCCAAATAGCTGCACCAGCTATAGTCCACCCTGTTGCAATCCTCATCAATAGGTCCATCTCCGAGTGCGAAGTACCACACATATGGAAAACCTCCTATATTATACCATTACACAAAGGAGGTAACTCCTTTGAATTCAACAATTACCGTCCTATTGCTATTTTATCACCCTTATCAAAAATCTTAGAACGGGTCATACACACACAACTCATGGTACCTTCAAAAAAAAACAATTTGCTATCCAAAAACCAACATGGCTTTAGACCCTTTCATAGTACCACCACCGCACTAATAGCATTCACTAACAGCATTAATCAGTTCAGATATAATGGCCAACTAGTCTCTGCCATATTCTTAGACTTATCTAAAACATTCAATATGGTGGATCATAACAAACTTCTCCATACTCTATCTACCCTAAAACTCAGTTTCTCCTCCTTCAAATGGTTTGAAAACTATCTATCAGGTCGCCAACAGGCCATAAAATGGCAGAACCAAATATCCTCTCTACTACCAGTATCCTTAGGAGTCCCACAAGGCTCCACCCTAGGTCCATTACTCTTCACTCTATTCGCCAATCAATTCTCATCCTACATGACAAAAGGCACAATAATTCAATATGCAGATGACACCACAATCATATGTGCCACCCCAACACTCGATCACGAAACTGAACTAGTTGGAGTTCCCTCAACTACTTCAACTCATTCAATTGTCACTAACACATAAGTTATACCATCACTCAGATAGGATTCCAGCCGTCCAAACCCTAATACACCCTCACACTACAGCAAGAACCTTGAGATCAAGCACCCTTAACCTCCTTGAAGTTACAAGACAAAACAATGAGGAAGGTAAATCTCTCTTTAGCTGCTACATCTCCAAACTCTGGAACTCCCTACCGGTCCAAATAACATCAAATAACTCCACAACACAATTTAAAAAACTACTACGAACCCACCTCAAAAACAACTGGCTATGCTCTTGTCTTACCCCTGGGTAAATGCTGAAATACTAGAAAAATCTACATTCATTGGCAAAAGTCTATCTTCTCACATGTAACTGTCTGATTTTATAAGTATGAAATATCTTAACTCATGGATAATCTAAAATTAGAAGTTATGTACCTACCATAACGTTCCATGTTAGTTGTCTTCTCTCACCTTCTTTCTTGCTGGATGGGTTCAGAGCCGATCCTCGGCTCCGACTCGGCACTTGCTTTAGCTTGAGAACTCCTTTTACCAGCTCGAGGCAACCCTATATCCCATGATGCAAGGCGGAACTACCTCAGATCTCATTTGGTAGCTAACCTACCCTGCTAAGGACTAACCTAACATAATTTAGGAAACAAGTTCATAAAAAGAGTCCTCATATGAAGGCTCAGGAGGAAAACAACCTGAAGGAACTCTTCAAGATCTGTCCAGGCCAGGGGGTAGGAGGGAGGGACGCAAGAAAGAAGGTGAGAGAAGACAACTAACATGGAACGTTATGGTAGGTACATAACTTCTAAATGTTAAGTTGTCAATCTCGCCTTCATTCTTGCTGGATGGGACCGCCTAGCACCTGTATCCCGGGTGGCTCAATGGAACAGACTCTTGAGAACTGTGGAACCAAAACTGGCCCTATCTCTGGAGGCCAAGTCCAACTTGTAATGAGAGACAAAGGTATGAGGCGTGGCCCAAGTAGCTGCTGCACAAATAGTATCAATGGGTAGTCTATCCTGAAAAGCTGCAGAAGTGGATAGACTCCTGGTTGAGTGTGCTTTTGGTTTAGAAGATAGCTGCTTGCCTCTGAGAGAGTACACAAAAGAAATGGTGGAAGTCAACCATCTGGATAAGGTCACTTTAGAAACTGGAAGACCTATCCTGTTTTCTGCATAGGAGACAAATAATTGGTCCGATTTTCTGAATTATTTAGTTCTATGCAAATAGTACCTGAGCTGACGATGGACATCCAAAAAATGAAGCTTCTGTTCAGCTCTGTCAGAATAGTTTGGGAAGAAGACTGGTAGATCTATAGATTGGTTAATATTGGTTTGAGACACAACTTTGGGGAGAAAGGAAGGGTTCGTTCTTAATGATACCCTGTCCTTATGAAAACCAAGTAAGGGGAACGAATGCAGAGAGCTTGAATCTCGGAAACCCTTCTTGCTGAAGTGACAGCCAGTAAGAATATAGTTTTCCAGGTCAATAACTTCAAAGAACATGAAGCAGATGGTTCGAAGGGAGGTAGTATCAAGGATGCCAACATTAAGTTTAGATCCCATTGCGGAGGAGGATGCTTTATAGGCGGCTTTAGGAGAAAAACTCCTCTCAGAAAGGCCTTGCATAATCTATGAGACATAATGTTATTGTCATGCAAGCCAACATGATACTTGGAAATAGCAGCCAGTTGTACTTTAACTGTAGATGACAAGGATCCTGAATGAAAAACCTCCGCCAGAAAATCTAAAACAGAATGTACAGGAGCAGTAAAGGGATCAATATTCCTGGAATTTGCCCAAATAGAAAAACGTCGCCACTTGCTAGCATAAACAGTCCTAGTGGACGACTTTAAGGAAGACACTAAGATGTCTCTGACGGAGTCAGAGATCATCGGAAGCCTGGCTAGGGAAGGAAGTGGAGCAACCAAGCAGTGAGGTTGAGAGAATGAATGGCTCGGTGCTGCTGACCCGACTGGTGGATCAAGAGATCCGGAACTGGGTCCAGATGCCAGGGCTGCACCAGAAGGTGACGATGCAGAGACGGAAACCAAATTTGTCAAGGCCAATAAGGGGCAATGAGAATCAACTTGGCTCTCAAAACGGTGGCTTTCTGAATGACTTGTGGAATCAAGGGAAAAGGAGGAAAAGCGTACAGAAGTCCCCGGGGCCAATCCTGGGTTAAAGAGTCTCTCAGGGGTTGGCCTGGAAGGTGAAAGAGGGTGAAATAATCTGGGCACTTGTTGTTTTGAGGAGTAGCAAAAAGATCGCAACAAGGAGTGCCCCACTGCAGAAAAATCTGATCCACTACAGATTGATTGAGAGACCACTCGTGAGGCATCAGAATGGATCTGCTCAGCCTGTCCGCCAAGAGGTTGGACCTGCCGGGCATGTGCGTTGCTATCAGAAACCGATGAGAGGAGATTGCCCATTGCCAAAGTCTGAGAGCTTCTCGACACAACGGATAGGACCTGGTCCCGCCCTGCTTGTTGATGTACCAGACCACGGACATGTTGTCTGTTTGTACTGCAATAGTCCCTGTGGGAAGAAAGTCGTTGAGGGCCTGCAACGTTAAAAGCACCGCTCTCATCTCCAGGACATTTATGTGCAGATGGTATTCTATGGGTTGCCACATCCCGTGGACCATCCTGCCTTGATAATGCCCCCCCACCCGATCAGAGAGGCATCCGTAGTGACTGTGGCAACTGGAGGAGGGGAAACAAAGGGTCGGCCCTGATGAAGAAGAGGGGAAGATATCCACCAATTCAGATGAGTTCTGCACGACTGTGTGACTAAGATTTCGTGCCTCATCGGGAGACTGTGGTACGACCACTGCGTGAATAGCATCCACTGCAGAAGATGCATGTGGAAGCGAGCCAGTGGTAGTAGCACAATGGCCACAGCCATAAGACCTAGAACCTTCAGTATAAATCTGGCTTTGACCTTGTTGCTCTGCAATAAAATCCGAGCAATTTTTGGATGTCCAGAATTCTTTGATCTGTTAGTCTGGCTAACATTTTGACGGTGTTTAATTCTGCGCCTATAAAGGTGATAGATTGGCAAGGCAGCAGAGAAGATTTTTCGAAATTTACTGAAATTCCCAAACTCCTGCAAAGCTGTAGAGTGTAGTCTCTGGTCTGAAGAAGCTGACACCTGGTGGTGGCAGAGAGGAGCCAGTCGTCCAAATAAGGAAACACCTGGAATCCTTGACGTCTCAGATGAGCTGTGACCACTGCCATGCATTTGGTAAACACTCTGGGGGCTGAAGTGAGGCCAAAGGGCAGGGCTCTGAATTGGTAATGACTGGTCCCTAGCCGAAAGCGGAGAAACCTTCTTGAGCGTCTGTGAATCTTTATGTGATAGTATGCATCCTGAAGGTCTATCGAGCACATCCAATTGTCCTTGCCCAAAAAGGGCAGAATGGACTGAAGCGTGACCATCCGGAATCTTGCCTTCTTGACAAATCTGTTTAGATTGCTCAGGTCTAATATTGGTCTCCAATCTCCCGTCCTTTTGGGGACCAAAAAGAATCTCGAGTAGACGCCGGATCCTACCTGGTCTGCCGGCACAGTCTGGACGGCTCTTTTTTCTAGGAGCTTTGAAACCTCCTGTTCTGCCAAATCCCTTTGACCGGGTGAGATGTCTGGAAGGGATTGTTGAGGTACGGGATACCTTTCGAAGGGGATTTTGTAACCCTCGGATATGATCGACTGTACCCACATCTCTTGTGATAGGGATTGCCAGGCTACTGGGTACAGCAAAATCCTTCCCCCAACTGCCTCCAAGGGTGGACAGTCAGGCAACACCTCAGGGATGCTGAAAGGGCTTCTCAGGAAGAGACTCCCTGTTGCCCTGGTTCTGAGGACCCCCCCTGCCTCTAGGGTGGCGTCTATTGTTGTTACCCCCTCTGCCTCTGGGGGTAAACTGACCACGTGTGTCTGGTGTAGCTCCTTGGGCTTTGCGGAACCACATCTTCCCCCCCTTCTGACCCTTGGGATATGGTCTAGAAGGAGTGGAAAAATGGACTCCAACGGCAGAAAGAGTTTTACCGTCCTGCTCACACCTGGTCAAGGTATCCTTCACCTGAGGTCCGAACAAAGCCGAACCATCAAAGGGTATTAGTGAAGGACGCCTTAAAGGGGTCCGAAAATTACAAAGCCGCATCCAGGCTTGGCGCCTAAGAGCAACTCCTGTGCCTGCGGCCCTGCTCGCTCCATCGGCCGCATAGGATATGAGCCACATGGAGGAGTTGGATAGGGAATTCAGGATTGCTAGCTGCGAGGCAATCTTTTCTTGAGCCCCAGCAGCAGAAGGATCCTGGACCACTTCACCCAGTTCCTTGAGAATATCTCTTTGAAGCCTGGTGAAGTGACAAAGGTAGTTCAGCGAACGCATAGCAAAGGTCGCTGAAGAAAACATCCGCTTTCCATACCTGTCCATGGTCCTAGAATCCTTGTTAGGAGGATGGGCAGGTACTGAAGGATCCGCCAGTTCCTTCTTAGTGGCCGCCGCCACCACCATAGCATCCACAGAGACGCCCTTGGAAAGGAACTGTTTGTCCATAGGGGCCGTGATAAATTTGGATGGTCTCCTGGGGACAGGTTCCACAGAATCTGGAGCCGCCCACGCCTTCCAAGCCACTACCTGCATAAGTGGGTCGAAAGGCGGAGACACCCAGGAGGTGGAGGGTCGGGATCCAAAAGCCTCCAGGTATACCGACTCATCTTCGGAGGGATCAATGGATGGCCAATTCCCCCTCTGTTTGAGGAGCTCAAGGATGTCTGAGAAGGAGACATCCTCAGAGGGGGATCGGGAACCCTCCGACTCATCTAAGTCGGTATCCGATGTAGTAGACTCGGGGAGTCTGTGTGTTTCCTCTACACGCCCTTCCGAGGGGTTCACCTGCTGGATCAGGAGAAACTTCGGAAGAGGAGGAAATTCCCAATGGGGAAACCTGGGGCGATGGATCCCTGGGCCTGAGAGCAAGAGGCTGGCAAGAGGCGTCTACAGGCACTGAAGAGGGAGGAGCTAGAGGGATGGACCGTTGACCTGGCTCAGAGGCCAGGACACTCCTCATCACCTCAAAGGCTCCCCTCCCCGGGAGGCCGGAATATCCCCGCTCTGAGGATACAGGATACTTACCAAAGCCGAAGCCCCGAGAGGGAGAGCGGGGTCGGACAAGGGTCCGATGCCACTAGCCCCCTCGGAGCCGACAAGGGAAACTCGACGACCGGATCCCTCCAAGGAAGGCCTCAAGGAGGAGATCGGAGCCGAGGACGACGGAGCAGAAGGATGTATCGGCTCCGGCGCCAAAACAGTCACTGTCCCGAAGCTCCGCCCAACTCTGGTGTGGAGTCGGTGGAGGAAGTTCAAGGGGTGCGGCACTAGCCGAAGTCTGTTGAGACGGGCTATGGAGCATTTGGGCCAGTGCCTGCGACTTCAACAGCCTGCTTACCACCCTCTCTAAGTCGTGGTCAGACAGCCTGGAAGATCTCGAAGATCAGCTACGATGGCTCTGCTCCGACAAAAGAGGAGACCCCGGAGCCGAGTGGATACTCTGCAATGAAGGGGACCGAGATCTCTTTCGGGACGAAGTCATCGGAGTCGAAGTCCCCTGAATTCCAGATGGAGCCGAAGGTTTCTCGGCTCCGATGCTGGATGCTGGATAAGGTGTCGGCTCCAGCCGAAGCCGACAAGGCCACAGTAGACAAGGTGTCGGAACAAGTCGGTGCCGAACCCACTACTTTTGAAGTAGATAGATCGGTTCCAGCCAGAGCCGGAGCTACCGGAGGAGGCTTGGATACTGAAGCCTGAGCCTTCGGTGGCTTGGAAGGTTTCCCAGACCCTGCTTTAGAGGGAGAACCTTCTGGCTTAAGTAAGCCACGGAGGATAAGCTTATTCCTCCGTTCCTGCAGGACTCTCTGGCTAAAAGAGTGACACAAAGCACAGGAGTCCTGCAGGTGCAAAGGCCCCAGGCAGTAAACACAAGAAGTGTGACCGTCTGTCAGAGACATTTTCTGACAGCACGAGTCACACTTCTTGAAGCCTGAGACCTTGCCTTCCTTAGACATAATCCTAGGAGGAAGTCACACACAAACCCCAACACACACACAAAATTAATCCCCTAACACACAACACACAGGAAGGGATTAACCAATGGGGTTTAGGCCTAACTAAACTTTTTACACTAAAGGAAATAAAAAGTTTTGAAATATAAGGGAATAGGGTGGGCTGTAACACACTACAGACTATAAAAATGGATACAAGGGGGAAATAAAACCCTAACTAAGCTTTTCTCTTTTGACAAGAAAATTACTTACCTCAGCTGGCAAAGGAGACCTCTTTCGCTAAGCGGCAAACGAGATCTGAGGTAGTTCCGCCTTGCATCATGGGATATAGGGTTGCCTCGAGCTGGTAAAAGGAGTTCTCAAGCTAAAGCAAGTGCCGAGTCGGAGCCGAGGATCGGCTCCGAACCCATCCAGCAAGAATGAAGGCGAGATTGACAACTTAACATTCTAGTTTCTCACATTTAACTGCCTGCTTTTATAAGTTAAGAAAACATTATACAACTACATACAACCCTGCTAACTACTGTTATATCCTAGCTGAATAAGGCTGCAATATACTGCATGTGTTGAATGTGTACAGAATGTATTATACTGTAAGATGAGTTTACTATCTGATAAGTAACTATGAGCCTTGCTAACTGGCCATATTTACCTACGATTGTAAACCTGTTTTTGTGTGTATTCCACCATTTGTATTAACTTGTTCATTAATGTACCTCTTATGTAACCGGAACTTTTCTCCCCGGACCTCCGCTGAAAATGGACATGTGTCCAGTCAGACTTTCCCGGTCAGCAAATATAAAATAAAAAATAAAATAAATAAATAGTAAATAAACTGGATTCAAGGAAAACATCATCCACCACTTCTAGAATAGGAGGGTTGGCCAGTGGTCTGTGCCGGGGCAGGTCCAGAAACTCCCTAAGTCGTTTCTTTGACGTGGGTAGTCCTGAGATTCCCATTGAAAATGTTCCCTGAGGGAGTGGAGGGTTTCCCCGAAGAAAAGGTCCTCTGGAGGGAAGGCAGAGGGGATGGATTCCTCTGTATCTGAATCCTCATAAACAGTTAAGGGCTGTTGTTCCTCTTCAAAGGCAGAATAATCAGATTCCTCAGACTCTTGGTCTGTCATAATTTCTGGAGAAGGAAGCCTTTTCCTTTTTGGGGTGGGGGCTTGAGTACCTCGGATAAGAGAGATGAGATCCTCTGCCATTTTAAGCATTTGAGCTTGGGGTGGTGGAGCAGTAGCAAGATGGTGGCTAGAAGCAGATTTCCTAAGTGTGGCCAGGCTTCGAGGCCTGAGAGAATCCGTCAGTCTCTGAGAAACAGTAATCAGAAGAGAGGATGTCGTTTTTTGTCTAGAATTAGTAGAGGGAATGGCCACCTCAGAAGCTGGTGCCTTCGTTGTGGCTCTGGACCCAACCAAGGCAGAGACAGCCAAAGGCTTGGAAGATGAAGTGAATTTCTACAGCATACTGGACGCTGAAAGAGTCTCAGCAGAGGCCTGCGTAGAAAGCATGTTGGGTATTAGGGGCTGCAAAAGCACCTCACTGAATTCCGGAGAACTGACGACTTGCTTAGCGATACCATCGTCGGAAGGCTTAGCCTTGTGTGGCCTGTCTCTATCTTTACGTTTTTTTGGAATATCGGCGGATTGTTGGCTGATGGACGCCATACCAGAATTTGAAGACGGAATATGAAAATAATTGTCTATGAAAAGAGCTCTATGGTGAATGGTTCTCGCATTAAAGAGGGCACAGAACCAGCAACGAGCGACGTCGTGGTCTGGGCCTAAACAAGTGATGCAGTAGGAATGAAAGTCTCGGTGTTGGATCTGCTTTCCACAGGCGAGACAATTGTTAACTTTTTCAGACATCAGTTAGAGCAAGAAAAAAGGGTCCCCAACGGGGTATTTAGCTTTAGACGTTTTCTGCTGAAATTTGACTTCTGGTAGCGACCACCGGCACTCGTGCAAACTGCTTCTGCTACGGTCTCTATGGCAAGAAAGAGTGATGTAATGACGTTGGCTGCCTTGCTTTATAGTACTGACAACCTGACGTTAGACTACAGGTGACAGCAGCTGGTGCACAAAAACATTGACTCTGCTATTTGGGCCAGCCGAGGGCTACCACAGCAGGGATAACCCACAGGTGATGAATGCAGCAGTGAAACACAAAGAATATCTGAACTGGTAGAATGAGCCTTGATCTTAATTGATGGGTTCAGTTTATTATGGTCGTAAACAAAGGTGATGCAATCTCTCAACCATTTCAAAAATAACTTTGGAAACTGGCCATTCGAGAACTGGAAAAGGACGGGAACAATTGGTCTGATCCAAGTAAAAGTGTAATTGTCTGTGTACCTCCAACAAATGCAGTCAATATTCTCCTTTGTTTGAGAAGTCTGGGAAGAAAACTGGTAGGTCTATGGATTGATTAATATTGTAGTCAGATACTACTTTGGGTAGAAGGAGGGGTTAGTTCTAAGTGATGCTCTCTCTTTGTGAAAAATTATATACAGACGTTTCACACAGAAAACCTGCAATTCTAATATTCTCCTGGCTGACATGATGGCCACCAGGAATAGAGTCTTCCAAGACAAAAATCTGAGATCACAGGAGGCTGCTGGCTCAAAGGGCTGATGGACCAAGCTTCACAAGACTAGCGTTAAATTCCAAGGTTTGATGGGTTCTTTAAAAGGTGGTTTCAAATGTAAAACGCCCTTTAGGAAGGTTTTAAAGGTGATGAGACATTAAGGAAAAGTCATCAAAGCCATTATGAAAATTTGAAATAGCAGCTAGATGAACTCTAATGGTCAAAGCTAGAGCTCCCAATTGAAATGTGGTTGATAAGTATTGCAATACCTTATTAACTGAGGCTGAAATGGGTCAACTCCCTCTCCATGAGAGCAAAGCACAAATAAATCTGTTCCATTTACTAAGGTAAAGTTTCCTAGTGAATGGTTTATGAGAAGCCAGAAAGTACAGTTGTGTACACTTACCATAATTGTAGATATTCAAGTGCATTCACTGATTGCAGTCATCACATTTGGGTTATCTGCCTACAGGTAGCCCTCAGTCGGTCCGAGTACCAAAGTCTTGGGATTTCTGCATCGGATGCTGTCGCCTCCTCCATGACATCAGGTCGTCAGGGGTATAAAAGATGTAGCTGATGCCATTACATCAGTTTTTCTTGCCCCAGATGTCAGGAGCCCCCAAAATAAGAAGCAATTACATGGTGAGGAACACCTCCAGTAAAAAGAAAATACCATTGCCATAAGATATGGCCAAAAAGAGGATAGGTAGAAAGTAGAGAAAAGTCAGGGGGCTGGAGGGAGAGTAACCAGGACTGCAACAGTGAATACATTCGAACATCTACATTTATGGTAAGTGTACACAACTATACTATGTTCTTCATGTTTCACTGTTGCAGTCATCACACTTGGGTGGATTCCCAAAGCTGAGGAAGAATGGAGGCAGTCAAGCAGTATAACAGCTGGCTAGCAGGCCTTGTAAGACTGATGTGGCAAATCCAGCTCTGGATTTAGAAAAGATAGGTAAGTGGAAATGCTTGGTGAAGGTGTGTACAGAAATCCAAGTTGCAGCTTCCAGGATGTCCCTGGTAGGGACTCCCCTGAGAAATGCTGTAGATGTTGAGGTTGCCCTGGTGGAATGAGTTCTGATCCCCTGTGGGGTAGGTTTTCCATGGTGTTTGTAGCAGAAATGGATGCAGTGTGCTAGCCATTTGGAAATGGCTTGCTTTGAAATGGCCTTGCCCTCTGCCCCTGTAGCAATGCTGACTAGCAGCTGGTCAGATTTTCTGAAAGGTTTAGTCCTGTCAAGGTAGAACCTAAGCTGTCTGTGCACGTCCAAGGAGTGCAGGATCCTTTCCCCTTTATTCTGAGAACTAGGGAAAAAGGTTGGTAAATGGATGGATTGGTTTAAAGGCACACTGGATACCACCCTGGGCATAAATAATGGGTTAGTCCTGAGGGAAACCCTGTCAGCATGGAAAATAATGAAGGGTTCCACAGCCATTAGTGCCTGTAACTTAGACACTCTTCTTGCTGAAGAAAGGCTTATCCAGACTCTGCTACACTTTGCTGTGAAGGAAAGGTTAGTTTGCTTATATTTTTTGTATTACTGTATTGCCTTTCTATATTTTGAATACTGTAGTTTGTTTTCTTTACCTTGTGTTTTGCTTGCATTCTGTTTTAACAGCATATTAAAACTTCAAAAGAGACCACAGCTCTCTCTGTTCTGAGTCAGGCAGAATTTTTTCCTGCCCTCCCACCCATTTAAGTTGTCTTGTTAAATACCACTGTCTTTCTAGTTGCCCGCCTCTTATGTTAATCTGACCATATATCTCATTTCTCTCTACTTTCACTGGCTTATGTGAGTAATCACAAAATCATCATTTTGAAATCCCACGCCTTCAATTATTTAAATTTATTGGCCATCCTACAGTATTTCATAGTACCAAATTACAAAAGTGACCACCCCTTTCAATCCATCTTGCGGTTTTAAAAATAGTAACTCTCCACTAAACCTTAACTTTTTAAATAGGCAAAACTCAAGTTACCTACTTTCACATCTAACTTCTCTAGTGCACACTGCAGAGTGCATTCTTTTCAATCTTACCTTTAAGCATCCCTGTGACTAGCACTTTCTCTAATACCTGCTGGAAAGCACTAGGAAGCCTTAAACTCATACAAACACTGAACTCTCCTTGTTAATAAGGAGAAATTAATAGTAAGCACTAAACAGCCTATAATTGCAAAGTACCTTGCTAAGGAAACAGCTCCTGTACTTTACAAAGAAAAAAAAAAGCCCCAAACCAGGCATGTCCAAGGGTCAGCTTCCGTGATTTCTCCTGTCCACCTGGTGAATCTGGGCATACTGGGACAATGCAGCAATTGCCTCATGTACACAGACAACCCTCTCCTCCTACCACCCAACACTACAACCTGTGAGAGATGCACTTACATTGCCAAAATGGAAGCAAAGCTCTCTCCACCCAAGATTGTGCTAAACAGTCAAGAGGAGAAGGTTAACACCCACTCTACACCTCAAGCAACACATAGCCCTTTTAAACCCGCACCACCAACACCCACATATAGCAACACTAAATCCACATATGCAGAGGCCCTTAACAGTAACCTGCCCAAGCAACAAAGACCTCTGAAGCTGAAACGCAAACAAACACCAATCACAACCAATGTGTCACATAGTTCACAACACCAGTGTGCCACCCAGCAACAGCCCCTAAGGCAAGACAATGTACCTAACACTTTAGTCATAGGTGACTCTATAGTCCGGCACACTGATGTCCCTCTCACCAGGTTGAATAAGGAGAGAATTACAGTCAGCTGCCTGTCGGGTGCCAGGATCCGCCACATAACGCATGCACTCAAGTCACTCCACAACAAGTACAAATATGACTCTGTCATTGTCCATGTTGGAGTGAATGACTTGAGACGCACTCCCTGGACTACATGAAACGAGACATGGAAGAGCTCTCGGATCATGTGGCCCAGGCAGGTATGACCCTAGCCCTGAGTAGCATCCTGCCTTCCCAGAATGATACCACAATATAAGGATAAAATGATTGACTTCAACAATTGGCTAAGCTTATGGTGTCATTCAAAGGGGATCCAGTATCTGTCTGCCTGGGATGACATGATTGATAGACCACGATGCTTTGCCAGAGATGGTCTGCACCTGTCACCCCTGGGATTCAGGTTACTGGCTAAGGCTCTTGCCACCCTATAGTGCCTTTTTTAGGCAAACTTCAAAGGACAAAACCACCACCGTAACAGGTACAAGCATGCAAAATCTGAAGGTAATGCTACTCAATGCTAGAAGTCTAAACCTCAAAATGCACTCTCTTGAGGCACTCCTAAAAATGGAGAACATCGATATCTGTGCAGTAACTGAGACCTGGTTCAAGGCTCCAGAGAGCACCCCTGCAATACCAGGCTACAACTCTTACCACACTTTTCGCCACCAAACCAGGACCAAAACACTAAAGGTGGAGGAGTGTCAATATTCACCAAGGATATTCACACCACCAGGCTAGTTGGCCAACACAATGTGTCTGAAATTCTCCAAGTGCAACTAACACTAGGTAAGACTGCAATCCAAATTGTAGCTTGCTACAGATCCCCCACCATACCCCAAGATTCTCACTACACCTTTTAAACATACTGGAAAATATTAAGATAGAACCAAACACCCTAATACTGGGTGATTTTAACTACCCTACCATTAACTGGGAAAACTACTCATGTCCCAACACCTTTGCGCAACGGTTCTTGGAATTCATAAATTCCAACGCCCTGGATCAACTAATCCATAGTCCCACCAGGAGCTCCAATATCCTAGACCTGGTCATTACCAACATGGCAAATCAATGCTCCATACCTATGGTCACCCCCTCGTTAGTCAGGTCTGACCATAAGCTAATCACCCTTAACATCCACATCCCACTTCCACCCCCCAGTAAAGAAACCACCATAAAAAACTTCTCCAAAGCCAACTTCATGCTACTCAAGTCAGAAGTGACAAACTTCATGACACCCATGCAGACGGGAACTGAAAGTTCAACTGCTGAATCCTACACTAAGGCACTGTACGAGCACATCCACTCATGCATGAATCGTGCCACCCCAAATAGAACCAAAATGCTCTCATCCAAAAAAAGGAAGCCAATCTGGTGGTCCCCTGCCATAAACAAACTTTACAACAAAAGGAAGAAACTTTGCAGAAAAGAGGAAAATCCCAGGATGCAAAAACTCCTTACTAGCCTCAGTAAGAAACTGAGATGCCTCATAAAATCCTCCAAAGCTAGTTATGAAAATAAAATTGCCAAAGATTCCAAAGACAACCACAAAGCATTCTATAACTATGTCAAGAATCTAAATGGCAATGCTCAGATCTGCTCTGAGCTAAAACAGAATGGCAATAAATATATTGATCCAAAGGATATTGCCAATATCCTGGCAGATCGATTCAGTGCCAACTTCACCCCTCTCACCCCTAAATGGCCCATCTCAATACCGAAGATTGCCAAATTCCAGTAATAACGGCCACACAGGTACAAAACGCACTCTCTAAAGCCAAGAATACAGCATCCATGGGACCAGATGACATCCCGGCTGTGTACTACATGAACTACAATATGAACTGGCACCTCACCTAAGTGTCATGTTTAATCATAGCCTCACCTCAGGTTTCGTGCCCACTGAGTGGCGCAGAGCTACAGTTATCCCAATCCACAAGGGGATCCACCTTGGATCCCGGAAACTACCGTCCCATCAGTCTGACAAGCCTTATCTACAAGGCCATGGAGCGTATTATCATGGAACTTATAAACAAAGACATTGGCAACCTTCAAACACTGGACCCCACCCAGTTTGGGTTTGTGAAGGGCCAATCTTGTCTCCTGAACCTGACTGACTTCTTTGAATCAGTCTCCAGAGCCATGGACAAGGGTAAGGTGGTCCACACAGCCTATCTAGACCTTGCCAAGGCCTTTGACACCATCCCCCACTCTGGAATCATAGATAAACTTACTAAGTTGGGTATTAATCCCTATGTCACCCAATGGGTTGCTAAATGGCTTACTGATAGAACCCACACTGTAAAAGTAGCCGACTCCAAATCCAGCTCCAGACAAGTGACAAGTGGAGTACCTCAGGGTTCAGTCCTGGGGCGCTCTTGTTTGGCATCTACTTCTCTGAAGTACAGGTCAACACTAAGGGACTCTGGCTAACAAAGTTTGCAGATGACTGCAAACTGGGAGCCATTATTGAATCCCCAAATGATGTGGATACTCTACAAAAGGGCCTTACAGAAACAGATGCTTGGTGCCAGAGCCATGGGCTCAAGCTCAATGCCAAGAAATGTATTGTTATCCCTTTGGGAAAAAAACATGTATCCATGAATTACCATATAGGTGGCAGTACACTAAACACAGAAAGTGTGATAAGAGACTTAGGGACACAGGTGGACAGTGGTCTCACCTTCGATAACCACATCGCCACAACAGCCAGGAAATCCTTCTATGTGGCACACCTCATCACGAAGGGCTTTTCATCCAGAAAAAAGGAGGTCATTGTCCCACTGTACTCATCCCTCATTAGACCCATTATAGAATACAACGCCCCATTTGGTATGTATCTCTCAAGACATCTGCAACAACTGGAAAGGCCTCAGAAATACCTCACTAAAAGAATCACAGGCCTAAAGCAGATGCCCTACGCTGACCGCCTTAAAAAACTCCAGCTATACTCTGTCGCATATCGTCTACTCAGAGGCGATCTCTGCTTAACATACAAGGCCATGTCAAACCCAGAGCTGTTGGACATGCTACACTTAAAGAAATCCCAATCCCTCAGAGCTACACGCTCTAGGGATCTAAACCTTGTCATCACAATAAACAAAACATGCTGGAGGGATAGGTTCCTGACCCAGAGACTCCCCAGACTCTGGAATAGATTGCCCATACATGTCAAGCAGAGTGCCTCTTTGGACCTCTTCAAGAGGAAGCACCAAAAAGACTGAAACAAACTGGAGAACCACAAAAGTAGCAAACGGAACTGCGAACAAAGTACACCAAAGCAGGTACAAACTCCCAATTGGTTTTAAGTAAAAAGTCTGATTTAATGAACTAAGCGCTTTCGGAAGGTCCCGTGCCCTTCCTTCTTCAGAAGTAACAGACAACAGATAAAATCAAACAAGATTTCAGGCAGCAGCTCGTATTTAAAAACCATCAATCATTAGTTAACTAATTAAACAATTAAACAATAAAGCATTAAAAGCCACAGTGTGGAAGATGACGAACAACACCAGGTCTGCTTTTCCTTACAGCAGATTTAAAAATAAAACGAAGTGTTATACTGTAAGGTAATCTATTCGAAAAAAATGCATACAGTATTGATAAATTAAGTTAATAAGTCAGTGTTGACACTACATACATTTTATGACTTACATGAACAGTTATTGTAGCATCATTAATAAAAAATAAATCTAAGATGCTTGTTTGAATACTTTTTAAATACTTTTTAAATACTATTTAAATGCTTTTTAAGTATTTTTTAACTACTCTTTAAATACTTTTAAATTGTTAACTAAAATTAATTACATTGAGTTGGTAATAAGTGCTACTTTACAAAAAAAATATTATTAAGCACATTTAAAACAATTACAATAGAAAATCAAGAACAACTTACAACACTTTAACATAATAGCTAAACTGAATTAAGCAGGTGTTTACAAGCCTAGTTCATAAAACTGGCAAATAAGCTATCTTTTTAATGCCAGTTTTTTCAAAATACAGGCAATAGATGTTTGTTCGTTTAAACCTGGTAAATAACCAGCTGCAGTCCTTATTTGCCAAAATAATTCTTCCATCTCCAGATGGATTTGCCATGGGCCAATGTATGGGGTATGGTCTACCTGCTTTAACACTGTAAATTTAAATTTATGCGTTGGGTATTCGATAATGTGGCAAGCCAAAGCGTTTGTTTCATCTTTCTTGTTCATGGCGTAAGAATGTTCATATATATGCTGTTTAAGCTTACGCTCAGATTTTCCTATATAAAAGGCATGACAATCTGAGCAAGTTGCTACATAAACTATTGCCTTGGTATTGCAATTGAATTTGCCTCTAATTTTGTAGTCAATGTTGTTAATTTTTACCGAATGCCCTTCTTTAATAAACCTACATTGGCTACAGAACCCACATTTTGCCATACCAAAATTGTGTGTACGCATAGTGGGCTTTCCAGCCTCTAATAAGGTTTTAAGATTCATGTATCCATGAATTACCATATAGGTGGCAGTACACTAAACACAGAAAGTGTGATAAGAGACTTAGGGACACAGGTGGACAGTGGTCTCACCTTCGATAACCACATCGCCACAACAGCCAGGAAATCCTTCTATGTGGCACACCTCATCAAGAAGGGCTTTTCATCCAGAAAAAAGGAGGTCATTGTCCAACTGTACTCATCCCTCATTAGACCCATTATAGAATACAACGTCCCATTTGGTATGTATCTCGAAAGACATCTGCAACAACTGGAAAGGCCTCAGAAATACCTCACTAAAAGAATCACAGGCCTAAAGCAGATGCCCTACGCTGACCGCCTTAAAAAACTCCAGCTATACTCTGTCGCATATCGTCTACTCAGAGGCGATCTCTGCTTAACATACAAGGCCATGTCAAACCCAGAGCTGTTGGACATGCTACACTTAAAGAAATCCTAATCCCTCAGAGCTACACGCTCTAGGGATCTAAACCTTGTCATCACAATAAACAAAACATGCTGGAGGGATAGGTTCCTGACCCAGAGACTCCCCAGACACTGGAATAGATTGCCCATACATGTCAAGCAGAGTGCCTCTTTGGACCTCTTCAAGAGGAACCTTGACGATTGGATGGGAGAAAGGAAATTCACCCCAGGGATCACGTCAGTCACCCTGCTAGACAGGGGTCCAGGAAAGTAAATAATGTGGGAAGAAATAGCCAGGGAATTGTTATGGCTAGGCTTGTATAGGCCCTAGGGCTGATAGCCTAGTACCAACCTATGAACCTATGAACCTATGATGGCTAGAAGTAAGGCTGTTTTTCAAGAGAGGAATTTTAACTCTGCTCTAGTACAAAGTTGAGGTCCCAGGCAGGGGTGGGAGCTTTCCTCGGGGGCCTTAAATTGTTAGCTCCTCTCAGGAACTGTTTGATGAGAGGGCAAGAAAAGAGAGGCGGCTCAGTATTGTAATGAGTTGAAATGGCAGAGGCATGAATCTTAATTGATGAGATGGATAGGCCTTTGTGGAGCAGCTCTGCTAGGTAATCTAGGATTTGAGGTAAGGGGGGCACGGCTGTGTCCTTTCCTTGAGACTTGCTCCAAGAACAATATCTTTTCCACTTTTCTGAATAGCATTTCCTAGTACTAGACTTTCTGGCCTCAAGGATGACGTCCACCACATGTTTGCTGAGGGTTGCTGGTGGTGTATTCAGGGGATACGCCAGGCTGCAAGGTTCAGGGTTTGCAGCTGTGGATGCAAAATCTGTCCCTCCTGCTGGGACAGCAGGTAGGGGGGTCTGATGTAGATGCCAGGGTGGCACTGCTGTCACACTGAGTAGGAGTGGGTACCAGTGCTGGCGTGGCCAGTCTGGGGCAATAAGGATTGTCCTTGGTCTGTCCTGTTTGATCTTGAGTAGTACTTTTGACAGGCGAGGCAGAGGGGGAAAGGCATAAATTGAGAGGTTTTCCCATGTAAAGGATAGGGCATCCACTTTCCATGCTTGGCTGTGAGGATTTCTGGTGTGAAATTTGCTCGATTGATGGCTTTGGGGGGAGGCAAAGAGGTCTACCTCTGGTGTCCCCACCTGTGGATTAGAAGTTTGAATGAGTTGGGTTCCATTTTCCACTTGGGTGGGTCCAGTAGATTTCTGCTTAAGTCGTCTGCCAGTGAATTTTTGTTTGCCTGGCAGGAATTGAGCTTGCAGGTGCACTTGGTTGCTCAAGACTGTGTTCCACAGGGCAATGGCTAACCTGCAGAGTGGGTAGGAATGAGTTCCCCCTGCTTGTTTATATACCACATAAGTGTGGTGTTGTCTGTCTTTATAAGTTGTCCTGGAAGGATAATGCATTTGAAGGCTGTCAGAGCATTCTGTACAGCTAACATTTCTTTTTGATTGACATGCAGGGGAATTTGTCCTGGGCTCCATTTGCCTTGAATACATGTGCCTGCCATGTGAGCCCCCCCATGCAGAGTCTGATGTGTCTGTTGTCATGGTTTGGGCGGCGAGGGGTTGAGTGAAAGGAAGCCCCTTGCTGTGGTTGCATGCCTCTGCCCACCAAAGGAACTCTGCCCTTAGACAAGGAATGATAGGAATCAGTGTTTCCAGGTCCTGAGAATGTTGACACCAGAGACTTTTTAAGCACCACTGAAGTTTTCTCATATGCAGTCTTGCATATGGAATTAGTAGAATGCATGAAGCTATGAACCCTAGGGCTTGCAGATAGCTGGGTTTTGGTGGCCATTAGTTTGAAGTAGTTTGTCAAATAAACCTGTTTTTCTGGAGTGAGGAATGCCATCTGGGAAGTTTTGTTCAAGCTTGCTCCCAGGAATACAATCTTTTGGCTGGGCACCAGTTGTGATTACTTTTCGTTGATGGTGTACCCCAGGGAAGTTAGGAGTCTCTTTACAAATGCCAGGTGCTGAAGTAGCAATTCCTGACTGTCCACCTGAATCAGGCAATCATCCAAGTATGGGTAAATTTGAATATTTCTCTGCCTGCAGTATGCAACAGCTGGAGTCAGGCACTTTGTGAATACCCTGGGAGCAGTAGATAAGTTAAAGGGAAGTGCAGAGAACTGATAGTGCAATACAGCCTGCCCTGAAATGTAGATATTTCCTGCAAGATTCCATTACGGGGATGTGCAGATAAGCTTCTTTTAAGTCTAGGGTGACTAGCCAGGCATCCTTGGCTAGCATAGGAAAAGGTTGTTGCAGTGTAAGCATTTTGAATTTTGGGACCACCAGGAAGGTGTTGAGAATTGTCAGATCCAGGACAGGGTGCCAAGAGCTCCTTTTTCTAGGCACCAGGAACAGTCTGGAGTAGAAACTCTGTCCCCTTTGCTCTATTTGAACAGGTTGAATTGCACTGATAGTGAGAAGAGAAAGTACTTGCTTTTGAGCCTCTGCCCACTGGTTTGGAGGAAGGTCTGGCAACCCGCTTGGGGTTGGCAGTGAGTGGAAGTAGAATCTGTATCCCTGTGATACAATGTTTAGGATCCATCAGTCCTGGGTAATGGACATCCAGTTTTTTGCATGCAGGGTGAGTTTTCCTCCTAGCGGTGCAAGTACTTGGGCATGGCTGGGAAGGATGACAGACAAGTCATTGTGAACTTTTTCCATAAGGGGGTGGCTTACCACTCCCTGTTTTTGAGGTGGGAGCACTCCATTGTTTATTTCTCTGCATACCCTGATACTGTAGTCATGGTGGTCTGTTGCCTCTGGATTTGGACTGAGAAGGCCTGGGAGGGACTGGAAAGGACCAGTTTTTAGAAGGCCAAAGCCTACTGAATCTAGATGGCTGCACCTGTAAGAAATATTTAACAGTTTGCATAGATTTAGCTTTTTCCTCCATCTTTTTAAGAACTTCTTCTGCTTTTGTGCCAAACAAACATTCCTGGTTTAATGGAGCATCTAGTAATTTGCTTTGACATGGTCTAGCAAGATTTGTTCCTTTAGCCAAGCATGTCATCTCAGTACAGACCCAGTGACAGCAGCCCTGCAAGATACTTCTAAGGCATCAAAACCACACCGCAAAGTATGTTTACTAACTTGGTTTGCAGAATGCATTAACTCTTGTAAATCTTAATTTTCTGTAGAATCTGGAAGCAACAACATTTTTTGTTTAATTAGTTCCATAATATGCTGCTGGTACTTCAACATGTGAAACTGGCAATTCAAAGCCCTGATGGCAAGAGTTGCAGAGGTATATACCTTCTTACCCCATCTGTCTAAAGCTCTAGAATCCCTGTCCGAAGGGGTAGGGTTTTTGGTTGTAGTAGCCTTAATGCCTTTAGGTCCCTTGGAAATTGTCTCTGGATCTGCAGTCTTCAGTCATTCTAAGCATTTGTTTCTGTGGCATGGGAGCTTGATCATGCACTTTGGTCGTCGGTTTTCTAGGCATAGTGCGAACTCTGGGCCTGAGAAACTCAGTAGTTTTAGTCAAAAATTAAGTTGTCGGTTTAATACAAACATCAGAAGGTCGGAATAAACCCTCAGAAGCTGGTGCCTCCACAGCGGCTCCGGACCCATCCAAGGTAGAGGCATCTGCAGGTTCCATAGTTGAAGAAGCATCTCGCGGCATACCGGACTCCGAATGGGTCTCAGCAGAGGCCTGCAAATCTGTAAAAGCGGGTATCAGGGGCTGCGAAGGTGCCTCACTGAGTACCGGCGGACTGGCAACTAGCTTAACGGAAGTGTCGTTGGCAGTTTTGGACCTATGCAGTCTGTCTTTGTCTTTATCCTTACGTCTTTTTCAGCAGATCGGTAGTTGGATGGCTTATCGAAGCCATTTAAGGAATACGGAGAACGAGAGAGAAAGAATTTAGTGACAAAGATAGCCCGACGAATAGTTTGGGTGTTAAACAAGGCATAAAACCGAAAGCGAGGAACGTCGTGGTCTGGGCCAAAACAGGTGATGCAGTAAGAATGAAAATCTCTGTGAGATATTTGCTTTCCACAGGCAAGACAATTGTTAACTTTTTATGACATGGGTTAGAGCAAGAAAAAAGGATCCCCAGTGGGGTACTTAGCTTTATAAGACTTCAGGTTTGAAATTCGAAAAACGAAAATTTCAGGTAGCGGCTAACCAGCACTTACGAACTGCTTCTGCTTCGGGCTCCCATGCAGCAAGAAAAGCTGATGTAATGGTGTTGGCTGCATGTTTTCTACCCCTGACGACTTGACGTCATGGAAGAGGCGACAGCATCCGATGCAGAAATCCCAATACTCTGCTATATGGGCTGACTGAGGGCTACATGCAGGCAGATAACCCGTGTGTGATGACTGCAACAGTGAAACACAAAGAACATGTACCTTTTCTACTGGGGAGGATAGATTATTCTGCCTGGCAATCACTGGAAGTGGAGGTACCAAGCTGTCAGCTTGATTCTTTGTAGGTTGGGATGGACTAGAACATGCAGATGAGACAACAGGTCTTGAGTTGGATCTAGAGTCCACAGGCGATAAACTAGATGAGCCCAGAGAAAAGGAAACCAGACTTAATGGGGCCAATAAGGTGCAATGAGGATTATTGTGCTTCTCAACCATTGGGCTTTCTTCAAAAACTGGGGAATTATGGGGAAAGGAGGAAACGAGTACAGCAGTCCCAGGGGCCAATTGTGTAGGATAGCATCTCTTGGGGACTCCCCCCGAGGGAGGGACAGGGCAAAGTACCTGCTGCATTTGTGGTTCATGGGAGAGGCAAACAGGTTGCAGCAAGGCTGGCCCCAAGGTGGAAAGGAGTAAAGCAGTCCCGGGGGCCAATTGTGTAGGATAGCATCTCTTGGGGACTCCCCCCGAGGGGGGGACTGGGCAAAGTACCTGCTGCATTTGTGGTTCATGGGAAAGGCAAACAGGTCGCAGCCAGGCTGGCCCCATCAACAAAAGATCTTAGCTGCCACATTAGGATTCAGAGACCACTCTTGAGGCAGAGGTATGCAGTATACATCTGCTAAGCTTATCCTCGATCACAATGGAATTCCCAGGAATGTGCATTGCTATCAGAAAGCAGTTGGAGACAATCGCCCATTGCCAAACACTTAATGGCTTCAAAACATAGAGGGTAGGATCTGGTTCCCCCATGTCTGTTGATGTACCAAACCACGGACATGTTGTCTGACTGCATAGCAATTATCCCCAAAGGGAGAGCAGGTTGAAATGCTTGTAACACTAAGAGCACCATCCTCATTTCTAGGACGTTAATATGCAAATTGGCCTCTGAGGGTGACCAAGTGCCTTGGACTGTCTTTCCCTGACAATGCCCCCCTCCATCAGGGATGCATCTGTGGTCACTATAGGCTTTGGCTGGGAGGGGGAAGAGGGTCGACTCCATAATTCATCTTCTGGCTTCATCCACCAATACAGGTCCTGCTTGCAATGGCTGGTTATGTAGATTGGGTAAGACATCCGTTGTGTTGACAGAGGCCACTATGATGCCAGGAGTCACTGAAGCAGCCTCACGTGGTACCTCACCAGAGGAACTAGGGTGATTGTCACTGTCATCGACCCCAGAAGTTGTAAGACTAAATGAGCTGGGACTTTCTCTTGAGAGAGTATCACTTGAAGCTGTGACCTCAACCTTTGTAGTCTGTGGAGAGGCAGAGCAGCCTACCAGGATTTTGTGTTGAATGTTGCTCAGATGAATTCTAAGGCTTGTGTGGAGGATAGTTTTGACTTTTTGCTGTTTATTGAAATGTCCAAGTCATCTGCCAGCTTCAGAATGGAGTCCAATGCATGAAGCAATAGATGCCTGGTGGGGGTGGTGAGGAGCCATTCACCTAAATACAGAAACACACGGAATCTTTGTAGCCTTAGGTGAGCTGCTACCACTGCCATGCATTTGGTGAACACCCTAGGGGCTCTGGTGAGACTAAAGGGCAGTGCTCAAAATTGGCAATGACTGGCCCCAGCCAGAAGCAGAGCTATCTTTTGGAGTGCTTGTGAGTTAATACGCACCCTGAAGATCTAGAGAGCACATCTAATCATCTTTTTCCAGAAAAGGAAGAATCAACTGTACCACGACCATCTGGAATTCTGTCTGTCGAACAAACTTGTTCAAAACACATGAGGTCTAGAATTGGCCTCCAGTCTCATCTTTTTTTGGCACTAAAAATAATCTTTAGTAAAATCCAGATCTTATTTGGTCTGGTGGGACTGTTTGGATGACTCTTTTTTTGAAGCAGCTTTTGGATTTCTAGTGCTGCTGTATCTCTCTGACTGGGTGGATCATCAGGATTCATCTTTGTGGTCTAGGATGAAGTTGGAAGGGGATGTGGTAACGACTGGTAATTATACTCTGCACCCAGGAATCTGATGTTATTGAGTGCCATTCTAAGTGGTGCAGAGAGAATCTTCCCCCGACTGCTTTCAGAGGTAAGCAATCGGGCCACTGCTCAGGAGCACTGGTAGGGTTGTCCAGAGAAAGAATCTCTGAAGCCCTGATTATGCAGGCCTCCCCACTGCCACGGGAGGTAAACAGGCCATGTGTGTCCCGAAAAAGCACTTGGGACTTCCTGAACCACATCTTTCCACCCTTCTGATTCCTGGAATAAGGTCATTGAGGAGTGGAGAAATGCATGCCCACAGCAGAAAGGGTCTTTCTGTCCTCCTCTCACATGGCTATTGTGTCTCTGACTTTTGGGCCAAACAAAGAGGTAGCATCAACCAGAGCATTGACAAAGGAAAATGTGAAAGGGTCTGTGAAATCACATAAGTGCATCCAGGAGTGATGCCTAATGGCAACGCCTCCACCCACTGCCCTGTCTGTCCCTTCGGCCATGTGTGCAATAAGCTGCATGGACGAGTTTGATATTGATTCTAGGGTCGCAAGCTGGGAGGCAACCTTATCGCATACTTCATCAGACACTGTCCCTGCCAATGTTCCTGAGAGCTCAGTTATCAGGTCTCTTTGAAGTCATGTGAAATGTGCCATGAAATTCAATGACTGTATGGCAAAGGTCGTTGAAGCATAAACCCACTTCCAAAATCTGTCCACTGTCTGAGACTGTTTGGAGGATGGATAGCAGGACTCTCCTTTGTGAGTTCCTTCTTTGTGGCTGCCACCACCACCACCACAGCATCAACCGTTAAATCTTTAGACCATTGGGGTTGATCTTCTGGTGCAGAAAGAATTTTGTCTGGTCTTCGAGGGAAAGGCTCCATAGTGTCAGGGGCCTTCCAATCATGCTGCAAGATGAGTTTGACCAATTCATCGGCAGGTGGGGTCACCCAACAAGTAGAAGGTCAGGCACAAAAAGCCTGCAAGAAGACAGATTCCTTTGAGGAAGGGTTGATGGACTTCCAATCACCTCTCTGTTTCAAGATTTACAGGATGTCTCTGATTGAGACATCTTCAGGGGGTGACCATGGGGACCCTTTCCCTTCATTGTAGTCTGTATCCTCAGTGAGAGATTCTTCCAGAGAATCTATGTGCTTCCTCTTGCATGATCTCTTACAGGGTGGCTTCTAAGGGGGGAAGGTCTGAGGAGGACTCTGAAGAGAGGGTACCCTGCAGCAGGGTGTCTTGCTGCTCTTGTGCCCGCTGCCCCGATGTAGCAGATTGTGACAGCTGTGAGCCAGAGGATACATAGATGTGACACTCTGACATGGATGGTGCCAGTTGTGAGCCTGTTGAGGTGAGAGCTCCCTCCATAATCTGAAAGGCAGGCCCTCCTGAAGAGGGATGTGAGGCTGAAACAGAGAAAGACAACCTCAGAACTGGGGTCACATCTCACTCTGAGCCCACCTCCAGAGAAGGAGCCCTGAGAAGACTTGGAACTGTTAAAGCATGCAGAACTGTAGACGGCACCATGGAAAAAAATTGGTCCCGAACTAGGGATCAGGAGCTGACAGCCAAGTCAAGGTCCCATGGGTGGGTTGGCTCCAACTGACCCAAGGACCACAGAGTGAGTTCCAGAACCAAGGTGAGGTCCACCATCAATACCAAAGTAGTTGGCACCGGGAACGGCGTCAATGTCGAGGGCTCCAAGACCTGTGGAGAGGTTGAAGGAGGAATATAAGTTGAAGTTCTTGGAGAGTAGATCTTGACTCCGGATGGGAGGGAGATCCTAGATGGGGCTGGAAGACCTCTGGCTGCCAATAGCTGATCCACTAACCTAACTAAACCATGCTCCAAAAGGCTCCTGGTGGAATGAATAGATATCCCCGAGGGTGATTCTGGATGCTCAATAAATGGGCTCAACTGTTGACCAAAAAAGGGGTCAATCGATGGGGAGTACTTAGTCCTGGGAAAGGATTTGATCTTCGGCACCATGGTCGGCTGACCAATTGCTTGTGCTGGAGGGGAAGTGACCAGCATTACTGGGGGAAACTATTGTTGGTGCTGAGAGGGTCATTGGTACAGATGAGGAGGTCAGTACCGAGGTGATGTTTGTAGGCTCCATAACAGTTGTCGGCACTGTGTGGGAAGTTGTAGATGTCAGTTTCAAATGTTTAGGCTTCGGTTAAGAGGAAGGAACCTGACGTTTAGAGGATTTTGAGTCAAGAGACTTAGGAGATGCCGGAACAGTGTGGCTTCTCTTTTTCAATACTTTCCTAGGAGACTTTGCTGTCTCCCCCTCAGACAGACCATCACTAAAAGGGCATTTTAACAGACCCTTGAGGATCAATTTGTTGCGAAGCTCTGCAAGAGTCTGAGCACTGAAACCCTTGCAGAGTTTACAGGAAGGCTGGACTTTTAAATGTGGCACCCCCAAACAATATACGCAAGAAAGATGTCTGTCCGAGTTGGGCATCTTTCTGCCACATTCCTCACACTGCTTAAATTCTGTTGTACCCTTATGTTTCTCCGTCATGTTCAACTAGAAGTAATGTACATATAGTACCAAGAAACTTTACCACACACACACACACACACACACACACACACACACAAGCAGTTAGAAAAGGACAAGAAATTTTTTTTTTTAAAGTCGTATCAACAATGGTAACAAAGAAAATACCCGAAAAGGGTAAAGGGAAAAAAGGGGATACCAACAATGCTATTAAAGATTTACCAGAGGTAAGAGGGAAGGGAGGGCCTATACCAGTGATGGTAATGCGAGAAATGCTAAAAGGTAGAAAAGAGAAGGAATATAACACTTAGATTCAGTAAATATAAGTAATAAAGAAAAATAAGTTAGCGACAAGTTTAGAGTTAAGGAAAAAGACTGAATAAAGGTATTTATATAAAAAAAATTAGTATTTAGCTTGCGAGCAGGACTGACGTGTCCTAAAACTCTAAGCGGCAAACGAGATCTGAAGGAAAGGGAAGCCAGGCACTATGGGTAGCCTTATCTTGAGAGTTTCTGTCTAGCGCGAGCTTGATACAATAGCAGAGTCAGTTCCGAGTACGGAACCGAAACCCAATAGTCAAGAATGAATGAAGATTGAGAACATTAGATCAGCATTTTTCTAAGTGTTTTCAAACTTGTTCATAGGTTCATATTTGACTCAAACCCTGCACTTTGTGTTGTCATAGATTCATAGATTAGTACTAGGTTAACTGCAGTTACCCCATGTGAGACTCAAACTCTGAACCTTGTGTCTGCAAGGTAAACACCTTAACCATTATGCCATCCTCCCACCATGTAACAACTACTGTGCCAGAAAAATAAGTTGCTCCTAACCAATAGGAACAGAAGCAGATAAATTAAATTATTTTCTTCTTTTTAGGAACATCCTTCAATGGGGACTGACAAGAGGATGGTACTTCATCCCGTGGAATAGGTCTCTTACCTCAGCTACACAGAGAGGTAATCCCTGCAGAAACTCCCATGACAGAAGAAAGTGGCTCTCCTGCTTCTGCCAAGTGCACCTGAACAACTGCAGAGGATGTGGCAAAATCTGAGGAACAATTAATGTTCACACTAGAATCACCCACCAGCAGCTGATGCATAGTCCGAGCCCACTGTGTAGGCAGTAACTGAGTGAGTAGGAACCACGGTACCACTGACATGCTCCATCCTACAGCCAACAATGAAGCCTGAACCATGGTAAGCAGTGCTAGGAGGAGCCAGTAGAACATGTACAAAATGAAGTCAGGAAGACTAAGTGTGGTGGAGTCTCTATTTTCATTAAGGATAGGCACACTCCAGACTAGTTTGCCAGCATGATGGACTGGAACTACTCCAGGTGCGACTGACAGTTGGCAAGACACCCATCCAAGTTATAGCCAGCTATAGGCCCCCTTCCATGAATCAGGACACCCACTCCTCTTACCTGGATCTACTTGACTCCATTAATGTACCCTCTAGCACCCCTGATCCTTTTTGACTTCAACTACCACACCCATAGACTGGGTGAACTATTCCTGCACTAATGCACTCGCTCAACGATTCCTTGACTTCATCAGTTCTAAAGCACTAGACCAGCTCATCTCATCCCCCACAAGGGGAGATAACATTCTGGACTTGGTTCTCACCAACATGGGTGACCACTGTACCACTCCCATAGTATGTTCTTCCCTGGTGAGATCAGATCATGGGATTGTCTCATTCAAAGTTTCTATCCCACCCAACCCCTCCAAATGTAATAAAGTTAAAAAACTTCTCAAAATCTGACTACATCCTCCTAACGGGGGGTATCTTGTAGCTTCACACAACCACCCCCCCCTCAGAGGATGCATACAAATATGCTGAACAGTACACCAATGCAGCATACAAGCACCTGTACAACTGAATGGACTCAGCCATACCCAATAGAACTAAAACCTGTTTCAAATGCAAACCTGTTTGCTGGACATCCTCTTTCAACAGACTTTACAACAAAACGAAGAAACTGCTATCCAAGGGTAAAAAGGAACATATTCCAAATTGGAAAAACTCCTTCCTTAGCCTCAACAAGCAAATTTGATCACTAGTGAAAGCCTCCAAAGCCAATTATGAATCGAAACTAGCCTCCAAAACAAAGGCAAACCACAAAGCCTTCTTCAGTTACATCAGGAACCTCCATGGCAAAGCCAAGGTTTGTTCAGAATTAGTACTTAACAGTATAACTTACATCAATCCTGCTGACTTAGCAAACCTGCTTGCAGATAGGTTCAGTGCAAACTTCACCCCCTGTCCCCACCAACGGCCTTTTCAACATCCCCTGTACTTGTCCCACATCACCATAGAACATGTGCTAAAGGCATTATCCAAAGCAAAGAACACAGTTTCCATGGGACCTGATAGTATCCCAGGCTGTATTCTGCACCATCTCCAGCAAGAACTGGCTTCGCCATTGGGCACTCTATTCAACCAAGGTCTAAGTACAGGCTTCATTCCAGCAGAGTGGAGAAAGTACAGTTGTGTACAGTTACCATAAATGTAGATGTTTGAGTGTATTCACTGCTGCAGTCATCAGCTGTGGGTTATCCCTGCTGTGGTAGCCCTCGGCCGGCCTGAATACCATAGTCAATGTTTTTGTGCACCATCTGCTGTCGCCTGTAGTCTGACGTCAGGTCGTCAGTAGTATAAAGCAAGACAGCTGATGTCGTTACATCAGTTTTTCTTGCCCTAACCCGTCAGAAGCACAAGGGAAAAGAGAGAAGTGGCCCTGGTGGCTAAGAGCCACCTTGGGAAGCATGTGTCCCCCTAGGGGAAGATGTGAAAAGGGGGATAGAGGGAGGGAAACCAAGACTGCAACAGTGAATACACTTGAACATCTACATTTATGGTAAGTGTACACAACTGTACTATGTTCTTCGTGTTTCATTGTTGCAGTCATCACCTGTGGGAGGATTCCCAAAGCTGAGGTAAAGGTTGGAAGTATAGGGAGAGCCTAATATCCTAGGTATGGATCAGGAGGCCCTGCAGAATTTCAGAGGCAAACCCTGCCCTAGGCCTAGAAAGGAGAGGTAGGTGGTAATGCTTTGTAAAGGTATGGACAGATATCCAGGTGGCCGCTTCCAATATGTCCCTGGTAGGTACTCCTCTAAGGAAAGCAGTGGAAGTGGAGGTTGCCCTAGTGACGTGGGAACGAATAGACTAAGGGATGGGTTTCCCATGTAGTCTGGAGCAAAAATGGATCCAGTGTGAAATCCATTTATAAATGGTTTGTTTGGAGATGGGCTTCCCCTCTGCCCCTGGGGCAAAGCTTACAAGAAGCTGGTCAGTTTTTCTGAATGGTTTAGTGCGGTCCAGACAGTATCTGAATTGTCTGTGCACGTCTAGTGAGTGTAGAATTCTTTCCCCTTGGTTTTGAGGGTTGGGAAAGAAGGTAGGAAGGTGTACGGCTTGGTTAAGGGTCACATCAGATACCACCTTGGACATAAAGGAGGGATTAGTCCTCAGGTAGAATCTGTCTGCATGGAAAATGATGAAGGGCTCAACAGCAATGAGTGCCTGAAGTCTCGAAATCCTTCTGGCTGAGGTGATAGCTAGTAGGAAGGCAGTCTTCCAGGAGAGGTATTTCAAGTCTGTTGAAGCAGCAGGTTCGAAAGGAGGTAATGTTAGTTTCTTTAACACATAATTCAGGTCCCAGGGAGGGTTAAGAGGTCTTCTGGAAAGTCTGATATAAAGAATTGCTTAATAAAAGGGTGAGAGAAGAGAGGAGGGTCTGAATCATAATGGGCAGAGACGGCCGAGGCATGGATTTTAATAGAGGAGAAGGAGAGGCTACTATTGAGCAACTCTGCTAAGTAAGCCAGGATGAGAGGGATGGAAGGTTGGGAGGTACTGCCCCCCTTTTGATTGTTTCCGGGAGCAGAATCTTTTCCATTTTCTTGCATAAGATTTTTTGTGCTGGGGCTTCTGGCCTCTGTGATGATGTCCAGGACCTGTTTGCTTAACAGTGACTTCTTGCTAGTTTTTAGTGTATGAGCCATCCTAAAAGTTTGAGAATCTGTAGGTCTGGGTGCAGTACCTTCCCCCTCTCCTGGGTCAGGAGGTCTGACCTTAGGGAAAGCAGCTTTGGGGGCTGTAAGGTCAGATTGCGTAGTAAGGGGTGCCAATGCTGTCTGGGCCAATCTGGAGCAATGTGGATGGCCTTTGGTTTCTCCTCTCTTACTTTGATCAGAACCTTGGGAATAAGGGGCAGAGGATGGTATGCATACACAAACAGGGAGCTCCAGGGGAAGGTCAAGGCATCCACCTTCCATGCTCAGAGGTGATGCTCCCTGGTACAAAACATGTCCAGCTGGTGGTTGAAGTGCAAGGCAAAGAGGTCCATCTCTGGGGTCCCCCACTCCTGGGTGATTTGCAGAAAGATTTCTCTGTGGAGCTGCCATTCATGGGGGTCTAGTAAGTTTCTGCTTAGGTGGTCTGCCAGTGGGTTGTTGATCCCTGGTAAGTATTGGACAATCAGGTGTAGCCCCATGGAGTTGGCTGTAAGCCATAGACTCATGGCTAACCTGCACAGGGTGAAAGATTGGGTGCCCCCCTGCTTGTTGATGTACCACATTACTGTGGTGTTGCCTGTTTTTATAAAAAGGACCCTTGGCCTGAGATGGGGTTGGAAGGAAGCTAGAGCGTTTTGCACTGCCTTCATTTTTTTGTGGTTGATGTGCGAGTGAATGTGCTGGGCATTCCAAAGGCCTTGGGTACACCTGTCTGCTGGGTGAGTGCCCCAAGCTATGTCTGAGGTGTCGGTGGTGATGGTCTGGCCAGAAGGGCGGAGGATGAAGGGTAAACCCTTGTTCATGGCACAGGCCTCTGCCCACCAGAGAAATTCGTCCCTTATGCATGGAATCAGTGGTCTCTAGGGACTAAGAGTGCTGACACCAAAGGTTCTTTTAAGTACCACTGAAGCTTTTTCATGTGAAGCCTGGCAAGAGGGATGACAAGGATGCAAGATGCCATGTATCCCAGGACTTGCAGGAACTTCCTCACAGTGAGGTGACTTCTGAAAGCCAGCTGGGTGAAGTAGATAGGCAGGAAGCTCTGCTTTTCTGGGGATAGGAAGACCATTAGGGTTGATGTGTCTAGCACAGCTCTCAGGAAAACAATTTTCCTGGTGGGATTTTGCTTTGCTTTCCTGGAGCAACTTTTCTTTGCTATTCACCTGAATGAGGCAGTCATCCATGTAAGGGTAAATCTGTACATTTGTCTGTCTGCAGAATTCTATAGCCGGGGCCAAGCATTTGGTGAATACTCTGGGAGCAGTAGATAAGCCAAAGGACAGTGGGGAGAACTGTAAATGCTGATAGCCTGTTCAGAAACACAGGAATTTTCTGCACGATTCTCGGATGGGGATGTGGAGGTAGACATCTTTTAGGTGAGCATAGGCAGGAGCTGCTGGAAGGTTAGCATTTTGAATCTGGGGACCACCAAGGAGGTGTTCAGTTTGGACAGATCCAGGATGGGGCGCCAAGTGCCCTCTTTTCTGGGAACAAGGAAAAGTCTGGAGTAAAAACCTTTTCCTGTTTGATCCAGAAGGTCAGGTTCTACTGCTCCCTGGGATATTAGTGTTTTTACCTGTTTTAATGCCTCGGCCCACTGGTTTGGGATGAGGTCTGGGTACTCTCTTGGAATTGGGAGTTCACTGAAGGAGAATCTGTATCCCTGATAAATGATTTTTAATACCTATTGGTCCTTGGTTATAAAGACCCAATTGTCCTTGAAGAGGGTGAGCCTTCCTTCTAGTTTTAGATGAGTGAAAGGAGGGCAGAGGGGGGAGGAAGAGTCATTGTGAGTGTTTACCATAGAAGCTTGGCTTAGAACTCCCTGCATTAGAGGCAGAAGTGGTCCATTGTTTGCTTCTTTGCTGGCCCTGGGATAGGGTCCTGGATGTCCTGTCCCTGCGGGGCTTAATTTGGCCCTGTCTGCTGGATGCAGGGAAGGCCCAGTGCTTAAAGGGGAAATTTCTGCTGAATCTGGGTGGTTGAATGTGAAAGAAATCTTTGACTGTTTGCATAGATTTTGCTTTGTCTTCCATCTTTTTAAGTACCTCTTCTGCTTTTTCCAAAAACGGGCGTTCCTTATCTAGGGGTGCATCAATAAGTGTAGACTTGACATGATCAGGGAGAGGTTCTTCCTTCAGCCATGCACATCTTCTAACAACAGATCCTGTCACTGCTGCCCTGCTAGAGGCATCTAGGGCATCATATCCACATTGTAATGAGTGCTTGGCCACTTGACCACCAGAGTGAAGTAATTCTGCCAGCTCTTTTGCGTTGGCACCATCAGGAGAGGTCGCAATCTCCTGCTTTATTTGTTCCAAAGTGTGATGTTGGAACTGACAACTGAGTTCTCTGATAGCTAGGATTGCAGAGGTGTATACTTTCTTACCCCATCTGTCCAGAGCTCTGGAGTCTTTGTCAGAAGGAAGAGGATTCTTGGCAGAACTAGTCTTAGCTCCTTTTGGTCACTGTGTAAATGACGTCAGGGTCTGCAGCAGGGTTCCTGTGCAGGTATTTGTGAGAATCAAGTACTCTGTAGTATCCATCAGGTTTAGCTGGAGCAGGAGGCAGGGCATCAGGGGCTAAACTGTTCTAGCCAAACTCTACTCGCCTACATCAACCTCCATGGCTTTACCTTTCAGCCAGTATCAACCAAAACTATTCAAAAACTTTTCCAAAAGCTCAAACCCACCACTCTGGCTGCCGATAACCTACCCTCGGAATACCTCCAAATAGCTGCACGAGCTATAGCCTATCCTGTTGCAATTCTCATCAATAGGTCCATCTCCGAATGTTGAGGTGACAAGCTTGAGCCCACCATCGAAACTCCTTCTGGAGGTAAGGTATTAGTGGTACAACTGTTTCCAAACTTTGACAGTGTTGAGACCATACACACTTTAGGTACCATTGTAGTTTCCTCATATGCAGCCTGGCATATGGAATTAGTAGTATGCAAGATGCCATGTAGCCCAAGGCCTGCAGAATTTTTCTTGCAGGGAGTTGGGTCTTTGTTGCCATCAATTGAAAGTACTGAGTCAAATGTCCTTGCTTGTCTGGTGTGAGATAAGCCATCTGGGCCGTTGTGTTCAAGCTGGCACCCAGGAATATTATCTCTTGTGAGGGCACTAGTTTTGATTTCTTTTCATTTACTGTGTACCCCAGGCAACTTAGTAACTTTTTTACAAACGCCAGATGCTTTAGGAGAATGTCTTTGCTCTCTGCTTGAATTAGGCAGTCATCCAGGTATGGGTAAATTTGAATTCCTCTTTGTCTGCAAAATGCAATTACTGGTGCCAGGCACTTTGTGAAGACCCTGGGCACAGTAGATAAGCCAAAGGGCAGTGCAGAGAATTGATAATGCATTGGACCAGCTATGAATCTGAGGTATCTTCTGCAGTTTTGTCTGATAGGGGCATGCAGGTATGCCTCCTTGAGGTCCAAAGTCACGAGCCAAGCTTGCTTGCCCAGCATGGGAAGAAGCTGCTGTAATGTCAACATTTTGAATTTCGGGACATCCAGGTAAGTGTTTAGAGATGAAAGATCCAGAATAAGCCTCCATTCTTTGTCTTTCCTGGGTACCAGAAAGAGTCTTGAGTAAAATCCTTGTCCTTGTTCCTGTGGAGGTACCTTTTGAATAGCTCCCATGGTCATGAGTGCTGTAATTTGTTTTTGAGCCTCTGCCCATTGATTTGGTGGCAGATTTGGCATTCCTTTTAACCTTGGCAGTGTGTGAAAGTGGAACCTGTAACCCTGTGAAATGATATTGAGAACCCATTTGTCTTTGGTGATCATATGCCAATTGTGATAGAAAAGAGCCAGATTTCCTCCCAGTGGGCTGCCAAGAGAGAAATGTTTGGCAGCTGTAGTGGGAAGTCATTGGGACTGTTTTTTGTAAGGTTGTTGTCTGTCTTCTTCTTTCTGGCCTGGTGCATCCCATTGTCGAGGCCTGTAAGGACCTTGTGGCTGTCTGCCTCTTGGAAGTCTGTATTTGCCCCCTTGAGGTCTGTCTGTAACAGGAAAGGACCAATTCTTTGTTGGCCAGTTTCTGCTAAATCTTGGAGGCTGTACCTGTAAGAAATCTTTCACTGTTTGCATAGATTTTGCCTTATCCTCCATTTTCTTTAGCAGCTCTTCTGCCTTAACTCCAAATAGGACATCATGCTGCAAGGGTGCATCCAGTAGTTTTGCTTTAACATGATCTGGCAATGTATGTTCCTTTAACCATGCGTGTCTTCTAATGACAGAGCCTGTAACTGTTGCCCTGCAGGAGGCCTCTAAAGAATCAAAACCACATTGCAAAGTCTGTTTTCCCACTTGTTCAGCAGCATGCAATAAATCCTGCATTTCTTTAAAATTAGGAGGATCTGTATCAGAAAGCATTTTTTGTTTCAACTGAGACATCAGAAATTGCTGATATTTTAACATGTGAAATTGGCAATTCAAAGCTCTCATTGCTAAAGTTGCAGTTGTATATACTTTCTTTCCCCATCTGTCTAATGCTCTGGAGTCTCTGTTGGAGGGAACTGGGTTCTTTGCTGATGAGGCCTTGACCCCTTTGGGTCCCTGAGAAATAGTTTCTGGGTCTGCCACTGGGCTTTTATACAGAAATTTGTGTGAGTCAGGGACTCTGTAATACCTGTCTGGTTTAACTGGAGCTGGAGGTAAGGAATCAGGATTTAAGCTGGATTCAGTATACACATCATCCACAATGTCTAACACTGGCGGAATAGCCAGGGCTCTGTGTTGAGGTAAAAGTAGGAATTCTCTGAGCCTTTTCTTGGATTCTGAGTAATCCTGGCCCTCCCAAAGGAAATGCTCCCTCATGGTGTGTAAAGTTTCCCCAATAGAGTAATCCTCTGGGGGAGAGGCTGATGGAATGGATTCCTCAGCATCAGAATCCTCATAAGGGGGTAAAGAGTAACCTAGGTCTGAGGAAGACTGTGAGGAAATAGACACCTGGTCGGAGGAGTCAGAATCCACATCCTGTCTGGGCCGTTTATCAGGAGGGGGTGGGACCCCCTGATCAGAGTGATCAGGTCTTCGGCCATTTTGAGCATTTGTTTCTTAGGCATGGAGGCCTGCCCTGGAGACTGTGATTTCTTAGTTTTAAGAGGTGGTTTAGACTTAGAAGAGGGTTTAAGGCTAAGCTGACTAGGTCTGAATACACCCTCTGAAGTTGCAGGAGGCTCATGTACACTGGATCCCTCTGCAGGCTTGGTTTTGGTAGTCTGTAAAACTTGGGAGCCCGATGGCCCAGCCATCCCCACTAAGGAGTCAGTGGCTGCCTGTGGTTCTGCAGAAGCGGTCGTCAGGGGCTGCGAAGGCACTTTGCTGAAAACCGGAGAACCGGCGACTGGCCTAGAAGAGGCGTTGTCGTCTGTTTTGGGCCTCGGATGCCTGTCTTTGTCTCTGCGCTTTTTGTGAATTGCGGTCGTCGGAAGTTCCGACGGCATCGTATAATAAAATTTTCTGCCAAAGTAATGTCGGGCAAAATCAAACCGACGTTTGATATTGTTGCTTGTTAAACCTAGCACAAAACCGACAACCAGTGACGTCGTGGTCTGGGCCTAGGCATGGGATGCAATAAGAATGGAAATCCTTATGAGGTATTTGCTTCCCACAAGAAATGCAGTTATTAACTTTTACTGACATCGGACTGAGGCAAGAAAAAGTTTCCCCTATGGGGTACTTAGCTTTGTAGAAGACTTCGGTTCTGGATTCGGAAATGAAAATCTCAGGAGTCGGCCGACCGGTACTTGCGAATTGCTTTTGCTTCGGGCACCGCGCGGCAATAAAGACTAAAGAAAATGGCGTCAGCTGCATCTTATATACCCCTGTCGCACTGACGTCAGGGAGGAGGCGACAGCAACCAACGCCGGACCAAGACTTTGGAACTCAGGCCAACTGGGGAACCGCCAAATGGCAGGATAACCCAAGTGTAATGACTAGACAATCACCTAAGATTCGACTTACATATTTCTCAAGCTGTAAAAAAAGTTCACAAAAACTGAGGCTCCTATATCGTAACAAGTAATTTTTCTCCAAGCAATACAAAACCACAACAGCCAGGACACATCTACTATGCACCCTCCTCTCTGGATCCCCAGTATTTACCAACCTCCATAAAACAGAACAGTCCAAACTAGAAACCTGTTATAATAAGATAGCTAAATTTGCAACTGAATCAGCATATGGAACACACCACTGTGTATCTCTCAAGTAACTGAACTGGTTGGAGTTCCCTCAACTACTTCAACTCAATCAATTGTCACCAACACATAAATTTATACCATCACTCAGATAAGATTCCAGCCCTCCAAAACCTAATACACCCTCACACCACAGCAAGAACCTTGAGATCAAGCACCCTTAACCTCCTTGAAGTTACAAGACATAACAATGAGGAAGGTAAATCTCTCTTTAGCTGCTACATTTCCAAACTTTGGAACTCGCTACCTGCCCAAATAATATCAAATAACTCCACAACACAATTCAAAAAACTACTAAAAACCCACCTGAAAAACAACTGGCTATGCTCTTGTCTTACCCCCGAGTAAAGGCTGAAATACTAGAAATATCTACATTCACTGGCAAAAGTCTAGCTTCTCACATGTAACTGTCTGCTTTTATAAGTATGAAATATATTAACTCATGGATAATCTAAAATCTAGTTTCTCACATTTAACTGTCTGCCTTTATAAATTAAGAAAACATTATAAACTACATACAACCCTGCTAACTACTGTCATATCCTAGCTGAATAAGGCTGCAATATACTGCATGTGTTGAATGTGTACAGAATGTTTTATACTGTAAGATGAGTTTATATCTGACAACTATGAGCCTTGCTAACTGGCCATATTTACATACGATTGTAAACCTGTTTTTGTATGTGTATTCCACCATTTGTATTAACTTGTTCATTAATGTACCTCTTATGTAACTGGAGCTTTTCTCCCCGGGCCTCCGCTGAAAATGGACGTGTCCAGTCAGACTTTCCTGGTCAACAAATGTAAAATAAAACAAATAAATAGTAAATAAACTGGATTCAAGGAAAACATCATCCACCACTTCTAGAATAGGAGGGATGGCCAGTAGTCTGTGCCGGGGCAGGTCCAGAAACTCTCTAAGTTGTTTCTTTGACTGTGGGTAGTCCTGAGATTCCAAATGGAAATGTTTCCTGAGGGAGTGGAGGGTATCCTCGAAGGAAAGATCCTCTGGAGGGGAGGCTGAGGGGATGGATTCATCTGCATCTGAATCCTCAAACAGTTAAGGGCTGTTGTTCTTCTTCAAAGGCAGAATAATCAGATTCCTCAGACTCTTGGTCTGTCATAATTTCTGGAGAAGGAAGCCTTTTCCTTTTTGGGGTGGGGGCTTGAGTACCTTGGATAAGGGAGATGAGATCTTTTGCCATTTTAAGCATTTGAGCTTGGGGTGGGGGAGCAGTAGCAAGATGGTGGCGTGAAGCAGATTTCCTAGCAAGATGGTGGCTAGAAGCAGATTTCCTAAGTGTGGCCTGGCTTCGAGGCCTGAGAGAATCAGTCAGTCTCTGAGAAACAGTAGTCGGAAGAGAAGACGTTGTTTTTTGTCTAGAATCAGTAGAGGGAATGGCCTCCTCGGAAGCCGGTGCCTGCGTCGTGGCTCCGGACCCAACCAAGTCAGAGACAGCCAAAGGCTCGGAAGATGAACTGGATTTCTGCAGCATAGCGAACTCTGAAAGGGGCTCGACAGAGGCCTGCATAGAAAGCGAGTCGGGCATTAGGGGCTGCGAATGCACCCCACTGAATTCCGGAGAACTGACGACTTGCTTAGTGGTAGCATCGTCAGAAGGCTTAGCTTGTGTGGCCTGTCTCTATCTTTACATTTTTTCGGAATATTGACGGATTGTTGGCTGATGGACTCCATACCAGAATTCGAAGACGGAATACGAAAATAACTGTCTACAAAAAAAGCTCTATGGCGAATGGTTCTCGCATTAAAGAGGGCACAGAACCAGCAACGAGGGACGTCGTGGTCTGGGCCTAAACAAGTGATGCAGTAGGAATGAAAGTCTCGGTGTAGGATCTGCTTTCCACAGGCGTGACAATTGTTAACTTTTTCAGACATCGGTTAGAGCAAGAAAAAAAGGTCCCCAATGAGCTACTTAGCTTTAGACGTTTTCTGCTGAAATTCGACTTCTGGTAGCGATCGACCAGACCTCATGCAAACTGCTTCTGCTACGGGCTCTACGACAAGAAAGACTGATGTAATGACGTCGGCTGCCTTGCTTTATAGTACTGACAACCTGACGTCAGACTACAGGCCATAGCAGCCGGCGCACAAAAACATTGACTCTGTTATTTGGGCCGGCCGAGGGCTACCACAGCAGGGATAACCCACAGGTGATGACTGCAACAGTGAAACACAAAGAACATCTGATCTGGTAGAATGAGCTTTGACCTTAGTTGATGGGTTCAGCTTATTTTGGTCATAAACAAAGGTGATGCAATCTCTCAACTATTTCGATAAAATAACTTTGGAAACTGGTTTGCCCAGTCAAGAACTTGAAAAGGACAGGAACAATTAGTCTGACTTCCTGAATGATTTTGTTCTAAGTAAAAGCATAATTGTCTGTGTACCTCTAACAAACGCAAACAATATTCACCTTTGTTTGAGAAGTTTGGGAAGAAAACTAGTAGGTCTATGGATTGATTAATATTTGAGTCAGATACTACTTTGGGTAGAAGGAGGGGGTAGTTCTAAGTGATACTCTCTTTGTGAAAAATGATATACAGACATTTCACACACAAAACCTGCAATTCTAATATTCTCCTGGCTGGCATGATGGCTACCAGGAATACGGTCTTCCAAAACAAAAATCGGATATCACAGGAGGCTGCTGGCTCAAAGGGCTGATGGACAAAGCTTCACAAGACTAGCATTACATTCCAAGGTTTGATGGGTTCTTTAAAAGGTGGTTTCAAATGTAAAATGCCCTTAAGAAAGGTTTTAGAGGTGATGAGACATTAAGGAAAAATCATCAAAGACATTACGAAAATTTGAAATAGCAGCTAGATTAACTCTAATGGTCAAAGTTGGAATGTGGTTGATAAGTATTGTAATACCTTATTAAATTAGTCTGAGAATGGGTCAACTCCTCCATGACAGCAAAGCATAAATCTGTTCCATTTACTAAGGTAAAGTTTCCTAGTGGATGGTTTATGAGAAGCCAGAAAATACAGTTGTGTACACTTACCATAAATGTAGATGTTCAAGTGTATTCACTGTTGCAGTCATCACACTTGGGTTATCTGCCTGCAGGTAGCCCTCAGTCAGCCCGAATACCAGAGTCTTGGGATTTCTGCCTCAGATGCTGTCGCCTCTTCCATTACGACAGGTCGTCAGGGGTATAAAACATGCAGCCAATGCCATTATATCAGTTTTTCTTGCCCTAGATGTCAGGAGCCCCCAAAAATAGGAAGCAATTACATGGTGTAGAACACCTCCAGTAAAAATTAAATACCATGGCCAAAAAGAAGATAGGTAGAAAGTATAGAAAAGTCAGGGGGCTGGAGGAAAGGTAACCTGGACTGCAACAGTGAATACACTCAAACATCTACCATTTATGGTAAGTGTACACAACTGTACTATGTTCTTCATGTTTTACTGTTGCAGTCATCACACTTGGGTTGATTCCCAAAGCTGAGGATGGGTGGAGGCACTTAAGAAGTATTAGGGCTGGCTAGCAGGCCTTGTAAGACTGCTGTGACAAATTCATCACTGGATTTAGAAAAGAGAGGTAAGTGGTAATTGCTTGGTGAAGGTGTGTACAGAAAGTACAGTTGTGTACACTAACCATTCAAGTATTCAGTGTTGCAGTCCTCACATATGTGTTATCCAGCTCCCGGTAGCCCTCAGTCGGCCCGAATACCAGAGTCCTTGGTATATGACGTCGGTTGCTGCCGGTTATAAAACTGATGTCAGTACGTCAGGTATAAAGGGAGGCAGCCAACGCCATTTCCTCAGTTTTTCTTGCCTTAACTGTCAGGAGCCCCCAAAAGAAGGCTAACCCAGGAATGGTAGCACCCTGGACACGTCATACAAAAAATAAAAATCTATTGTCTGTGCCTTAGGAAAAAAAGGGGGAATGGAGGGTGGTAAACCAGGACTGCAACAATGAATACACTCGAACATCTACATTTATGGTAAGTGTACATAACTGTACTATGTTCTTCGTGTTTCACTATTGCAGTCCTCACATATGGGTTGATTCTCAAAGCCCAGTAAGAAGACAAAGGGGAGAGGAAAGATCACAGATTAAGGGTTGGTAAGGAGGCCCTGCAAAACTGCAGAGGCAAAACCAGCCCTGGATTTAGAAAGCAAAGGTAGATTGTAATGCTTTGTGAAAATATGAACAGAAGACCAAGTAGCTGCTTCTAGAATCTCCTTAGAAGGTACACCTCTTAGAAAGACTGCAGAGGTAGAGGCTGCTCTAGTAGAATGGGTCCTAACACCCTGAGGGCGAACCTTCCTATGCTGTAGGTAACAAAAGTGAATACAATGAGCAATCCATTTGGAGATGATTTCTTTTGAAATAGCTTTACCCTGAGCCCCAGGAGCAAAACTAACCAATAACTGTTCAGATATTCGAAAGGATTTAGTCATGTGTAAGTAAAATCTCAGCTGTCTATGCACATCAAGAGAGTGCAGAATCATCTCCCCTTTATTTTGGGGATTGTTGAAAAATGTAAGCAGGTGAATAGACTGGTTAAGGGTTAAACTGGAAACCAGATTAGGCATAAAGGAGGGATTGGTTCTCAGAGAAACCCAGTCTGAGTGAAAAATAATGAAAGGTTCTACTGCCATTAAGGCTTGCAGCTCAGATACCCTTCTATCTGAAGTAATAGCTAATAGAAAAGCAGTCTTCCAGGATAGAAACTTCAAATCTGCAGAGACAGCTGGTTCAAAGGGAGGCAGAGTAAGTTTTTCCAGGACAAAATTAAGATCCCAAGCAGGTGTAAGAGCTCTTCTGGGAGGTCTAAGATTACTAGGCTCCCCTCAGGAACTGCTTCATCAAGGGGTGAGAAAAAATGGGTTGCTCAAAAGAACAATGAGCTGAAATTGCTGAAGGGTGAATTTTGATTGAAGAAAAGGAAAGTCCACCATTAAGCAATTGTGCTAGGTAGTCAGGAATGAGTGAAAGAGAAGGATGAGAAGAGTCTTCTCCTTTAGCTAGCATCCAAGAGCAAAATCTTTTCTATTTATCTGCATAAGATTTTCTTGTGCTAGGCCTCCTGGCCTCATGAAGAACTTCAACCACCTGTTGGGAAAGATTTAAAGTATTAGCCAGGCAGTTAAATGCAGAGTTTGAAGATGAGGATGAAGGAACTTTCCCCCTCCCTGAGCCAACAGATCTGGTACCGGGGGAAGATGCCAAGGCTGAGCCTGGGAAAAGCTGCGAAGGAGGGGATACCAATGCTGCCTGGGCCAATCTGGAGCTATCAGAATAGCCTTTGGCTTTTCATCTCATATCTTCAGTAACACTCTGGGAAGAAGAGGCAGAGGAAATGCATAAACTGAGAGATGTGTCCATGGGAAGGACAACACATCCACCCTCCAAGCTTTGTTGTGAAACTCCCTGGTGCAGAAGGTTGGAAGGAGATGATTGGTGTGAGAGGAGAAAAGATCCACTTGTGGGGTGCCCCATGATGAGTGATGCAATGGAAAATACCCCTGTTCAGTTGCCATTCGTGAGGATGCAGAACATGTCTGCTCAATTGATCCGCTAAGGAGTTTAGCCTCCCTGGAAGATACTGGGCTATTAGATGTAAGCCCATGGATGCTGCTAGGGACCATAGTCTCATGCTTTGTCTGCACAAGGGGTAAGAGTGAGTCCCCCCTTGCTTGTTGATGTATCTAATGACTGTGGTATTGTCTGTCCTGAGCAGCAGAGTCCCAGGGTAGAGTAGGTCCTTGAAAGCCAGCAAGGTCTGCAGCACTGCCATCAAATCTTTTATGTGCAGATGAATCTGCAGGGTGCTCCAAGTCCCCTGTAAGCCCCTGCCCTCCAGATAAGCCCCCCATACAACATCTGAGGCATCTGTGGGGATAGTCTGGCTGGCAGGCGGTGGGCAGAAAGGCAGACCCAGAGGAACTCCATTTGTAGACAGGGAATCAGGGGAAGAATCAAGTCCAAGTCCTGTGCATGTTGACACCAAAGATTCTTGAGGTACCACTGAAGTTTTCTCATATGCAGCCTTGCATATGGGATCATCAAAATACATGAAGACATGAACCACAGTGCTTGCAGGAATTGCCTTGCAGAGAGCTGGATCATGCTTGCCAAGTTCATGAAGTAAGCGGAAAAATTTTCTTGCTTCTGTTGAGAGAGGAATACCATCTGGGTGGCTGTATTCAGACTCGCTCCCAGGAAAACAATCTCCCTTGAAGGAACCAACTTTTACTTCTTTTTGTTGAGAGTGAAACCCAAAGAGGTGAGAATGTTCTTCACGAAATCCAAATCCTTTTCTAATTGTTCTGGGGAGTTTGCTTGAATGAGACAGTCATCCAGGTAAGGATACATTTGAATGCTTCTCTGCCTGCAAAAAGCAATGGCTGGAGCCAGGCACTTCGTAAAAACTCTGGGAGCAGTAGATAAGCCAAAGGGCAATGTAGAGAATTGAAAATGTTGCTCCCCAGCCCTGAAGCAAAGGACCTGCCTGCAACTTTCCCTTATTGGGATGTGCAGATAAGCCTCCTTGAGATCCAAAGTTACCAGCCATGAATCCTTGCCCAGCATCGGTAGTAATTGTTGAAGGGTGAGCATCTTGAATTTGGGAATCACCAGAAAAGTGTTTAGAATGGACAGATCCAGAATAGGGTGGCAGGTGCCCCCTTTCTTGGGTACCAGAAAAAGCCTTGAATAAAAACCTAGGCCTGCCTGATTTGCAGGAACTGGCTCTATAGCCTCCATAGTCAGTAGAGAAGAAATTTGAGTTTCTACCTCTGCCCTGAGAGTTCTGGGTATGTCTGGGTATCCTTGTAAAACAGGAAAGGTGTGAAAGTAAAACTTGTAACCTTGGTTTACTATATCGAGCATCCATTTGTCGTCTGTGATGGTAGACCATACCTCTGCGAACCTGGCTAGCCTTCCCCCCCACAAAGGAAACCGAGGGTCCGCAGAGATAGGCAGAAGAAGGCCGGAGTCATTGAGAATGTTTGCTTTGGGAAGCTGGCTTAGAACTCCCCAATTTAGCAGAAGAAGAATGCCATTGCTTAGCCCTTTGAGGGGCAGAAACCTGCCCTTTGGAAGATCTGAAACCCCTAGGCCTAGAGCGGCCCTGCTTGCCAGGATCAGGGAAAGACCAATTCTTGGAAGGATAATGCCTAGTAAACTGAGGAGGCTGAACCTGAAGGAAATCTTTTACAGCTTGCATAGATTTTGCCTTATCCTCCAACTTCTTAAGTACCTCCTCAGCCTTATTACCAAAAAGATTGTCCTTGTGCAAAGGAATATCCAGCAATTTAGATTTAACTGGGTCAGAAAGAGGCTGCTCCCTGAGCCAAGCATGCCTTCCAATTACGGAACCAGTGGCTCCTGCTCTGCAGGAAGCCTCCAAAGTGTCAAAACCACAATGAAGTGAATGCTTATTAACTAAAGTGGCAGAATTCAGTAAGTCTTGTAAATCTTTGTTCTCCGTCATGGAAGGAATATCACCAAGTTTAGCCTTAATAGCTACCAAAGTATGCTGCTGATACTTAAGCATGTGAAAGAGACAATTCATGGATCTAATGGCAAGAGTTGCAGAAGTATAGACTTTTTTACCCCACCTGTCCAAGGCCCTAGATTCCTTATCAGAAGGCACAGGGTTTTTAGCAATAGTAGCCTTTACACCCTTGGGGCCTTGAGAAATAATTTCTGGATCAGCAGTAGGGTTTTTAAAAAGGAATTGATGAGATTCAGGAACCCTGTAATACCTATCTGGTTTTCTGGGGGGCAGGAGGAACAGAATTAAGAGTTAAATAATTTTGAAACCAAGAAATTGAGATGAAGGCAATGAATAAAACCAATAACCAAAAGAAATTGCCTAGGCACCACAATGAGAGCTCGCAACTCAGCTGGAAACCAAGATTTATTGAAGTACAACAAAATAAATAACGCTTATAATCCAAGTACGTTTTCGATGAAAATCTTCATCAGAATCAGTACAAAACACACAGTTGATGCCTATTCTAGTTATATACCCTATCTAATTAACCTAATTGATTAATTTCAAACTAACAAGCAATCTTATTTTAAAAAGGACCATCCTTATGAACAATATTATTTATGAATCAAAGATGAGGGATTCTTTACATGAGACTAGTAAATACTCTAAGGCATCAATTAATGAGGTTAATATAGCTAAAAGCAAAATACATTTGATGTTACAAGATTTACTGTTGGATGGTTCTATTAGTCAAGAACAATTCAATTTTTTGTTCAACCAACAACCCTGGGTACCGACAGTTTTCGGTATACCCAAGGTTCATAAAAATCCCACGGATCCACCGCTTAGGTTAATTGTTTCAGCGGAGGGTTCTATTACCACACCTTTGGCTGCATTTGTGGATGACAAACTCAAGACCTTGTCATATACTGGGGACGCAGTCCACAAAGATTCTTGGGATTTTCTGAGGTGTGTAAAACCACACCTTTATTCATCAGACCTCATTTTTGTCACTCTAGATATAGTAGACTTATTTGGTTCCATCCCACATGAGATTGAACTTTTATGGTTGGAACAGGCCATTATTGATAATGGTACACTGTCTCATGGAGATTTTACTAATTGTCTCTTATTTATGGAGATTATTTTGAAAAATAATTTCATGTACTTTCAGGGTGAATTTTTCCGACAGAACAAGGGTGTTGCCATGGGTGCTAAGTGTGCTCCAACGTATGCTAACATTATTTTGAATTGGTGGGAGAAACAATTTATTTTGGACAGCCCATTTATTAAATGCTGGTCTATGTACAAGAGGTTTTTAGATGATATATGTATCTTTTGGATAGACACTGAGGAAAGATTTTTCGAATTCCTGGATTACTTGAAGGGCACGACAAATTTTTTGGATTTTACCTTTGAAATTAATGCGGAACAACTGGTATGCTTGGATATTACACTTAAAAAGGAAGAACAAGGGTTCTTTTCTTCTAGTATACATCGTAAGAAAACCTTTTCCAATTCATACCTCCACTACAAGAGTGCCCACCCTTATTTCCAAAAGAAAAATTTAGTGAAGGGTCAACTTGTAAGGGTCTGTAGAATGACCTCTGATGACCATGAATTTTTGAAGGAGTGTAGTAATGTGTGTAACATGTTGGTTGACAGAGGATACCCTAGGCCCTTATTGGAAGGTGTTTTAGCAGAGGTAGTACAGGAGAGACACAAAAGATTTGCCCCTATTTTGGGACAGAATGTACCTGCCCCGACTGACAATTTAACAAATCAAAATCCCACCCTTCATGATAGAGCCTATATACTTGATTATACAGGAGATTCAGGACCTATTAAGGAGTTGATTTCAAGAGAATGGGGGAGATTTGTCCAATTCACGGACTTACCATTGAATAATCAAACCCCTTTGAAATTTATTTACAGAAAGGACACCAATTTCAAGCAAATTTTTGAATATGGTGGTCCCAAGGTTAAAAACATAGGTCCACGAGGGGTGGGTACATACAAATGTGGGTTTTGTTCACAATGTCCAAGGATATACAATAGGAAAGATGTTTTCTTAAAAGCCAGGAACAAAACACTTTCAAGCAAGGGTTCTTTTAATTGTAATAGCTGTGGAATAGTGTATTTGGCTACCTGTAATTTCTGCACCTCCTTTACGTGGGCAAAACAGAAAGGAAACTCAAATGTCGTATTCTGAACATTTGTATGAAATCAAAAAGCAGAATATGAATAATGCATTGTATAGACATCAGACTTTTGCCCTCAGGCAATGTTTTCCTTTTTTGTATTGGATTTTGTGCCCAAGGACGTAAGAGGTGGTTTATGGGAAGACAAATTGGAATACAAGGAATTATATTGGCAAATAATTTTGGAATGTAATAAACCCCCGGGTTTAAATGATTTTTTGTCTATTAAGCCAGTATTGAAACTCAGATCAGCTAAGTTATGAGTATCAAGTTTATTTACCCATTACAACCATTAGATGGCAGTATACACTCCATATACTCTGTGTACATACATTTTAATGTTTTAGAGCTGTGGCTAACTATTTAGATTGTTTTTATCATTGTATATAATATAAAGACATTTATCCACACAAATGTGCCCCATTATATAGAATTTTTATCAATAATATGTATGGAAGTTAATTTTAATTCGATGTATAGGATCTGTTTGTATGTGTTTTTTTAAAATAAGATTGCTTGTTAGTTTGAAATTAATCAATTAGGTTAATTAGATAGGGTATATAACTAGAATAGGCATCAACTGTGTGTTTTGTACTGATTCTGACGAAGATTTTCATTGAAAACGTACTTGGATTATAAGCGTTATTTATTTTGTTGTACTTCAATAAATCTTGGTTTCCAGCTGAGTTGCGAGCTCTCATTGTGGTGCCTAGGCAATTTCTTTTGGTTATTAGTTAAATAATTTTCCATGAAAACATCATCCAAAACTTCCAAAACTGGAGGTATAGCCAGAGGCTTACGCTGTGGCAAATCTAAAAAATTCCCTGATTCTTTTCTTAGACTGTGGAAAATCCCGACATTCCCATTTAAAATGCTCCCTAAGAGTGTTCAAAGTATCCCCTAAGGAAAAATCCTCTGGAGGGGAGGCAGAAGGGATAGAATCCTCAGCATCAAAATCCTCAAAGCCAGAAAAAAGTTGAGAATTTCCTTCTTCACCAGCAGACATACTGGAAATCTCAGAATCTGAGACAGACAAAACATCAGGAGATAATTCCCTAGTCATCTTTGAAGGGGGGGGGTGAGAGCCCCTAATCAGGGAAAAAGGATCAGCAGCTATCTTAACCAACTGGGAATGAGGTACAGGAGGGGAGGCCGATGCCTGCTTGTGAGGAGGTTTGTGGCTGAAAGGTTTACTAGCAATCCGGAGAGACTCGGGAGGCCTAGCAACTGCAGAAGTCTGAAATAAGGTAGTCGGTCTGGTTCTGGTCTCATGTTGAGAAGAGGCATTAGAAGCCGGTGCCTGCAAAGCAGCTCTGGACCCATCTGAGGCAGCGACAGGCGGAAGGTCTGAAAACTAAATAACAGTCTGTGGCATGGAGGACTCTGTAAAGGTCTCGGCAGAGGCTTGCGGCTGAAAATCTGCAAACCACAGGGGCTACGAAAGCGCCTCTCTGAGTACTGCTGTACTGATGACCAATTTCACCGGTGCGTCGTCAGTAGATTTAACTCTAGGCCTGTCGCGGTCCTTGTCTTTGCAGTTCCTAGGCATATCCGAAGTCGGGAGACCAGAAGACGCCAATCCGATGAACTTAGGCCAGACCCCGAAATGCTTCGACAAAATCTTAGCTCTATGGCGTATGGTACGCAGGTTAAAGGAAGCACAGAGATCGCAGTTAGGGATGTCATGCTCAAGGCCCAAATAAGTTATACAATAGAAATGGAAATCTCGGTGCGGAATCTGTTTTCCACAGGCAAGACAGTTATTAACTTTATCTGAAATTCGTTAAAGCAAGAAAAGAGGGTCCCCAACGGGGTACTTATCTGACGGCATCTTCAACTTGGTAGTTGGAAAGTGAAACGAAGGTAAACGGCCGACCCCCACTAGCACGAATTGCACCTGCTTCGGGCTCCGCGGCAAGAAATACTGAGGAAATGGCACCGGCTGCCTCCCTTTATGCCTGACATACTGACCTCAGTTTTACAACTGGCGGCAGCCGACATCATATACCAAGGACTCTGGTATTCGTGCTGACTGAGGGCTACTGGGAGCCGGATAACCCATGTGTGAGGACTGCAACAGTGAAACACGAAGAACATCTCCAGGTTGCAGCTTCCAGGATGTCCCTGGTAGGGACTCCCCTGAGAAATGCTGTAGAGGTTGAGGTTGCCCTAGTGGAATGAGTTCTGATCTCCTGTGGGGTAGGTTTTCCATGGTGTTTGCAGCAGAAACGGATGCAGTGTGCTAGCCATTTGGAAATGGTTTGCTTTGAAATGGCCTTGCCTTCTGCCCCTGTAGCAAAGCTGACTAGCAGCTGGTCAGATTTTCTGAAAGGTTTAGTCCTTTGAAGGTAGAACCTGAGCTGCCTGTGCACGTCCAAGGAGTGCAGGATCCTTCCCCCTTTATTCTAAGGATTAGGGAAAAAGGTTGGTAAGTGGATGGATTGGTTTAAAGCCACACTGGATACCACCTTGGGCATAAATAATGGGTTAGTCCTGAGGGAAACCCTGTCAGCATGGAAAATAATGAAGGGTTCCACAGCCATTAGTGCCTGTAACTCAGACACTCTTCTTGCTGAAGTGATGGTTAGAAGTAAGGCTGTTTTCCAAGAGAGGAATTTTAACTCTGCTGCAGCAACAGGCTCAAAAGTGGGAAGCGTGAGCTTCTCTAGTACAAAGTTAAGGTCCCAGGCAGGGGTGGGAGCTCTCCCCTGGGGCCTTAAATTGTTAGCTCCTCTCAGGAAGTGTTTGATGAGAGGGTGAGAAAAGAGAGGTGGCTCAGTACTGTAACGAGCTGAGATGGCAGAGGCATGAATCTTAATTGATGAGAAGGATAGGCCTTTGTGGAGCAACTCTGCTAGGTAATCTAGGATTTGAGGTAAGGTGGGCACAACTCTGTCCTTTCCTTGAGACTGGCTCCAAGAACACTTTTCCACTTTTCTGAATAGGATTTCCTAGTACTACGCCTTCTGGCCTCAAGGATGGCATCCAGGACCTGTTTGCTGAGGGTTGCTGGTGGTGTAGTCAGGGGATAAGCCAAGCTGCAAGGTTCAAGATTTGCAGCTGTGGATGCAAAATCTGGCCCTTGTGCTGGGAGACCAGGGAGGGGGTCTGATGTAGGTGCCAGGGGGGCACTGCTGTCAGACTGCGTAGTAGTGGGTACCAGTGTTGCCGTGGCCAGTCTGGGGCAATAAGGATTGTCCTTGGTCTGTCCTGTTTGATCTTGAGTAGTACCTTTGAGAGGAGGGGCAGAAGGGGGAAAGGCATAAATTGAGAGGTTTTCCCATGTAAAGGATAGGGCATCCACTTTACACGCTTGGCTATGAGGATTTCTGGTGCAAAAGTTGCTCAATTGAGGGTTTTGGGGGAGGCAAAGAGGTCCACATCTGGTGTCCCCCACCTGTGGATTAGAAGTTTGAATGAGTTGGGTTCCAGTTTCCACTCGTGTGGGTCATGTAGATTTCTGCTTAAGTCATCTGCCAATGAATTTTGTTTTCCTGGCAGGAATTGAGCTTGCAGGTGTACTTGGTTGCTCAAGGCTGTGTTCCACAGGTCCACGGCTAACCTGCGGAGTGGGTAGGAATGAGTTCCCCCCTGCTTGTTTATGTACCACATTAACTGTGGTGTTGTCTGCCTTTATAAGGAGTTGTCCTGGAAGGATAAGGTATTTGAAGGCTGTCAGAGCATTCTGTACAGCTAACATTTCTTTTTCATTGATATGCAGGGGAATTTGTCCTGGGCTCCATTTGCCCACCATGTGAGCCCCCCATGCATAGTCTGATGCGTCTGTTGTCAGGGTTTGGGCGGCGAGGGGTTGAGTGAAAGGAAGTCCCTTGTTGTGGTTGCATGCCTCTGCCCACCAAAGGAACTCTGCCCTTAGACAAGGAATGATAGGAATCAGTGTTTCCAGGTCCTGAGAATGTTGACACCAGAGACTTTTTAAATACCACTGAAGTTTACTCATATGCAGTCATGCATATGGAATTAGTAGAATGCATGAGGTCTTGAACCCTAGGGCTTGCAGTATTTTTCTTGCAGATAGCTGGGATTTGGTGGCCATTAGTTTGAAGTAGTTTGTCAAATAAACCTGTTTTTTCAAGAGTGAGGAATGCCATCTGGGAAGTTGTGTTCAAGTTTGCTCCCAGGAATACAATCTTTTGGCTGGGCACCAGTTGTGATTTCTTTTCGTTGATGGTGTATCCACAGAGAAGTTAGGAGTCTCTTTACAAATGCCAGGGGCTGAAGTAGCAATTCCTGACTGTCCGCCTGAATCAAGCAATCGTCCAAGTATGGGTAAATTGTAATATTTCTCTGCCTGCAGTATGCAATGGCTGGAGCCAGGCACTTTGGGAATACCCAGAGTGCAGTAGATAAGCCAAAGGGAAGTGCAGAGAACTGATAGTGCATAGAGCCTGCCCTGAAACACAGATATTTTCTGCAAGATTTCCTTATGGGAATGTGCAGATAAGCTTCTTTTAAGTCTAGGGTGACTAGCCAGGCATCCTTGGCTAGCATAGGAAGAAACTATTGCAGTGTAAGCATTTTGAATTTTGGGACCACCAGGAAGGTGTTGAGAATTGTCAGATCCAGGATAGGGCGCCAAGAGCTCTCATTTCTGGGCACCAGGAACACTCTGGAGTAGAAACCCTGTCCCCTTTGCTCTACTGGAACAGGTTGAATAGCACTGATACTGAGAAGAGAAAGTACTTGATTTTGAGCCACTGCCCACTGGTTTGGAGGAAAGTCTGGCAACTCGCTTGGGGTTGACAGTGAATGGAAGTAGAATCTGTATCCCTGGGATACAATGTTTAGGACCCATCATTCCTGGGTAATGGACATCCAGTTTTTTGCATGCAGGGTGAGTTTTCCTCCTAGGGGTGCAAGTACTTGGGCATGGCTGGGAAGGATGATAGACAAGTCATTGTGAACTTTTTCCATAAGGGGGTGGCTTACAACCCCCTGTTTTGAGGTGGGAGCACTCCATTGTTTATTTTTCTGCATACCCGGAGACTGTAGTCTTGGTGGTCTGTTGCCCCTGGGTTTGGACTGAGAAGGCCTGGGAGGGACTGGAAAGGACCAGTTTTTAGAAGGCCAAAGCCTACTGAATATAGGTGGCTGCACCTGTAAGAAATCTTTAACAGTTTGCATAGATTTAGCTTTTTCCTCCATCTTTTAAAGAACTACTACTGCTTTTGTGCCAAACAAACGTTTCTGGTTTAATGAAGCATCTAATCATTTTGATTTGGCAAGGTCTGGCAAGATTTGTTCCTTCAACCAAGCATGCCTTCTCAGTAAAGACCCAGTGACAGCAGCCCTGCAAGATGCTTCTAAGGCATCAAAACCACACTGCAAAGTATGCTTGCTAACTTGGTTTGCAGAATGCAATAACTCTTGTAAATCTTTATTTTCTGTACAATCTGGAAACAACAAAATTTTTTGTTTAATTAGTTCCATAATATGCTGCTGGTACTGGAAATTCAAAGCCCTGATGGCAAGAGTTGCAGAGGTATATACCTTCTTACCCCATCTGTCTAAAACTCTAGAATCCCTGTCCAAAGGGGTAGGGTTTTTGGCTGTAGTAGCCTTAATGCCTTTAGGTCTCTGGGAAATGGTCTCTGGATCCGCAGTGGGATTCTTAAAGAGAATTTGTGAGAGTCAGGTACTCTGTAGTACCTGTCAGGCTTTCTATGAGCTGGTGGTAAAGTATCAGGAGTGAGACTCGATTCCATGAAGACATCATCTACAATATCAAGGACAGGGGGTATAGCTAGAGGCCTGTGCTGAGGAAAGTCTAAAAATTCTCTGAGTCTCTCTTTGGACTTAGGGTAGTCCTTGCATTCCCAGCGGAAATGCTCTCTTAAGGTAAGCAAGGTTTCACCAAAAGAAAAGTCCTCTGGAGGGGAGGCAGAGAGAATGGAATCCTCTGCATCTGAATCCTCATAGGTAGATAAGGGTATGTCCTGGTAATCAGAGGGATCAGAGTCATCGGGCTCATGGTCTGTAGAATCAGAAGGAAAATCAATTCTTTGCCTTTTAGAGGGGGAAGGCTGGCTTCCCCTAATTAACTTTATAAGGTCTTCAGCCATTCTAAGCATTTGTTTCTGTGACATGGGAGCTTGAGTATGTGCTGTGGTCATCGGTTTTCTAGGAGTAGTGTGAACTCTGGGCCTGAGAAACGCGGTAGTTTTAGTCAAAAAAGAAGTTGGTTTAACACGAATATCGGAAGGTCGGAATACACTCTCAGAAGCCGGTGCCTGCACAGCGGCTCCGGACCCATCCAAGGTAGAGACATCCGCAGGTTCCATAGTCGAAGAAGCATCTCGCGGTATACCGGACTCCGAAGGGGTCTCAGCAGAGGCCTGCGAATCTGTAGAAGCTGTATTAGGGGCTGCGAAGGCACCTCACTGAGTACCGGTGGACTGGTGACTAGCTTAACGGAAGCATCATCGGCAGTTTTGGACCTATGCGGTCTATGTCTTTATCCTTACATTTTTTTGGAAGATCGGTAGTCGGATGGCTTATCAAAGCCATTTTGGAATACGGAGAACGAGAGCGAAAGAATTTAGTGACAAAGATAGCCCGATGATGAATAGTTTGAGAGTTAAACAAGGCACAAAACCGACAGTGAGGAACGTCGTGGTCTGGGCCTAAACAGGTGATGCAGTAAGAATGAAAATCTCTGAGGTATTTGCTTTCCACAGGCAAGACAATTGTTAACTTTTTCTGACATCGGTTAGAGCAAGAAAAAAGGATCCCCAATGGGGTACTTAGCTTTAGAAGACTTCAGGTTTGAAACTCGAAAAACGAAACTTTCAGGCAGTGGCCGACCGGCACTTGTGAACTGCTTCTGCTTCGGGCTCCCACACAGCAAGAAAAACTGACGTAATGGCATCGGCTGCATGTTTTATACCCCTGATGACCTGACATCATGGAAGAGGGGACAGCATTCGATGCAGAAATCCCAAGACTCTGGTATTTGAGCCGGCTGAGGGCTACCTGCAGGCAGATAACCCAAGTGTGATGACTGCAACAGTGAAACATGAAGAATGTGTACCTTTTGTACTGGGGAGGATAGATTATTCTGCCTGGAATCACCGGAAGTGCAGGTACCAAGCTGTCAGCTTGAGACTTTGTAGGTTGGGATTGACAAGTCCGTGCAGATGAGACAGCAGGTCTTGAGTTGGATCTAGAGTCCACAGGCGATGAACTAGATGAGCCCAGAGAAAAGGGAACCCAGACTTGACGGGGCCAATAAGGTGCAATGAGGATTACTGTGCTTCTCAATCGTTGGGCTTTCTTCAAAAACTGGGGAATTAGGGGGAAAGGTGGAAAGGAGTAAAGCAGTCACGGGGGCCAATTGTGTAGGACAGAATCTCTCAAGGACTCCCCCCGAGGGGGGGGGGGCAGGGAAAAATACCTGCTGCATTTAAGGTTCATGGGAGAGGCAAACAGGTCACAGCAAGGCTGGCCCCCATCAATGAAAAATCTTAGCCACCGCATTGGGATTCTGAGACCACACGTGAGGCAAGAGTATGCAGTATACATTTGCTCAGTTTGTCCCCGATCATGATGGAATTCCCCCGAATGTGCATTACTATCAGAAAGCAGATGGACACAATCGCCCATTGCCAAACTCTTAACGGCTTCCCAACATAGAGGGTAGGATCTGGTTCCCCCCTGTCTGTTGATGTACCAGACCACAGACATGTTGTCTGACTGGATAGCAATTGTTCCGGAAGGGAGGGCAGATTGAAATGCTTGTACCTCTAAGAGCACCGTCCTCATTTCTATGACGTTGATATGTAAATTGGCCTCTGAGGAGGTCCAAGTGCCTTGGACTGTCTTTCCCTGATAATGCCCCCCCCCCCCAATTAGGGATGCATCTGTGGTAACTATGGGCTTGGGCTGAGAGGGGGAAAAGGGTCAACTCCACAATTCATCTTCTGACTTCATCCACCAATACAGGTCCTGCTTGCATTGGCTGGTTATGCAGATTGGGTAAGACATAATTTGTGTTAACAGAGGCCGCTGTGATGCCAGGAGTCACTGAAGCAGTCTCATGTGGTACCTCGCCAGTGGAACTAGGGTGATTGTCACTGTCATGGACCCCAGAAGTTGTAAGACTAAATGAGCTGGGACTTTGTCTTGAGAGAATATCACTTGAAGCTGTGACCTCAACCTGGGTAGTCTGTGGAGAGGCAGAGCAGCCCAGCAGGATTTTGTGTTGAATATTGCTCAGATGAATTCTAAGGCTTATGTGGGGGATAGTTTAGACTTTTTGCTGTTTACTGAAATGCCTAAGTCATCTGCCAGCTTCAGAACGGAGTCCAATGCATGAAGCAATGGATGTCTGGTGGGGGTAGTGAGGAGCCATTCATCTAAATACAGAAACACGCGGAATCCTTGTAGCCTTAGGTGAGCTGCTACCACTGCCATGCATTTGGTGAACACCCTAGGGCCTCTGGTGAGACCATAGGACAGTGCTCAAAATTGGTAATGACTGGCCCCAGCCGGAGGCGGAGCTATCTTCTGGAATGCTTGTCCATTTTTGTGAGTTAATACGCATCCTGAAGATCGATAGACCACATCCAATCGTCTTTTTCCAGAAAAGAAAGAATTGACTGTACCATGACTATCTGGAATTTTGTCTGTCGAACAAACCTGTTCAAAACACTGAGGTCTAGAATTGGCCTCCAGTCCCGTCTTTTAAGAATCTTTAGTAAAATCCAGATCTTATTTGGTCTGGTGGGACTATTTGGATGACTCTTTTTTTGAAGCAGCTTTTGGATTTCTAGTGCTGCTGTATCTCTCTGACTGGGTGGATCATTGGAGATTCATCTTTGTGGTCTTGGATGAAGTTCAAAGGGAATGTGGTAACTGCTGGTAATTACAGTCTGCACCCAGGAATCTGATGTTATTGAGTGCCATTCTAAGTGGTGCAGAGAGAATCTTCCCCCGAATACTTTCAGTGGTAAGCAATCGGGCCTCTGCTCAGGAGCACTGGTAGGGTTGTCCTGAGAAAGAATCCCTGGAGCCCTGATTATGCAGGCCTCCTTTGCCACAGGGGGGTGGTGGGGGGTGGCATCCTTTTGATGAGTTCCCCCCTCTGCCACGGGAGGAAAACAGGCCATGTGTGTCCCTAAAAGGCCCTTGGGACTTCCTGAACCACATCTTTCCAGCCCTCTGATTCCTGGAATAAGGTCACTGAGGAGTGGAGAAATGCATGCCCACAGCAGAAAGGGTCTTTCTGTCCTCCTCACACATGGCAAATGTGTCTCTGACTTTTGGCCCAAACAAAGAGGTAGCATCAACCAGAACACTGACAAAGGAAGACGTGAAAGGGTCTGTGAAATCACACAAGCGCATCCAGGAGTGACGCCTAATGGCAATGCCTCCACCCGCTGCCCTGTCTGTCCCTTCGGCCATGTGTGCAATAAGCTGCATGGACGAGTTTGATATCAATTCTAGGGTCGCAAGCTGGGAGGCAACCTTATCGCGTGCCTTATCAGACACTGTCCCTGCCAATGTTCCTGAGAGCTGTTATCGGGTCCCTTTGATATCATGTGAAATGTGCCATGAAATTCAATGACCGTATGGCAAAGGTCGTTGAAGCATAGACCCACTTTCCAATTCTGTCCACTGTGTGAGACTGTTTGGAAGATGGATAGCAGGACTCTCCTTTGCGAGTTCCTTCTTTGTGGCTGCCGCCGCCGCCACCACCACAGCATCTACCGTTAAACCTTTAGACCAGTGGGTTGATCTTCTGGTGCAGATAAAATTTTGTCTGGTCTCTGGGGGATAGGCTCTATAGTGTCAGGGGCCTTCCAATCATGCTGCACGATGAGTTTGACCAATTCATTGGCAGGTGGGGTCACCCAACAAGTAGAAGGTCAGGAACGAAAAGCCTGCAAGAAGACAGATTCCTCGGAGGAAAGGTTGGTGAACTTCCAATCACCTCTCTGTTTCAAGATTTCCAGGATGTCTTCGAATGAGACATATTCAGGGGGTGACCGTGGGGACCCTTCATCGTAGTCTGTACCTTTAGTGAGAGATTCTTCCAGAGAATCTATGTGCTTCATCTTGCACGATCTCTTACAGGGTGGCTTCTCAGGGGGGAAGGTCTGAGGAGGACTCCAAAGAGAGGGTACCCTGCAGCAGGGTTGTCTTGCTGCTCTTGTGCCCGCTGCCCCGATGTAGCAGATTGTGACAGCTGCGAGCCAGAAGATACATAGATAAATAGATGTGACACTCCGACGTGGATGGTGATAACTGCAAGCCTGCTGAGGAGAGAGCTCTCTCCATAATCTGAAAGGCAGGCCCGCCTCAAGAGGGATGGGAACCTGGAAAGTACAGTTGTGTACACTTACCATAAATGTAGATGTTCAAGTGTATTCACTGTTGCAGTCATTACATTTGGGTAATCTGCTGGCAGGTTGCCCTCAGTCAGCCTGATTAACAAAGTCTTGGGTCCTGCGTTGGATGCTGTCCCTTCCTCCAAATTGTAGAAAGTTGTGGGCTTCAGCACCAAAATTGTTGCAGGTGTCAGTTTCGAATGTTTAGGCTTCGGTTCAGAGGAAGGAACCTGACTTTTAGAGGATTTCGAGACAAGAGTCTTAGGAGATGCCGGAACAGTGTGGCTTCTCTTTTTCAATACTTTCCTGGGAAACTTTGCTGTCTCCACCTGAGACAGAGCCTCACTAAAAGGGCATTTTAACAGCCCCTTGAGGATCAATTTGTTGCGAAGCTCTGAAAGAGTCTGAGCACTGAAACCCTTGCAGAGTTCACACGGAGGCTGGACTTCTAAATGTGGCACCCCAAACAATATACGCAAGAAAGATGCCTGTCCGAGTTGGGCATTTTTCTGCCTCATTCCTCACACTGCTTAAATCCCGTTGTACCCTTATGTTTCTCCGTCATGTTCAACTAGAAGTAATGTACATATAGTACCAAGAAACTTTACCACACACACACAAACAAGCAGTTAGAAAAGGACAAGAAAAGGATTTTTTTTTTAAAGTCGTATCAACAATGGTAACGAAGAAAATACCTGAAAAGGGTAAAGGGAAAAAAAGGGGATACCAACAATGCTATTAAAGATTTACCAGAGGTAAGAGGGAAGGGAGGCGCCTATACCAGTGATGGTAATGCAGGAAATACTTCTTCTTCTTTTGGCTTTTTCCCGGTTAGGGGTCGCCACAGAGGATCACCTGTCCGCTCATGATTGGCAGTGGAATTTTACAGTGTCGTGTTGCCAGCCTGGTGCCCAACCTTCCACAGAAGGCACACACACACTCACACCTAGGGCCAATTTAGAGTGTCCAATCCACCTACAGCATGTCTTTGGGATGTGGGAGGAAACCGGAGCACCCGGAGGAAACCCACGCGACCACAGGAAGGACATGCAGATTCCGCACAGAAGGCACCCCAGCCGAGGATTGAACTGGAGAACCTCTTGCTGTGAGGCGGCAATGATAACCACTGCACCACCGCGGCCGCCCTAATGCGAGAAATACTAAAAGGTACAAAAGAGAAGAAATATAACACTTACATTCAGTAAATAAAAGTAACCAAGAAAAAAGTTAGCGACAAGTTTAGAGTTTAGGAAAAAGATTGAATAAAGGTATTTATATGAAAAAATTAGCATTTAGCTTGAGAGCACGACTGACGTGCCCTACAACTCTAACTGGCAAACGAAATCTGAAGGGAAGGAAAGCGAGGTACTGTGGGTAGCCTTAGCTTGAGAGTTTCTGTCTAGCACAAGCTTGATACAATAGCAGAGTCAGTTCTGAGTATGGAACCGAAACCCAATAGTCAAAAATGAATGAAGATTGACAACATTACATCAGCATTTTTCTAAAGGTTTTAAAACTTGTAACTAAACTGCTCCTAACCAATAGGAACAGAAGCAGATACATTCATTTTTTTTCTTCTTTTTAAGAACATCCCTCAATGGGGACTGACAAGAGGATGGTACTTCATCCCATGGAACAGGTCTCTTACCTCAGCTACACAGGGATGTACTCCCTGCTGAAACTACCATGACCGAAGAAAGTGGCTCTCCTGCTCCTGCCAAGTGCACCTGAACAACTGCAGAGGATGTGGCAAAATCTGAGGAACAATTAATGCTCACACTAGAATCACCCACCAGCAGCTGATGCATAGTCCGAGCCCACTGTGTAGGCAGTAACTGAGTGATTAGGTACCACTGACATGCTCCACCCTACAGCCAACAATGAAGCCTGAACCATGGTAAGCAGTGCTAGAAGGAGCCAGTAAAACATGTACAAAATGAGGTCGGGAAGACTAAGGGTGATGGAGTCTCTATCTTCATTAAGGACAGGCACACTCCAGACTGGTTTGCCAGCAAGACAGACTGGAACTACTCCAGGTTTTTTCTTGCCTTAACCTGTCAGGAGCCTCCAAGTAGGAGCCAGGTTCTGGTGGAAGAACCCCACCAGTAGAAAGTAAACACCAATATGTCCCTTGTAAGGAAAGAGAAAAAAGGGGGATGGAGGACGGGAAACCAGGACTGCAACAGTGAATACACTCGAACATCTACATTTATGGTAAGTGTACACAGCTATACTATGTTCTTCGTGTTTCACTGTTGCAGTCATCACATTTGAGTTGATTCCCAAAGCTGAGGAAATGGGTGGAGGCAGTGAAGGGAACTAGGGGCCAGCTATGATGCCCTGCAAGTCTGCAGAGGCAAACTCTGCCTTGGATTTGGAGAAGAGAGGCAGATGGTAATGTCTGGCAAAAGTGTGAACAGATGTCCCTGGTGGGGATTCCTCTGAGGAAAGCTGCAGAGGTGGAGGCTGCTCTGGTGGAGTGAGTCCTGACCCCCTTGGGGGGAGGCTTTCCATGTTGTTTGTAGCAGAAATGGATGCAGTGTGCTATCCATTTAGAAATGGTTTGTTTGGAGATGACTTTGCCTTCTGCCCCTGGAGCAAAGCTAACCAGCAATTGATCAGACTTTCTGAAGGATTTAGTCCTGTCTAGATAGAATCTATGCTGTCTATACACATCTAGAGTGCATGATCGTTTCCCCCTTGTTCTGGGGATTAGGAAAAAAGGTGGGCAAATTAATGGATTGGTTGAGAGCCACACTGGACACCATCTTGGGCATGAAGGATAGGTTAGTTCTGAGGGATACCCTGTCAGTATGGAAGATGTTGAAGGGTTCCAAAGCTATGAGCGCTTGCAGTTCGGAGACTCTTCTAAATGAAGTGATGGCCAGAAGGAAAGCTGTCTTCCAGGAGAGAAATTTTAGCTCTGCAAAAGAAGGTGGTTCAAAAGGGGGCAGGGTGAGCTTCTCCAACACAAAGTTAAGGTCCCAAGCTGGGGTTGGTGCTCTTCTGGGTGGCCTCAAATTGCTAGCCCCCTGTTAGGAAAAAAGGGTGTGAGAAAAGGGGCTGCTCAGTGGGGAAATGAGCAGAGACAGCAGTGGCATGAATTTTTATAGAGGAGAAAGAGAGGCCACTGTGTAGCATGTCAGCTAAGTAATCCAGGATGAGAGGGAGGGAGGGCTGTGCCGTATTGGCTCCCCCTTAGCCTGGATCCAGGTCCAGAACCTTTTTCACTTATCAGCATAAGAATTTGCTAGGGTATCTGGCCTCATGTATAAAATCTAGAACCTGCTTACTGAGGTTGGCAGATTGATCTGGGGCTAGGGAATATGCCAAGCTGCCAAATTAAGTGTCTACAATTGGGGATGCATGAATTCCCCTTCCCTCTGGGTCAGGAGGTTTGGAAGATGCCAAGGTGGCAGTCGGGACAGGCTGCACAACAAAGGGTACCAGTGCTGGTGAGGCCAGTCTGAAGTTATAAGAATTGTCCTTGGATTTTCCTCCTTTATTTTGAGCAGTACCCTGGGGATGAGAGGTAGTGGAGGAAAGGCATACACCGATAGATTGACCCAATGGAAGGACAGGGCATCCACTTTCCAAGCCATGCTGTGATGCTCCCTGGTGCAGAATTTGCTGAACTGATGCCTGGTGTGGGAGGCAAAGAGGTTGACCTTTGGGGTGCCCCATTTCTGAGTTATTAGGGTGAAGATTCTTCTGTTGAGCTGCCACATATGTGGGTCCAGAAGATTTCTGCTTAATTGGTCTGCCAGAGAGTTGAGAGAACCTGGTAGGAATTGTGTTAACAGGTGCAGTTGCTTGGCAGAGGCTGTGTGCTAAAGGGTCATGGCCAGCCTGCATAGAGGGTAGGAGTGAGTCCCTCCCTGCTTGTAGATATACCACATCACAGTAGTGTCTGTTTTGATCAGGAGAGTCCCTGGGGAGAGAAGGGGCTTGAAAGCTATCAAGGCATGCTGGACAGCCATCATCTCTTTTTGGTTGATGTGCAGAGGGATTTGCTGCGGGTTCCATTGGCCCTGTATGAACCTGTCATCCAGGTGTGCACCCCAAGCACAGTCTGATGCGTCTGTGGTGAGGGTCTGGGCAGCAGGGGGTGGTGGGAAAGGTAGTCCCCTGTTGTGGGAGCATGCTGTTGCCCACCAAAGAAAATCTATTCTGAGGCAAGGAATCACAGATAAGAGTCTCCAGGTCTTGAGAGTGTTGACAAAAGCTTTTTACGTACCATTGAAGTTTCCTCATATGCAGTCTGGCATATGAAATGAGTAGTATGCAAGATGCCATGAACCCCAGAGCTTGCAGGATCTTCCTTGCAGATAACTGGGGTCTGGTGGCTAGCTGAGAGAAGTAGGCTGTCAGGAAAATGTGTTTTTCTGGTGTTAAGGAATGCTATCTGGAATGCTGTGTCCAGGCTTGCTCCCAGGAAGATAATACTTTGGGTGGGCACCTGTTTGGATTTATTTTCGTTGATTGTGTACCCTAGGGAGGTTAGTAGGGTCTTTAATAAGTCTAGGTGCTTGAGCAGCTTTTCCTGGTTGTCTGTCTGAACAAGGCAGTTGTCTAAGTATGGGTAAATGGTACAGCTGTGTACACTTACCATAAATGTAGATGTTCGAGTGTATTCACTGTTGCAATCATCACACTTGGGTTATCCTGCCAGGGTTAGCCCTCAGTCGGCCCGAATACTATAGGCTTAGTATTTCTGCATCAGTTGCTGTCACTCCAGGACTGACGTCAGGTCGTCAGTGGTATAAAAACAGGCAGCCGACACCATTACATCAGTTTTTCTTGCCCCAAATGTCAGGAGCCCCAAAATAGGGAGCTAGGCTATGGTGGAATAACACCACCAGTAGAAAGTAAATACCAATAGCCCTGTAAAGACTGAGGGAGCTGGAGAGAGAGATAGAGAGAAGGGGGCTGGAGGGTGGGAAACCAGGGCTGCAACAGTGAATACACTCGAACAGCTACATTTATGGTAAGTGTACACAACTGAACTATGTTCTTCGTGTTTCACTATTGCAGTCATCACACTTGGGTTGACTTCCAAATCCAAAGAACAGGTGGAGGCAGTCAAGACGAGTTGGGGCTGGCTAGTATGCCCTGCAGGACTGCGGTTGCAAAGCCTGCTCTGGATTTGGAAAAGAAAGTCAGGTGGTAATGCTTGGTGAAGGTATGAACAGAACTCCATGTTGCAGCTTCCAGGACATCCCTGGTAGGGGCCACTCTGAGAAAGGCTGCAGAGGTTGAAGTTACCCAAGTGGAATGTGTTCTGACCCCCTGTGGGGGTGGTTTCCCGTGGTGTTTGTAACAGAAATGGATACAGTGTGCTATCCATTTGGAAGTGGTTTGTTTTGATACGGCCTTACTCTCTGCCCCTGGTGCAAAGCTGACTAGTAACTGGTGAGATTTCCTAAAGGGCTTAGTCCTATCCAGGTAGAATCTGAGCTGTCTGTGCACATCTAAAGAGTGCAGGATCCTTTCCCCCTTGTTCTGGGGATTAGGAAAAAAGGTGGGCAAATGAATGGATTGGTTGAGGGCCACACTGGACACTTTAGGCATGAAAGTTGGGTTAGTCCTGAGGAGACAATGTCAGCATGAAAAACTATGAAGGGTTCTACAGCCATAAGTGCTTGTAGCTCAGACACTCTTCTAGCTGAAGTGATGACCAGAAGCAAGGCTGTTTTCCAAGAGAGGAATTTTAACTCTGCTGAAGCTGCAGCCTGAAAGGGGGGTAGAGTGAGATTTTCCAAAACCAAGTTAATGTCTCAAGCAGGGGTAGGGGCTCTTCTTGGTGGCCTTAAATTGTTAGCCCCTCTAAGGAACTACTTGAGAGGGTGTGAAGAGAGGTGGCTCAGTGCTGTAATGTGCAGAGATAGCAGAGGCATTTTAATGGAAGAGAAGGATAGGCCCCTGTGGAGTAGGTCTGCTAGGATGAGTGGTAAGGAGGGCTGTGCTGGGTCAGTTCCTTTAATCTGGATCCAGGAGCAATATCTTTTCCACTTGTCAGCATAGGATTTTCTAGTGCCGGGTCATCTGGCTTCATGTATAACATCCAGGACCTGCTTGCTTAGGCTGGCCACTGGAGAAGTCAAGGAATAAGCCAGGCTGTCAGGTTCAGGTCCTGGAATTGTGGATGCAAGAACTCTCCCTTCTGCTGAGTCAGAACAGTTGGAATCTGAGGGAGGTGCCATGGAGGCAACGGTGACAGACTGCGCAGTAGTGGGTACCAGTGTTGGCGTTGCCAGTCTGGGGCAATCAGGATTGCCCTTGGTCTTTCCTCCCTTATTTTGAGTAATACTCTTGTAAGAAGTAGAGGGGGAAATGCATAGATTGACACGTTTACCCATTGGAAGGATAGGGCATCCACTTTCCAGGCCTTGCTGTGAGGTTCCCTGGTGCAGAATTTGCTGAGCTGGTGGTTGTTTGGGGAGGCAAAAATTTCCACCTTTGGGATACCCTCATTTCTGGGTCACAAGGCTAAAGGTGTTGTGGTTTAATTTCCACTCATGTGGGTCTAGGAGATTTCTGCTTAAGTTGTCTGCCAGAGAGTTTTGGTTGCCTGGCAGGAATTGTGCTAGCAGGTGAATACGCATGGCTGAGGCCGTGTTCCAAAAGGTCATGGCTAGCTTGCAGAGTGGGTTCCCCCCTACTTATGTACCACATCACTGTGGTGTTGTCGGTTTTGAATAGTAGAGGCCCCGGACAGAGTAGGGTTCTGAAAGCTGTCAGAGTGTGCTGAACAGCTAGCATATCTTTTTGATGTGCAGATGAATCTGATTTGGGCTCCAGTGGCCCTGAATGCACCTGCTGTCCAGGTGTGCACCCCAAGCATAGTCTGATGCATCTGTGGTTAGGGTCTGGGCGGCATGGGGTTGTGAAAAGGGAAGTCCCTTGTTGTGGTTGTAAGCTGCTGCCCACCAAAGGAAATATTTCGTTAGACAAGGTATAATATGTATAATAGCTTCCAGGTCCTGTGAATGTTGACACCAAAGGTTTTTTAAGTACCACTGAAGTTTCCTCATATGCAGTCTGGCATATGGAATTAGTAGAATGCAGGCCATGAACCCTAAAGCTTTCAGGATTTTCCTTGTGGATAACTGGGTTCTGGTGGCCAGATGAGAGAAGTAACCTGTCAGATAGGCTTGTTTTTCTGGAGTAAAGAATGCCCTCTGGGATGCTGCGTCCAGGCTTGCTCCCAGGAATACAATTTTTTGACTGGGGACTAGTTTGGATTTCTTTTCATTTATAGTGTACCCCAGTGAGGTTAGCAGGCCCTTTACAAATGTCAGGTGCTGCAACAGCTTTTCCTGACTGTCTGCCTGAATCAGGCAGTCGTCCAAGTAGGGGAAATGTGAATATTTCTTTGTCTGCAAAAAGCAATGGCTGGAGCCAGGGATTTTGTGAAAACTCTAGGAGCAGTGGATAAGCCAAAGGGAAGTGCAGAGAACTGATAATGCATAGATTCTGCCCTGAAACGTAGATATTTCCTGCAAGAGTCTCTGACTGGGATGTGCAGATAGGCCTCTTTTAAGTCTAGGGTGGCTAACCAAGCATCTTTGGACAGCATAGGGAGAAGCTGCTGTAGGGTGAGTATTTTGAATTTTGGTACCACCAGGAAGGTGTTTAGAATGGATAGATCTAAGATTGAGCACCAGGTGCCCTCTTTCCTGGGTACCAGGAAAAGTCTGGAATAGAAACCTTGGCCTATCTGTTCTACTGGAATAGGCTGAATTGCTCTCATGGAGAGCAATGAATGAACATGGTTTTGTACCTCTGCTCACTGGTTTAGAGGAAGATCTGGAAACCCTTTTGGGGTTGGCAGCGTGTTGAAATAAAATTTGTAACCCTGGGACACTATGTTGAGGACCCATCGACCGTTGATGATGGAGGCCCAGTTTTTTGCATGGGAGACAAGTTTTCCTCCTAGGGGCACAAGCAGATGGGCAGAGGTGCAAGGTGGAGTTGAGAAGTCATTGTGAATTCTTTACATAAGGGGGTGGCTTATCACTCCCTGTTTTAGAAGTGGAGGTACTCCACTGCTTAGATCTTTGCATACCCTGAGACTGCTGTCTGGGGGTCTGCTTCCCCTAGGTCTAGGCTGAGGCGGCCTTGAGGGGGCTGGAAAGGACCAATGTTTTGGGGGACAATGCCTACTGAATCTTGGAGGCTGGACTTGCAAGAAGTATTTAACTGTCTGCATAGACTTAGCTTTTTCTTACATCTTTTTTAAAACCTCTTCGGCTCTGGTGCCAAACAGATAGTCTTTGTTCAGTGGTGCGTCCAATAATTTTGATTTGACATGGTTTGGCAAGGTCTGCTCCTTAAACCAGGCATGCTTTCTAAGTACAGCACCTGTGACTGCTGCCCTGCAAGATGCTTCTAGGGCGTCAAACCCACATTGTAGGGTATGCTTGCTGACTTGGCTTGCAGAATTCTTAAGCTCCTGTAATTCTTTATTTTTTGTACAGTCAGGGAAGGTAGATAATTTTTGCTTAATAAGTTCCATAGTATGTTGCTGGTATTTCAGCATGTGGAACTGACAATTTAATGCTCTAATGGCAAGAGTTGCAGAGGTGTATACTTTTTTACCCCATCTGTCTAAAGTTTTGGAATCCCTGTCCGAGGGGGTGGGATACTTAGGTGTAGTTGCTTTTATTACTTTAGGTTCTTGGGAGATGACATCTGGGTCAGCAGTAGGATTTTGAAGAGAAATTTGTGCAAGTCAGGGACTCTGTAGTACCTGTCAGGTTTCTTGGAAGCAGGGGGTAAGGTATCAGGAGTTAGACTGGATTCCATAAAGACATCATCCACAACATCCAGAACAGGAGGGACAGCTAAGGGTCTGTGTTGTGGTACATCTAAAAATTCCCTGAGTCTCTTTTTGGACTGAGGATAATCCTGGCATTCCCAATGGAAATGCTCTCTCAAAGTATGTAGGGTTTCACCAAAAGAAAAAAATCCTCTGGAGGGGGACAGAAGAAATGGATTCCTCTGCATCTGGGTCCTTATAGGCAGATAAGGGCATGTCTTTATAATCAGAAACCTGAGTCGTTGGACTCTTGGTCAGATAAAGCTGCTGGGGACAAGTCTCTTTTCCTTTTAGCAGTGGTAGGCTGGCTTCCCCTAATCAGCATGATAAGGTCTTCCTCCATTTTAAGCATCTGAGATTGAGACATGGAAGCAGGTGCTTGAGGGTGTCGTCAGTTTTTTAGGCGTAGTTCGTACTATGGGCCTTATATTGGGCGATTTCAATTACCCTACCATTAACTGGAAAAATACTCGAGTACAAACTCCCAGGCCCAGCACTTCCTGGAATTCATCAACTCAAACGCCCTGGATCAGCTGGTAAACTCCCCTACCAGAGGTGAAAACATACTGGACTTGGTCATCACAAACATGGGCGACAGGTGTTCCACACCAGAGGTCAACCTGGTTAGATCAGACCATAAACTAATCACTCTGGATGTCCACACCCTACCGCCACCCCCAACTAAGGAAACTACAGTAAAAATACTTTGCTAAAGCAAACTTCCCCTTACTTAAGACAGAGGCGGTAAGTTTCATAGCCCCCACGCTAAAGGATAACACTGCCCAAGATGCAGAAACCTTTACAAATGCACTCTATGAGCACCTACAAGGATACATGGATCATGCCATCCCCTAGCAAACCCAAGACTCACTCCTCTAAGAGAAGGAAACCAGTCTGGTGGACCCCTATCATAAACAGGCTATACAACAGAAGGAGGAAACTAGTTCAGAAAAAAAGCAAATCTCAAGAAGGAAAGACATCCCTGATCAGTATCAGTAAGAAACTAAGGTCCCTCATAAAATCATCCAAGGCTAACTTCGAAAGAAAAATAGCCAAGGTTTCAAAAGATAACCACAAAGCCTTCTTTAGCTATGTTATGAATCTAAGTGGAAACTCACAGATATGCACTGAACTAGTGCAAAATAGCACAAAATATACTGAACCTACTGATATTGCCAACATCCTGGCAGATAAATTCAGTGCAAACTTCACCCCCCTCTCACCCCCAAAAGGGCCCACAACAATACCGGAAAAGTGTAGTGTTCCGAAAATCACAGACGCACAGGTGAAAATAGCCCTTTCAAAAGCCAAAAACACAGCATCAATGGGGCCAGATGGTGTCCCAGGCTGCGTCTTGCACGAACTACAGAACTAACTAACCCCCCCACCTAAACACGCTATTCAATCTCATCCTCTCCACAGGCTAAGTGTGCCCATAGAATGGTGCACAGCAATGGTTATTCCACTCCACAAAGGAGGGGCCACAACTGACCCTGGTAACTATCACCCCATAAGCTTGACTAGCCTGGTCTGCAAGGCTATGGAGCGCATCATCATGGAACTCATTAACAAAGACATTGGGAACCTCCAAACAGTTGACCTGACCCAGTCCGGCTTTGTTAAGGGCAGATCATGTCTACTAAACCTGGTTGACTTCTTCAAGACAGTCACCAAGACCATAGACAAGGGAAAGGCTGTTTACACAGCCTATCTTGACCTCGCCAAGGCTTTCAACACCATTCCCCACTCGGGTATTACAGAAAAACTCAGCAGCCTGAACATAAACCCCTACGTCATGAGATGGGTTGCCAACTGGCTTACAGACAGAACTAACACGTTAAGAATAGCGGGCTCCAGGTCCGACTCTAAACCAGTCACAAGTGGTGTCCCACAAGGCTCGGTCCTGGGACCCCGATTGTTCAGCATATACCTCTCAGAAGTACAGGCAAACACAGGAGGACTATGGCTACGCAAGTTCGCCGATGACTGCAAACTGGGAGTCATAATTGACACTCTGGCTGACTCAGACATCCTCCAAAAGGGCCTTACTGAGATGGACACCTGGTGTCAAAGTCATGGCCTCAAGATAAATGCCAAAAAATGCATAGTCATCCCATTTGGGAAAAACAAAACACACACGAATTACCACATAGGTGGCAGCCCCCTTAATACAGAAGGGGTAATAAGAGATCTGGGGACCCAGGTAGATAGTAATCTCTCCTTTGACAATCATATTGCCAAAGTAGTTACGAAATCCTTCTATGTGGCCCATCTAATTACTAAAGGGTTTGCATCTAGAAATAGAGAGGTTATAGTGCCCATCTACTCGTCACTCATCAGACCCATCATAGAGTACAATGCCCCATTTGGGATGTACCTCACAAGACACTTCCAACACCTGGAGAGACCACAAAAGTATCTCACCAAGAGGATTACTGGCCTCAAACATATGTCCTATGCAGCCTGACTGAAAAAACTCTGGCTGTACTCAGTGGCATATCGCTTACTCAGAGGTGATCTCTGCCTGACTTAGAAAGCCATGTCCAACTCAGAATTGATGGACATGCTCCACCTAAAGAAATCCAAGTCACTGCGAGCCACGCACTCTAGTGAGCTAAACCTCATCACAACAATAAACAGAACATGCTGGAGGGATAGATTCCTGTCACAGAGACTCCCCATGCTTTGGAACAAAATTTCAAACTACATTAGGCAGAGCCCCTCACTAACACTTTTCAAGAGAAACCTTGACGAGTGGATGGGTAACAGAAAATACAAACTTGGGATCACTTCATTGGCTCTGCTTGACAGAGAATCAGTTAATTAATCAATGGGGCAGCGAAAGCCGACACAATCTGGTTAGGCTTATAAATGCCCTCAGGGAGATAGCCTAGTACCTACATACGAACCTATAAACTTGATAGTTTTAGAAAACTGAAGACGCGAAAGAAGTCATCAGTTTGTGTCGAATATCGGTAGTGCAAAGAACTTCCTCAGAAGCCGGTGCCTGCACAGCGGCTCCAGACCCATCCAAGGTTGAGCCATCCTTAGGTTCCGTAGTCAAAGAAGAGTCTTGTAGCATACCGGACTCTGAACGGGTTTCTGTAGCGGCCTGCGAATCCACAGAAGTGGGCATCGGGGCTGCAAAAGCACCTCACCGAGTACTGGTGAACTGGTGACTAGCTTAATGGAAGCGTCGTTGGCAGTTTTGGACCTGTGCGGTCTATCTCTGTCTTTATCCTTAAGTTTTTTCGGAAGATCAGTAGTCGGGTGGCTTACCTAAGCCATTTTGGAATATGGATATCGAAAGCAAAAGTCTTTACTCTCGATAAGGGTCCGATGATGTATAGTTCTGGCTTTGAACAAAGCACAAAACCGAGAGCGAGGGACGTCGTGGTCTGGGCCTAAACAGGTGACACAGTACGAATGGAAATCTCAGTGTGGTATTTGTTTTACACAGGCGAGACAATTGTCAACTTTTTCTGACATCGGTTAGAGCAAGAAAAAAGGATCTCCAATGGGGTACTTAGCTTTAGAAGACTTCAACTTCAATTTTGGAAACGAAAACTCAGGTAGCGGCTGATTGGCACTAGTGCGAACTGCTTCTGCTTTGGGCTCCTTGGCAAGAAAGACAGATGTAATGGCGTCAGCTGCCTGTTTTTATACCACTGATGACCTGACATCAGTCCTGGAGCGACAGCAACCGACGCAGAAATACTAAGCCTCTGGTATTTAGGCTGACTGAGGGCTACCCCGGCAGGATAACCCAAGTGCGATGACTGCAACAGTGAAACACAAAGAACATCTGGATATTCCTTTGTCTGCCAAAGGCAATGGCCGGAGCCAGACATTTTGTGAAAACTCTGGGAGCAGTAGGTAAACCTTAGGGAAAGTACAGTTTTGTACCTACCATAAATGTAGATGTCTGATAGGAATGCATCTGCAGTCCTTACAAATGGGTTGTCCTGTCGTCAGGCAGCCCTTCGGTCGGTCGGATTCCAAAGTCTGGGTCTGGCTTCGGCTGGTGTCGCGCTTCACCCGACGTCATAGCTGCAGTTATTCGGGTATAAAGGCATCAGCCAACGCCATTTTCCTCAGTGTTTCTTGCCCCAGATGCCAGGTGCCCTCTTGGATGGCTAAATTTGGATAAATGCCAATGTTTCCAAATAGTAGAGAGCAAACACATAAAATAAGCATGTATGTACATATATACAAACAAATACACCATAATAGATCCCCCCCAAGCTAGCTGAAGGATGGCAAATACCCTAGGAGTACCACAGAGGGGAAGGTGGGTGGGTAATCCTGACTGCAGATGCATTCCTATCAGACATCTACATTTATGGTAGGTACAAAACTGTACTATGTCCTTCAAGGATGCATCTGCAGTCCTTACAAATGGGTAGAATACCAAAGCTAAACTAGGGGAGGAGGAAAAAGGTAAAATTATGGTGTAGTTAGGATCCCTTGCAAAACAGCAGTGGCAAAACCTGCTCGGGATCTAGAGTATAATGGTAAATTGTAATGCTTGGCAAATGTATGCACGGAGGTCCAAGTAGCAGCCTCTATAATGTCCTTGGTAGCCACTCCTCGTAAGAAAGCTGTGGTAGTGGCTGTAGCCCTTGTGGAGTGAGGCCTGATGTTCTCTGGAGTTTTCTTTCCATGGTAGGAGTAACAAAATCTAATGCAATTTCCTATCCATTTGGAGATTGTCTGTTTTGAAATTGGTTTTCCTTCCTTTCCTGTTGCATATGCTACCAGAAGCTGGTCAGTTTTTCTATTGGACTTGGTCCTGTCCAGGTAGTAGCGTAATTGTCTATGTACATCCAAGGTATGCAACAGTCTTACTCCCTGTTCTGAGGGTTGGGGGAAGAATGTAGGTAGGTGGATAGCCTGATTTAAAGATACTCTGGATACCACCTTAGGCATAAATGTAGGATTTGTTCTCATGGACACTCTATCTTGATGGAAGATCAGGAAGGGTTGCACTGCCATTAATGCCTGTAGTTCAGAGACCCTTCTTGCTGAGGTGATTGCCAGCAGGAAAGCTGTCTTCCAGGATAAGTATTGTAATTCTGCTGTTGCTGCTGGTTCGAAAGGGGGAAGTGTCAATTTTTCTAGCACAAAGTTCAAGTCCCATGCTGGCAATGGTGGTTTCCTGGGAGGTTTTACATTTTTAATTCCTCTCAGAAACTGCCTGAGCAGAGGATGTGAGAAGACAGGAGGATCCAAGCTGTATTCTGCTGAAATGGCTGATGCATGTATCTTGATGGAAGAATAGGACAGGCCTGTATGGAAGAGCTCTGCCAAGTACTCCAGGATGTTGGCTATGTTTACCAGTGCCACATCTTCTCCCTTTGCAATACTCCAAATGAGATATCTTTTCCATTTTGCTGCATAATTCTTTCGTGTTGAAGGTCTACGAGCCTCAAGGATTATGTCTTTAACCCTTTGGGATAAATTTGGGTTAATTGTTCTTATGTAATGTTCCAGGCAGTTAGCTGCAGAGTTTTCAGGTTTGGATGCAGGATGTTGTAGTTGTTCTGTGTTAACAGCAATGGGATCAGAGGTAGTGCCCATATTTGTTCCCGAGACATGCTCCTCAGAAATGGGTACCAATGTTGCCTTGGCCAGTCTGGAGCTATCAGAATGATCCTTGGACGTTCCTCTTTGATCTTCAAAAGCACCTTGTGCATCAAAGGTAGTGGTGGGAATGCGTATGCTGTCAGGTTCTTCCAACTGAAAGATAGGGAGTCCACCTTCCAAGCAAGTGGGTGGTATGTCGTTGTGCAGAATCTTTTTAGCTGATGATTGAGTGGGGATGCAAATAAGTCTATTTGTGGTAATCCCCATTCTCTTGTGATGGCTTTGAAGATGTCCGGATGCAGCATCCATTCGTGGGCATCCGTGGTAGTTCTGCTTAGTATGTCTGCTAGAATGTTTTCTTTTCCCGGTACAAAAATTGCCTGTAACTGAATGTTGTAGCTCAGAGCCACATCCCATAGGTCCAGTGCCAGCCAGCATAGAGGGTATGAATGTGTGCCTCCCTGTTTGTTGATGTACCACATAACTGTGGTGTTGTCTGTCCTTATCATCAACTGACCTTCCTGGAGAAATGGTCTGAATGACTGGATTGCCAATTTTACTGCCAGCATTTCCTTTAGATTTATGTGCAGGCGCAGCTGGTCTTGAGTCCATAAGCCTTGTATGCACTTGTCCAGCATGTGTGCCTCCCAACCGAGGTCTGATGCATCTGTCGTGATAGTTTGGCTTGGTTGACTGTTGCAGAAGGGCAATCCTGTGTTTGATTGACAGGCCTGAGCCCACCATAGGAACTCTTGTTTCAGGCATGGGATTATTGGAATTTTGGTTTCTAGGCTGTGCTTGTGTTGAGACCACAAATTCTTTAGGTACCACTGTAGCTTTCTCATATGCAGCCTGGCATGAGGGACCAGAATTATGCAGGATGCCATGAAGCCTAGGGCTTGTAGTACTTTCCTTGCAGTCAGATGGTTCTGCTTTATTAATGCCAAGAAGTAGAGAGGTAGTTGCTCTTTCTTTTCTGCAGTTAGGAATGCCATTTGTGTTGATGTGTCCAGCTCTGCACCCAGAAAGGTTATTCTTTGGGATGGAATCAGCCTTGACTTTTTTATATTGACTGCATATCCCAGGGCTTGCAGCAGGTAAATGACTCTTTGTAAGTCTTCTGTTAGCTTGCTTTTGTTGTCCGCTTGTATCAGGCAGTCGTCCAGGTAGGGGTAAATTTGAATTCCCTGAAGTCTGCAATGAGCAGTTACTGATGCCAGGCATTTTGTGAACACTCTGGGCACAGTAGATAAGCCAAAGGGCAATGCTGAGAATTGATAATGCTCTGATCCTGCAAGAAATCTGAGGTATCTTCTGCAATTTGGTCGTATGGGGACGTGCAGGTATGCCTCCTTGAGATCTAGAGTTACCAGCCAAGACTCCTTGCCCAGCATGGGAAGGAGCTGCTGTAGGGTCAGCATTTTGAATTTTGGAACAATGAGGAATGTGTTTAAAGCGGACAGGTTGAGAATAGGCCTCCATTTGTTCTCTTTTCTTGGTACCAGGAAGAGTCTGGAGTAAAATCCCTTTCCTTGTTCCATAGATGGTACCTTTTCCACAGCTCTCATTCTTAATAATTGAGATATTTGCTTTAGAGCTTCTGCCCTTTGAGTAGGAGGTAGGTTTGGCATTCCTCTCTTTGCTGGTAGAGTATGGAAATGGAACCTGTAACCTTGGTCTATAGTTTGCAAAATCCATTTTTCCCTTGTGATGCAATGCCAGTTCTTTGAAAATAACGTTAGCTTTCCGCCTAAGGGTGCTTCCAATTGTTCCCTGGTAGGCGGTGCCACAGCCAAGTCACTGTGATTGTGTTGTTGTAGTGGTGGTGGCTGCGTCTGTGCCTCGCTGGTTGTTACCTTGCCACTGGCGTCCCCTGTAGGTACCCCTGGATTGGTTTCTGCCTCTTGAACGCCTATTCCTGCCTCTCTGTGTCTTAGAGGAGTCCGGAAAGGACCAATTCTTGGAGGGCCAGTTCCTGCTAAACCTTGGAGGTTGAACCTGTAAGAAATCTTTCACTGTTTGTACAGATTTCGCCTTCTCTTCCATCTTTTTTAGTACCTGCTGTGCAGGGGAACCAAATAAATTGACTTTGTCCATAGGAGCATCTAAAAGCTTTGATTTGACATGGTCTGGTAATGCCTGCTCTTTCAACCATGCATGTCTCCTGATAACTGTGCCAGTCATGGCTGATCTAAAGGAAGCCTCCAGTGCATCATAGCCACATTTCAAAGAATGGTTACTAACCTGCTGTATGTTATGTACCATTTCCTGAACATATTTCTTATCTAAAGATTCTTCAGAGGAGAAGCTTTTTAGTTAACTGGTCTAGCATAAACTCTTGATATTGAATCATATGAAATTGGCAGTTCAAAGCCCTAGCTGACAAAGTAGCAGAGGTGTAAACTTTTTTACCCCATCGCTCTAAGGACCTGGATTCCCTTTCAGAGGGGAGGGGGTTTTTAGTAGATGTAGTAGCTACAGCTTTAGGGCCCTGGGTGATAGTCTCTGGATCTGCAAATGGGGCCTTGTATAAATGATGATGAGTGTCCGGGACCCTGTAGAACCTATCGGGCTTAGCAGGGGCCGGAGGTAATGAATCAGGAGCAGTGCAAGCATCATTAAATGCATCATCTACAACAGAAAGAACTGGAGGTATAGCTAAAGGCCTATGCTATGGCAAATGTAGAAAGGTTCTAATCCTTTTCCTGGAGTCTGAGAAATCTTGGCCCTGCCACTGAAATTGTTCCCTCATAGCATGCAAGGTTTCCCCAAAGGAAAATTCCTCAGGTGGAGAGGCTGAAGGTATGGACTTTTCAGCATCAGAGTCTTTGTAAGGAGAATAAGGAGCCTCAGGAGGGTCTGTATGTTCTGAGTCATCAGAGGAATCATCTGTGGATACAGGCTCTGGGGGCTCTGCTCTAGGCCTCTTCTTTGGAGGTGGATGAGAGGTCCTGTCTGGATGAGGCTGGGATCCACGAATTAAAGAAATGAGATCCTCAGCCAAAGAAAGCATATGGGAACTGGTGCTGGGCCTGTGAGAGGGGGGCTTAACAGGCACCGTTTTTGAAGCTTTAGCTGCTTTAGCCCTGGCAAAGGCCTTAATAGACATGGCTGCAGGAGGCCTAGCAGCTCCACGTGCAGGGGTTGAAATATCCAAGGGAATAGTGTCTGATAATTCCTGAGAAATCGCAACTGCAGGTTGGATTTCCTAAGCCGATTCCACCAGGTTAGAAGAGGCCTCGGTAGAAGGCATGTTTTCGGCTGGGGAAAGAACCGCTTGCTCGGTTTCAGCCGAAACTGAGACACTCGTGGTTGGCTTAACCGTGGTTTCGCCGAAACCACGGACAGCGAGTGTCGGTCCTTTTCCTGCGTTTTGGTTATTTGTGAAGTCGGAGGATCCGACGGCATGATATAAGCAAAATCAGAGCCGAAAAACTGTTCTGCAAACTCCGACCGCGCTAAGCGTCCGTCGGTTAAAAGAAGCACAGGCTAGACAAGCTGCTACGTCGTGGTCTGGGCCTAAACAAGGTAAGCAGTAAGAGTGGAAATCTTTATGAGGTATTTGTTTCCCACAAGTTAAACAGTCATTCACTTTTTCTGACATCGGCTGAGGCAAGAAAGAGTCCCCAACGGGGTACTTAGCTTTTTAGAAGTCTTCGAAGTAGTATTCGGTAGTAGTAATCTCTGGTTCTGACCGACCGCACTTGCGAACAGCTTCTGCTTCGGCCACGGCAAGAAAGACTGAGGAAAATGGCGTCGGCTGATGCCTTTATACCCGAATAACTGCAGCTATGATGTCGGGTGAAGCGCGACACCAGCCGAAGCCAGACCCAGACTTTGGAATCCGGCCGACCGAAGGGCTGCCTGACGACAGGACAACCCATTTGTAAGGACTGCAGATGCATCCTTGAAGGACATGCGCAGAGAACTGAAAGTGTTGAGATCCTGCCCTGAAACAGAGTTATTTCCTACATGATTCCCTGATAGGAATGTGGAGGTAGGCCTCTTAGATCTAGGGTGGCTAGCCAAGCGTCCTTGGAGAGCATGGGTAGCAGCTGCTGGAGGGTGAGCATTTTGGGATCACCAGGAAGGTGTTTAGAATGGATAGATCAAGGATGAGGTGCCAGGTGCCCTCTTTTCTGGGCACCAGAAAAGGTCTGGAGTAGAAACCTTGGCCTATCTGTTCTGCAGGAACGTGCTCTACTGCCCTCATAGAAAGCAGGGAAAGGATTTGCTTTTGAGCCTCTGCCCACTGGTTTGGAGGTAGATCTGGGAACCCTTTTGGGGTTGGAAGGGTGTGGAAGGAAAATTTGTATCCCTGAGACACTATGTTGAGAACCCAGTGGTCATTGGTAATGGTGGCCCAGGTGCTTGTGTGAAAGTATCGTTTTCCTCCCGGGGGTAAGTGAAGGTGGGCAGAGGAAGGGGGTGGGGGAGGTGAGTCATTGTGAGTTCTTACCATAAGGGGGTGGCTTAGAACTCCCGTGTTTTGAAGTGGAGGCAGTTCACTGCTTAGATCTCTGCATTCCCTGTGGCTGCTGTCTGGGGGGGTCTGGTTCCCCAGGGCCTGGGCTGGACTGGCTTAGTGGGAGCAGGAAAGGACCAGTGCTTGGTGGAACAATGCCTGCTGGACCTGTAAGAAATCCTTAACTGCCTGCATAGATTTTGCTTTGTCTTCCATCTTTTTTAAGAGCTCTTCTGCCTTAGTGCCAAATAAGTTGTCTTTGTGTAAGGGGGCATCCAACAATTTAGATTTGATATGGTTTGGCAGGGGCTGTTCCTTAACCCATGCATGCCCTTTAATGACAGATCCTGTGACTGCTGCCCTGCAAGAAACTTCTAGGGCATCAAAACCACAGTGCAAGGTGTGTTTAGTTACTTGACTTGCAGAATGCATTAACTCTTTTAACTTTAGATTCTGCACAAGCAGGAAAGGAAGACATTTTTTGTTTGAGGAGTTCCAGAGTATGTTGCTGAAATTTTAGCATATGGGACTGACAATTTAGTGTCCTAACAGCAACAGTAGCTGAGGTGTATACTTTTTTACCCCATCTGTCTAATGCTCGGGAATCCCTATCTGAGGGGGTGGGATTCTTAGCAGAGGCTGCTTTAATCCCTTTAGGCCCTTGAGAAATTACCTCAGGGTCACCAGTAGGATTTTTAAAAATAAATTTGTGTGAGTCAGGGGACTCTATAGCACCTGTCTGGTTTGGTGTAGGAGGGAGGGTGTTAGGAGTCAAGCTGGATTCCAGGAAAACATCCCCCACAACATCCAGGACTAGGGAGATGGCCATGGGTCTGTGCTGTGGAAGATCTAAGAATTCCCTGAGTCTCTTTTTAGACTGAGGGTAGTCCTGACTCTCCCATTGGAAATGCTCCCTTAAGGTAAGAAGGGTTTCCCCAAAGGAAAAATCCTCTGGGGGAGAGGCTGAAGGGATGGATGCTACATCAGAATCCACATAAGTAGAGAAGGGTTGCATGTCTTCATATTCAGATGCATCAAAGTCATCTGACTCTTGCTCAGACAAAACTAAAGGGGACAGATCTCTTTTCCTTTTGGAGGGGGTAGCTTGGCTTTCCCTGATCAGCATGATAAGGTTTTTTGCCATTTTAAGCATTTAAGAGTGAGGCAAGGAAGCAGGTGCCTGAGACTGGGTCATCGGTTTCTTGGGTGTGGCTCGTACCATGGGCCTAAGAAACTCAGATGTTTTCAAAAGAACGGTAATCGTGAAAGAAGACGTCGGTTTGTGCTGAGACTCGGTAGTGCGAAGGATTTTCTCGGAAGCCGGTGCCTGCTCAGCAGCTCTGGACCCATCCAAGGTAGAGATGACCGCAGGATCCTTAGTCAAAGAAGAGTTTTGGGGCATACAGGACTCCTAAAGGGTCTCGGTAGCGGCCTGCGAATCCACAGATGCGGGCCATCAGGGGCTGCGAAAGCACCTCACTGAGGACCGGAGAACTGACTACTAGCTTAACGGAAGCGTCGTCAGTAGGTTTGGACCTGTGCGGTCCGTCTCTGTCTTTATCTTTACGTTTTCTTTTGGAAGATCTGTTGTCGGATGGCTTACCGAAGCCATATCGGAATTAGGGGACTGTAAGCAAAAATATCTAGCTACAATAAAGGGCCTGACGACAGTTCTGGCGTTGAACAAACACAAGCACAGAAGCGACAACAGGGGACATCGTGGTCTGGGCCTAAACAAGTGACGCAGTAAGAATGAAAGTCTCGGTGTGGCATTTGTTTTCCACAGGCAAGACAATTAACTTTTTCTGACATCAGTTAGTGCAAGAAAAAAAGATCCCCAACGGAGTATTTAGCTTTAGAAGACTTCAACTTCAATTCAGTAGACAAACTCAGGTAGCGGCCGATTGGCACTTGTGCAAATTGCTTCGGGCTCCACAGCAAGAAAGAATGATGTAATGGTGTTGGCTACCTTACTTTATACTACTGATGACCTGACGTCAGTCCTGAAGTGACAGCAACCGATGCAGAAATTCTAAGCTTCTGGTATTCGGGCCGGACAAGGGCTACCCTAGCAGGGATAACCTCTGAATGTGATGACTTCAACAGTGAAGAACATCTGCCATTGTCATCCCTTTACACAAAGGTGATGCCACTACTAACCCTGGAAACTATCACCCCATTAGCTTGACAAGTCTGATCTGTAAAGCCATGGAGCATACTATTATGGATTTCATGAACAAGGACATAGGCAATCTCCAAGCACTTGACCCCAGCCAGTTCGGATTCAGCAAGGGTAGATCTTGCCTGTTGAACCTGTCTTACTTCTTTGAGACTGTCATCAAGGCCCTGGATGAGGGAAACTCAGTGCATACAGCTTACCTTGACTTGGCCAACACAATCCCTCACTCGGGCATCATCGAAAAGCTAACACAACTTGGCATAAATCCCTATCTCATCAGGTGGGTGGCCAACTGGCTCACCGACAGGACCCTCAAAGTCAAAATAGGCAGCTCCACCTCCGATAGCAGACCTGTCACTAGTGGAGTTCCCCAGGGATCTGTCCTGGGACCCCTAGTATTTGGCATCTACTTTTCAGAGGTCCAGGCAAAGACAAAAGACCTGTGGCTGACCAGGTTTGTGGACTGTAAGTTGGGTGCTGTCATCGACTCCCCAAACGATGTTAACATAATGCAAGAGGGTCTCACAGCAACTGACTGGTGCCAAAGTCATGGCCTCAAGCTAAATGCAAAACAATGTATCATACCATCTAACAAAAACTCAGCCCCTACTGATTACCACATCAATGACACCCCCAAGCACACAACCTCTGGTGAGAGACCTGGGCACTCAGGTTGATAACAACCTCACATTTGACCATCATGCAGCGGCAGTGGTCAGACAAGCCTTTAACTTGGTTCATCTCATAAGTAACGGGATTGCATCCAGAAAAAAGGAGGTTATTATCTCTCTATACTCCTCCCTCATTAGACCAATAATTGAGTAGAACGCCCAGTTTTATATGTACCTCCCCAAACATTTGCACCAACTGGAAAGACAACTGAAATACCTCACAAAGAGAATCCATGGACTCCCAACACCTGTCTTATGTGGACAGGCTCATATCACTATCACTCTATTTGGTATTGTACAGATTGCTCAGGGGGTGATCTGTGTCTCGCCTACGAGGTAATTTCGGACCCTGCCCTACTAGAGATGCTCCATATCCATAAGTCTAACTCCTCACACATTACACGCTCAAAAGGCCTGAATCTAATCTGCGACATCAAAAAAACCTGCTGGAGACAGAGAGAGAGGTTTGTCTCCCAGAGGCTGCCCTGTCTCTGGAACAGACTTCCCATACATATCAAGAACAACACCTCGCAGACCCTCCAAGTGCAACCTTGATGAGTGGATGGGAAGCCATAAATCTGTCCCAGGGGTTCCACCTGTATTCCTCACCGACAGAGGCGACAAGTGCTGACTGAGGTTTTTTGGTGGGGATAAATTCTTGGCTAGGATTGTAAGGGCCCCAGGGCCATTAGCCTAGTAACCTCCTCTGTAAATTGTCACACACTGTACAAAAGTACATATAAACACTTCCACTTCAATTAAAATACACAAGTCCCAATAAAACACTCGAGTTGCACAATACACACTTTCCTCCAGAAAGAGAGACAGTACAGTTGTGTACCTACTATAAATGTAGATGTTCAAGTGTATTCACTGTTGCAGTCATTACTCTTGGGTTATCCTGCTGGCAGGATACCTGCAGTCGGCCTGAATTCCAAAGTCCTGGTCCGGCGTCGGTTGCTGTTGCCTCTTCCCTGACATCAGTGCACCAGGGGTATAAAAGATGCAGCCGACGCCATTTTCTTCAGTTTTTCTTGCCCCACATGTCAGGTGCCCCCAAAAGGGTAGGCTAAATAGATTATGCCAATAAACATGCATGCACTAAAGTAAACATTTCCTTCATCTACAAGCAAATACACCACATAGGTTGTATAGAATAGAGAAGTACAGATAAGACCCAGCAAATGAAAGGGGGATGGTGGGAGGGTAACCTGGACTGTAACAGTGAATACACTTGAACATCTACATTTATGGTAGGTAGACAACTGTACTATGTTCATCGTGTTTCACTGTTGCAGTCGTTACTCTTGGGTTGAATCCCAAAGCTGAGAATGGGTGGCTGGGCTAAATAGGATTAGGAGAGGCTATGAGGCCCTGCAGAACTGCAGTGGCAAAGCCTGCTCTGGATTCAGAGTAGAGAGGTAAGTGGTAGTGCTTTGTAAAAGTGTGCACTGAACTCCAAGTTGCAGCCTCTAAGATGTCTTTGGTTGGTACTCCTCTGAGGAAGGCTGCTGAAGTGGCTGCTGCTCTGGTTGAATGTGGCCTAATGCCCTTAGGCACTGATTTGCCATGCTGTGAGTAGCAGAAACGAATGCAATGGCCTATCCATTTTTAAATAGTCTGTTTTGAGATGGCCTTTCCTTGTGATCCTGCAGCATATGCCACTAAAAGTTGCTCAGTCTTTCTGAAAGCTTTAGTTCTGTCCAAGTAGAAGTGTAGCTGTCTGTGTATGTCCAAAGAATGCAGAAGTCTCTCCCCCTTGTTCTGTGGATTTGGATAAAAGGTAGGCAACTGAATGGTTTGATTAAGGGCCACACTGGACACCACCTTAAGCATAAATGTAGGGTTCGTCCTCAGAGAAACCCTGTCTTGATGGAAAATGATAAAAGGTTCCACAGCCATGTGTGCCTGTAACTCCGAGACTCGTCTTGCAGAGGTTATTGCTAGGAGCAGAGCTGTTTTCCAGGATAAGAATTTTATATCATCTGTTGAGGCTGGCTCAAAAGGAGGCAGTGTGAGTTTTTCCAAGACATAATTGAGGTCCCATGCAGGTATTAGTGCTCTCCTTGGAGGTCTTATATTTTTAGCCCCTCTGAGGTACTGCCTTATTAAAGGATGAGAAAAGATAGGTGGTTCCGTATTGTAATGGGCTGAAATGGCAGAGGCATGAATCTTAACTGATGAAAAGGATAGGCTTTTGTCTAGCATCTCAGTTAAGTATTGTAAAATCTGAGGAATATTTGATACAAACGTGTCAATTCCTTGTTCCTGGTTCCAAGCACAGAATCTCTTCCATTTTTCTGCATAAGATTTTCTGGTACTGGGCCTCCTGTCCTCCAAGATAACATCATTACAGCTTTGGAGAGAGGAGTGTTCTGAATGGCTACATTATCCGCCATGCTGCCAGATTTAAGGTCCTGAGTTGGCTGTGCAGGATCTGATTGTTTTGTTGAGTCAGTAAGCGAGAAGTTTGACGCAATGTCCAGGCTGGACCTTGAGACAAGTTCTTTAGGATTGGGTACCAGTGCTGGCATGGCCAGTCTGGGGCAATCAGTATCATTTTTGGCTTCTCTTGTCTGACCTTTAGGAGTACCTTGGGGAGGAGAGGCAGTGGAGGAAAGGCATATAGTGTTAGGTTTTTCCAGCTGAAGGATAGGGCATCCACTTTTCATGCTTGTGATAAATCCTCGTGCAGAATCTCTGTAGTTGGCAGTTGTGAGAGGAGGCAAATAAATTTATGTCTGGGCATCCCCATTTCCTTGTTATCATGCTGAAGACTTGTGGATCCAGTTTCCACTCGTGGGGATCCCTGAGGTTTCTGCTTAGTTCGTCTGCCAAAGTATTTATTTTTCCTGGCAGGAATTGTGCTTGCAGGTGAACTTGATAAGTCAATGCTGTGTCCCACAAAGTCATGGCTTGTCTGCAGAGGGGGTAGGAATGTGTGCTCCCTGCTTGTTTATGTACCACATGACTGTAGTATTGTCCGTCTTTATCAGTAGTTGTCCTGGATGCAGTAGATCCTTGAAAGCTGTCAGGGCATTCTGAACAGCTAGCATCTCTTTTTGATTGATATGAAGATGCATCTGGCATGTGGGGCCATGTGCCCCGAATACATTTTTCTGTCATGTGGGCCCCCCAGGCATAATCTGATGCGTCCGTTGTTAGTGTCTGCCTGGCTGTGGGTAAAGTGAATGGCTGTCCGTTGTGGTGACAGGCCTGTGCCCACCATCGAAACTCCTGTTGCAGGCAGGGAATGAGGGTAATTAATGTTTCCAGGCTGTGGCAATGTTGAGTTCAAACACTTTTTAGATACCATTGTAGTTTTCTCATATGCAGTCTGGCATATGGAATTAGCAGAATGCAGGATGCCATGAAGCCCAAAGCCTGCAGATTTTTTTCTTGCAGATAACTGGGTCTTTGTTGCCAACATTTTAAAGTAAGAAGTCAGTTGCCTTTGTTTGTCTGGCGTGAGATAAGCCATCTGGGCAGTTGTATTTAAGCTTGCACCCAGGAATATTATCTCTTGAGAGGGTACTAGTTTTGATTTATTTTCGTTTACTGTGTACCCTAGGCAAATTAGTAATCTTTTTACAAACACCAGATGCTTTAGTAGAATGTCTTTGTTCTCTGCTTGAATAAGGCAGTCGTCCAAGTAAGGATATATTTGAATTCATCTTTGTCTGCAAAATGCAATTACTGGTGCCAGGCATTTTGTGAAGACCCTGGGCGCAGTAGATAAGCCAAAGGGCAGTGCAGAGAATTGGTAGTGCATTGAGCCAGCTATGAATCTGAGGTATCTTCTGCAAGATTGTCTGATTGGGACATGCAGGTATGCCTCTTTTAGGTCCAAAGTTACGAGCCAAGCCTTCTTGCCCAGCATGGGCAGTAGCTGCTGCAGAGTCAACATTTTGAATTTTGGAATGTCCAGAAATGTGTTTAGAATAGACAGGTCCAGTATTGGTCTCCAGGCTTTGTCCTTTCTGTGCACCAGGAAAAGTCTTGTGTAAAATCCTTTTCCCTGCTCTTGCTGTGGTACTTGCTGAATGGCCCTCATGTCCATGAGGAATGAAACTTGTTTTTGTGCCTCTGTCCATTGATTGTGTGGCAGGTCTGGCATACCTTTTGCCCTTGGCAGGGTGCGAAAGTGGAACCTGTAGCCCTGAGACACTATGTTCAAGACCCATTTGTCCTGGGTAATCATGTGCCAATATGGTGAAAAAAGTGCTAGTTTTCCCCCTAAGGGGGCTGCCAAAAGATAAGTGCTTGGTCCTGGCAGAGGAAAGTCATTGTTTCCTGTATGGTTGTGATTTGTCTTCTCTGCTTTTGGAGGTAGAAGCACCCCATTGTTTAGGCCTGTATGAGCATTGGGGCTGGGATCTGCCTCTGGGGCATCTGTATCTGCCTCTTTGTGGCCTGTCTGACACTGGAAAGGACCAATTCTTTGTAGGCCAGTTCCTGCTAAATCTGGGTGGCTGTACCTGTAGGAAATCCTTAACTGTCTGGATGGATTTCGCTTTATCCTCCATTTTCTTCAAGACCTCTTCTGCCTTAACACCAAACAAAGTATCATGCTGTAATGGAGCATCCAATAATTTTGCTTTAACATGATCAGGCAGATTCTGTTCCTTTAACCAAGCATGCCTTCTAATGACAGAACCCGTAACAGCGCCCCTGCAAGAGGCCTCCAGTGAATCAAAACCACATTGCAAAGTACGCTTTCCCACTTGTTCAGCTGCATGCAATAAATCCTGCATTTCCTTATTATCAGAACATTCAGAATTTGTCAACATTTTCTGTTTAAGCAGTGACATTAAGTATTGCTGATATTTAAGCATATTAAACTGACAATTTAAATCCCTTACAGCCAAGGTAGCAGAAGTGTAAACTTTTTTTCCCCCATCTGTCCAGTGCCCTAGAATCCCTATCAGAGGGGACAGGGTTTTTTTGCAGTGGAAGCCATGACCCCTTTGGGACCCTGAGATATAGTTTCTGGGTCAGCAGCAGGGTTTTTATATAGAAATTTATGAGAGTCTGAAACCCTGCAGTATGTCTGACTTAGCAGGTGCAGGGGTAAAGAGTAAGGAGACAGGCCGGACTCTGAAAATACATCATCTACAATGTCTAGAACAGGTGGAATAGCAAGAGGTCTGTGCTGAGGTAGTAAAAGAAAGTCTCTGAGCCTTTTCTTAGATTCTGAGTAATCTTGGTTCTCCCAGTGAAAATGCTCCCTCATGGTATGCAGGGTTTCCCCAAAAGAATAATCCTCAGGAGGAGAGGCTGAAGGAATAGATTCTTCAGCATCAGAATCCTCATAGGGAGGAAAAGAGTATCCCTGTTCAGAAGAGGAGTCAGAGGAAATTGAAACCTGATCAGAAGAGTCATATTCTGTCTCTTGCCTAGGCCTCTTATCAGGAGGGGGATGGGAACCCCTGATCAAAGTAATTAGGTCTTCGGCCATTTTAAGCATCTGTTTCTAAGGTATGGAAGTCTGTCCAGGAGAATACTGTACTTGTTTCTTTGTCTTTAGAGTTGTTTTACTCTTTGAAGCTGAGTTTGGCTTGACATATAATTGTGTAGGTCTGAAAACACCCTCAGAAGCTGATGCCTGCTCAGCGGCTCCGGACCCATCTGAGGGAATAGTTTCCGAGAGTCCAATACCTTGAGTATCCAGAGGCCTAGTCGGCTCCACGTGGGAGTCAGAAGTGGCCTGTGGCTCTGAGGTAGCGGGCGTCAGGGGCTGTGAAAGCGCCTCACTGAGAACCGGCGACTGGCCTAGTGGGGGCCTCGTCATCAGTTTTGGACCTCAGATGCCTGTCCTTTTTCTTGCGCTTTTTATAAACTCCGGTCGTCAGGTGTTCCGACGGCATTATATAATTAAACCTTTGGCCAAAATAATGAAAGGCAAAATCGTACCAACGCTTAATAGTGCGTTGGTTAAATCTAGCACAAAACCGACAGCTAGCAACGTCGTGATCAGGGTCTAGGCAAGGAATACAGTAAGAATGAAAATCCTTATGAGGTATTTGCTTCCCACAAGAAATACAATTGTTAACTTTTTCTGACATCGGTCTGCAGCAAGAAAAAAGTTTCCCCATCGGGGTACTTAGCTTTAATGAAGACTTCGGATCTGAAATTCGATTTTGAAAATTTCAGGAGTCGGCCGACCGGCACTTGCGAACTGCTTTTGCTTCGGGCACTGCGCGGTAAGAAAGCCTGAAGAAAATGGCGTCGGCTGCATCTTTTAACCCCTGGCGCACTGACATCAGGGAAGAGATGACAGCAACCGACGCCGGTCCAAGACTTTGGAATCCAAGCCGACTGCGGGTAGCCTGCCAGCAGGATAACCCAAGAGTAATGACTGCAACAGTGAAACACGATGAACATCAACTCATTAATAAGCTCTGTCCAACAAGCCAGACAACCATTAATTGCAATTTCTGATAAAGTACTAAAAATAGTGCTAGTGTTGGTGTTCTTAAAGGCATCAACCACAATTTCAGTTAAAACAGAAAAATGTGTGGAAGCAACTTCCTGAAGGAAATATCTGCACAGCAATGGAATAAGAAAGCTGACCATCAACCGTCTGAAGCCCAACAGCAGCATTCTTAAGGGTGCCAGAATGCATGGAGGTATTTTAGCACTCAGGCTGCTACTTCCTCCACTGTCGGCTTGAGCTAAAAGTCTAGGCACATGCATAGAGAGCCAAAGGCTTTGGAAGACAGGTGGTCCATTACATCCTTGGCACAATATAACCCAGATAACTATGGGCTACTGAAGAAGTGATTGACGATGAACATATGCTTTGAATTCAAGACAAAACATGCAAAAATCTTGAAAAAGGTCGTCTGGAAGGCTTCCCTTGGTATCCCTGACAAAGTTGGTTAAAAAGTCCGGTGTGCCAAAATACAGCAATGCCCAATCCCAGGCTGATGAGGGATGAAGTAGCTGAAGACTGGGAAGGATCTTGTTCAGTATCTATTCAACAATCTTGTACATTACCTTGGATAATGCATTCCAAAATCAAAAACACAAAACAAGCAAGTGCTCAGAATAGAGAGAGGATGTATATACTTGTTTCCATTGCCTGTCAGTCATCCTGGATTCCTTGTCTGGGGGATGGACAGTTGGAAATAGAAGGAGACATATCCTTCTTAAGGGCATCTACTGAAAACAAAGGTGTAAGGCTTGAGCAACTCTTTCCACAAACTCAATCTCTTGAGCACTAAAGGATGCAGTCAGCCTTATTAGGTACAAAGGCAAAGTACAATTGTGTACACTTACCATAAATGTTGAGTGTATTCACTGTTGCAGTCATCACACTTGGGTTATCTGCCTGCAGGTAGCCCTCAGTCGACCTGAATACCAGAGACTTAGTATTTCTGCGTCGGTTGCAGTAGCTCAAGGACTGACGTCAGGGGTATAAAAACTGGCAGCCGACGCCACTACATCAGTTTTTCTTGCCCTACATGTCAGGAGCTCCCCCAATACAGAGCTAAGTTATGGAGGGGGGGAACACCAAGAGTAAAAAGTAAATACCAAACCAATACCCCTGAAAGAAGGGAGGGAAGGGCATAGAGAGAGAGCAAGAGAGACTAAGAAAAGTACAGTTGTGTACACTTACCATAAATGTATATGTTCAAGTGTATTCACTGTTGCAGTCATTACATTTGGGTTATGTGCTTGCAGGTAACCTTCAGTAGGCCTGATTAACAAAGTCTTGGGTTCTGCGTCGGTTGCTGTCCCTTCTTCCATGACATCAGGTCATCAGAGGTATAAAACATGCAGCCGATGCCATTACATCAGTTTTTCTTGCCCCAGATGTCAGGTGCCCCCCTAATGGGAAGTAATTAAATATAAAAGTACAAAGATATACCTCCAACAAAAAAGCAAATACACCAAAACGGCTTTTAAGCATAGTAAAGGAAAGTAGAGGTATAGCCAAAAGAAGTTAGGGGGCTGGAGGGAGGGTAAAGTACAGTTGTGTACACTTACCATAAATGCAGATATTCGAGTGTATTCACTGTTGCAGTCATTACATTTGGGTAATCCTGCTGGCAGGTTGCCCTCAGTCGGCCTGAATTCCAAAGTCCTGGGTCGGCTGCTGTCGCTCCTTCCCTGACGCCAGGGGTATAAAAAGATGCAGCCGACGCCATTTTCTTTAGTTTTTCTTACCCCAGATGTCAGGTGCCCCCAAAAAGGGTAGCCAAAATTTATATATATATATATATATATATAGATATATATATATATATATATATATATATATATATATGTGTGTGTGTGTGTGTGTGTGTGTATGTATATGTATATATATATATATATATATATATATATATATATATATATATATATATATAAATACATGCACCAATATAAACTTGACCTTCCTCTACAAGCAAATACACCACATAGGTTTTATAAATCAGAGAAGGAAAGATAGGTTCCATCAGAAGAAAAAGGGGGAAGGCGGGTGGGTAACCTGGACTGCAACAGTGAATACACTCGAACATCTACAATTATGGTAAGTGTACACAACTGTACTATGTTCTTCGTGTTTCACTGTTGCAGTCATTACATTTGGGTAGAGTCCCAAAGCTATGGATGGGAGGCTGGAGCTAAACAGCATTAGGAGCGGCTATGAGGCCCTGCAGAACTGCAGTGGCAAAGCCTGCCCTGAATTTAGAGTAGAGTGGCAGATGATAGTGCTTTGTAAAGGTGTGCACTGAACTCCAAGTAGCAGCCTCTAAAATGTCCTTAGTTGGTACTCCCCTGAGAAAGGCTACTGAAGTGGCTGCACCTCTGGTTGAATGTGGCCTAATGCCCTTAGGCACTGGCTTGCCATGGTGTAAGTAGCAGAAATGAATGCAGTGGCCTATCCTCTTTGAAATAGTCTGCTTTGAGATAGCCTTTCCTTGTGATCCTGCAGCATATGCCACTAGTAATTGCTCTGTCTTTCTCAAAACTTTGGTTCTGTCCAAGTAGAATCTAAGCTGTCTGTTGTCTGTGTATGTCCAAAGAATGCAGAATTCTCTCCCCCTTGTTCTATGGATTTGGATAAAAAGTTGGCAGGTGAACAGTTTGGTTAAGAGCCACACTGGACACCACCTTAGGCATAAATGTTGGGTTTGTCCTCAGAGAGACCCTGCCTGGATAAAACATGATAAAAGGTTCCACAGCCATGAGTGTCTGTAGCTCTGAAACTTGTCTTGTAGAAGCTATTGCTAGGAGCAGAGCTGTTTTCCAAGATAAAAACTTATCAGTAGCAGCTGGCTCAAAAGGAGGCAGGGTGAGTTTTTCCAAGACATAGCTGAGGTTCCATGCAGGCATTGGTGATCTCCTTGGAGGCCTTACATTTATGGCTCCTCTGAGGTGCTGTTTTAATAAGTGATGAGAAAAGATTGGTGGCTCTGTATTGTAATGAGCTGAAATGGCAGAGGTATGAATTTTAATAGATGAAAAAGATAGGCCTTTGTCCAGCATCTCAGTTAAGTATTGCAAAATCTGTGGAATATTTGGCACAGCTGTATCAGTTCCTTGTGCCTGGTTCCAAGCACAGAATCTCTTCCATTTGCCAGCATAAGATTTTCTAGTACTAGGCCTTCTGGCCTCCAAAATGACATCCATCACAGCTTTACTGAGAGGTGTGTTTTGTATGACTACATTATCAGCCATGCTGCCAGGTTTAAAGTCCTGAGCTGTGCAGGATCTGATTGTTTTGCTGGGACAGTAGATGTATTTGAGGTAAGGTCCAAGCTGGGCAATGAGACAAGGTCTTTAGGACTGAAAACCAGTACTGGCGGGGGCAATCAGTATCATTTTTGGCTTCTCCTGTCTGACCTTTAGGAGTACCTTGGGGAGGAGAGGCAGTGGGGGGAAGGCATATACTGATAGGTTTTTCCAGCTGAAAGATAGGGCGTCCACTTTCCATGCTTGTCTGTGATAAGTCCTTGTGCAGAATCTTTTTAGATGGTAGTTGTGAGGGGAGGCAAAGAGATCTATGTCTGGGCATCCCCATAACTTTGTTATCATGATGAAGATGTGTGGATCCAGCTGCCATCCGTGGGGATCCATTAGGTTTCTGCTTAGTTCGTCTGCCAGAGTATTTTTCCTTACTGGTAGGAACTGCGCCTGCAGATGTACTTGGTAAGTTAATGCTGTGTCCCACAAAGTCATGGCTAGTCTGCAAAGGAGGTAAGAATGTGTGCCACCCTGCTTGTTTATATACCACATGACCGTGGTGTTGTCTGTCTATCAGTAGTTGTCCCAGATGAAGTAGGTCCTTGAAGGCTGTCAAGGCATTTTGAACAGCTATCATCTCCTTTTGATTGATATGTAAATGCATTTGGGTTGAGGACCATGTGCCCTGAATACATCTTCCTGCCATGTGGGCCCCCCAGGCATAATCTGATGCATCCGTTGTTAGTGTCTGCCTGGCTGGGGGTAATGTGAATGGCTGTCCCTTGTTTTGGTGACAAGCCTTTGCCCACCATCTAAACTCCTGTTGTAGGCAGGGAATGAGAGTAATCGTTTCCAGGCTGTGGCAATGTTGAGTCCAAACACTTTTTAGGTACTATTGAAATTTCCTCATATGCAGTCTTGCATATGGAATTAGTGGGATGCATGATGCCATGAAGCCCAAAGCCTGCAGAATTTTTCTTGCAGATAACTGGCCCTTTGTTGCCAAAATTTTGAAATAGGTAGTCAGTTGCCTTTGTTTGTCTGGCATGAGATAAGCCATTTGGGCAGTTGTATTTAAGCTTGCACCCAGGAATATTCTCTCTTGAGAGGGTACTAGTTTTGATTTCTTTTCGTTGACTGTGTACCCGAGGCATGTTAGAAGTCTTTTCACAAACGCCAGATGCTGTAGAAGAATGTCCTTGTTCTCTGCTTGAATTAGACAGTCGTCCAAGTAAGGATATATTTGTATTCCTCTTTGTCTGCAGAATGCAATTACTGGTGCCAGGCACTTTGTAAAGACCCTGGGCGCAGTAGATAAGCCAAAGGGCAGTGCAGAGAATTGGTAATGCATTGAGCCAGTCTTGAATCTGAGGTATCTCCTGCATGATTGTCTGATTGGAACATGCAGGTGTGCCTCTTTTAGGTCTAGAGTCACCAGCCAAGCGTTCTTGCCCAGCATGGGCAGAAGCTGCTGAAAGTCATCACCTTGAATTTTGTTATATCCAGGAATGTGTTCAGAATAGATAGGTCCAGTATTGGTCTCCAGGTCTTGTCCTTTCTGGGTACCAAGAAAGTACAGTTTTGTACCTACCATAAATGTAGATGTTCGAGTGCTAATACAGCTGCAGTAATCACAGATGGGTTTTCAGCCGTCAGGCGGTCCCTCGGTCGGCCGAATTCCAAAGTCTTGGTCCAGCGTCGGTTGTCGTCGCTTACTCTTCTGACGTCAGTAAGGCCAGAGTATATAAGACACAGCCGACGCCATGTTCTTGCCCCAGATGTCAGGTGCCCCCAAAAGGAAGGCAATACATAAATAAGGCTTATCTACATATGCAGGCAATGCAATGTAATGCAAAATCAGTGTAAGCAAACAAATAAACCATAGCAGGATAACCCAGTCAGGTGGTATGAAGAGGTTGTTAGGCCCCATGCCTTTACCAAGTGGGGAAGGAGGGAGGGAAACCTGTACTGCAGCTGTATTAGCACTCGAACATCTACATTTATGGTAGGTACAAAACTGTACTATGTTCATCGTGCATACAGCTGCAGTAATCACAGATGGGTAGAGTCCCAAAGCTATGCATAGGGTGGTAGGTACTATGAGGAACTGGGTTGAGCCAGAATGCCCTGCAAAACAGCAGTGGCAAAGACTGCTCTTGTTCTGGAATATAAGGGTAGGTGGTAGTGTTTTGTGAAGGTATGTACAGAACTCCAAGTGGCTGCCTCCAAAATATCCTTAGTAGGAACGCCTCTGAGGAAGGCTGTAGAGGTGAGGTGGCTGTGGCCCTGGTGGAGTGAGATCTGATACCAGTAGGGACAGATTTCCCATGACAGGAATAACAAAACCGTATGCAGTGGCCAATCCACTTGGAAATGGTCTGTTTGGTAACTGGTTTCCCTTGAGCCCTTACGGCATAGGACACAAAAAGTTGTTCTGATTTCCTGAAGGACTTTGTTCTGTCCAAACAATAACGTAGCTGCCTATGGATGTCTAAAGTGTGAAGCAGCCTCTCCCCTTTGTTTTGAGGGTTAGGATAAAAGGTAGGTAGGTGTATGGCTTGATTTAAGGCTACCCTGGATACCACTTTTGGCATAAAAGATGGGTTGGTACGAAGGGAAACCCTGTCCTGATGGAAGATGAGGAAGGGCTGCACCGCCATGAGGGCCTGTAGTTCAGAAACCCTACGAGCTGAAGTGATGGCCAGAAAGAAAGCTGTTTTCCAGGACAAATGTTGCAGATCTGTTGAGGCAGCAGGATCAAAGGGAGGCAATGTTAATTTTTCTAGTATGTAATTAAGGTCCCAGGCTGGTATTGGTTGCTTCCTTGGAGGTCTTATATTCTTAGCCCCTCTGAGGAACTGTCGTAAGAGTGGGTGAGAGAATAAAGGAGGATCCGTGTTGAATTCTGCAGAAATGGCTGAGGCATGTATTTTTATGGAAGAAAATGAAAGTCCACTGTTCAGCAGTTCAGCTAGGTACTGTAAAACCTGAGGCAAGTTCAATTTTCTAGGGTCCTGGCCTCTTTTCTCATTTCAACAGCAAAACCGCTTCCATTTTGCAGAGTAAGCTTTTCTAGTAGATGGTCTTCTGGCCTCCAAAATGACATCCTGCACCTCCTTGGAGAGTAGGGACTGTTGTGGTGTCAAGGAATTTTCCATGCAGCGAGGTTGAGTATTTTCAGCTGACTGTGAAGAGTTTTGTAGCTGTTCTGAGTCAGTAGGAGAGGCATTAGAGGCAGGGACCAGGGAGGAGTATGTGTTAGGCTCCTCAGGAGTGGATACCAGTGTTGCCTTGGCCAATCTGGAGCAATCAGTATCATCCTCGGTTTGTCTGTTCTTGCTTTCAAAAGCACCTTGGGCAGAAGGGGCAGAGGTGGGAATGCATAAACTGTCCATGCTGTCCAACTGAATGAAAGGGCGTCCACTTTCCAGGCCTTTGGATGAAAGGTCCTTGAACAAAACTTTTTCAGTTGATGGTTCCTGTGGGAGGCAAAAAGATCTATGTCTGGCCTCTCACACGCTTGGATTATCTCTGTAAACACCTGAGGATGTAACTTCCATTCGTGTGGATCTGTCATATTTCTGCTTAGAGTGTCTGCCAGTGTGTTTTCCAGTCCTGGCAAGTACTGTTCTTGAAGTTCGATTTGCCTTTCCAGAGCCAAGTTCCAAAGAGTCATGGCTAGTCTGCACAAGGGGTATGAAAGTGTGCCTCCTTGTTTGTTTATGTACCACATTACTGTGGTGTTGTCTGTTCTTATCAGTAATTGTCCTGGATGCAGGAAGTCCTTGAAAGCTGTAATTGCATTTATTACTACTAGCATTTCTTTTTGATTGATGTGAAGGTGCTTTTCCTTTTGGGACCATCTGCCCTGAATGCACCTGTCCTTCATGTGCGCCCCCCAGGTGTAATCTGAGGCGTCTGTGGTTATGACTTGTTTTGCTTGAGGCTTGCAGAATGGAAGGCCTGTGTTTACTTGACATGCTTGGGCCCACCATAGAAATTCCTTTTGCAAACATGGAATTATTGGTATAATTGCTTCCAAACTGTGACTGTGTTGAGACCATAGATTTTTTAGGTACCATTGAAGTTTCCTCATATGCAGCTTTGCACATGGGATTAGAAGAATGCAAGATGCCATGAATCCCAGAGCCTGCAGGATTTTCCTTGCAGTAAGCCTGGTACTTTTTGCTAGTGTTTTGAAGTACTGAGACAGGTGCCCTTGTTTTTCTGGCATAAGATATGCCATCTGGGTGTTTGTGTCCAAGTTGGCACCCAGGAAGGTTATTTTCTGAGATGGTGTTAGTCTTGATTTCTCCTTGTTGATGGTATATCCCAGAGAAAGCAGTAACCGTGTCACATATGCCAGATGTTCCAGTAGTATGCGTTTGCTGTCCGCTTGGATCAGGCAGTCATCCAGATAAGGGTAAATTTGTATCCCTTGAAGTCTGCAGTAGGCAATCACTGATGCCAGGCACTTTGTGAATACTCTGGGCGCAGTAGATAAGCCAAAGGGCAATGCAGAGAATTGATAGTGGATTGAACCTGCAAGAAATCTGAGGTATCTTCTGCAGCTTTGTCTGATTGGGACATGCAGGTATGCCTCCTTGAGGTCCAATGTTACCAGCCAAAACTCCTTGCCCAGCATGGGAAGAAGTTGCTGTAATGTGAGCATCTTGAATTTTGGCGAGTAGGAATGTGTTTAGGATGGATAAGTCCAAAATGGGTCTCCAGTCGGTTCCTTTTCTTGGTACCAGAAAAAGTCTTGAATAAAAACCTTGACCTTGTTGGTGTGTAGGTAACTTTTGTATAGCTCTCATGTTTAGGAGCTTTGAAATTTGCAGTTGTGCCTCTGCCCTTTGATTTTGTGGCAGGTTTGGCATGCCTCTCATTTTTGGAAGAGTGTGAAATTGAAATTTGTAGCCTCTGTTTATAATGTCCAGTATCCATTTGTCTGTTGTGACAATATGCCAATTGCTTGCAAATAATGCTAGTTTCCTCCCAAAGGTGCTGTCAGCTGAGACTTGCTTGGCATGGAAATGAGGGAGTCATTGGGTTTGCTTCCTGTATTGTTGTGCACTGTCTTCACCACCTCTTGGTGCTGGAGATTGCCATTGTCTGCCTCTATATGATCCTTGTGATTGCCCTCTGCCCCTTGTGCCTGTATCTACCTCTTTGGGGCTTGTCAGTGGCTGGAAAGGACCAGTTTTTTGAAGGCCAATTTCTGCTAAAACGTGGTGGTTGGACCTGTAAGAAAGCCTTGACAGTTTGCATAGATTTGGCTTTTTCTTCCATTTTCCGTAGTATGTCCTCAGCATTAGTACCAAATAGTACATCCTTTTGTAAAGGAGCATCAAGAAGTTTAGCTTTCACATGATCAGGTAAATTTTGTTCCCCAAGCCAGGCATGTCTGCGAATGACTGATCCTGTGGCAGCCGCTCTACTGGAAGCCTCTAGGGCATCATAACCACATTGTAAGGTGTGTTTACCCACTTGCTCCACACTATGCATCATATCCTGTAACTCTTTTACATCTGCTTGTTCAGGTTGAGACATTTTGTTCCTTAATTGTGATAACAGGTACTGTTGATATTTAATCATATGAAACTGACAGTTTAAGGCCCTCATGGCTAGGGTGGCCGAGGTATATACCTTTTTACCCCACCTTTCTAGAGATCTGGATTCCTTTCTGCAGGAGTGGACTCTTGGCAGTGGAGGCCTTTAATCCCTTGGGGCCTTGTGAAATGGTTTCAGGGTCAGCATTATGGCCTTTGTAGAGAAATTGGTGAGAGCTGGGTACTCTGTAATACCTATCAGGTTTTACTGGTGCAGGAGGCAGAGAATCAGTGTTAAGGCAAGCCTCCGAATAGACATCATCCAGTACATCCAAAACAGGGGGTATAGCCAGAGGTCTGTGCTGAGGTAACCAAAGAAATTCCCTAAGTCTTTTCTTGGAATCTGAAAAGTCTTGGCCTTCCCAATGGAAGTGTTCCCTCAAAGTGTGCAAGGTTTCCCCAAAAGAAAAATCCTCAGGAGGGGATACAGAAGGAATGGACTGTTCTGCATCCGAATCCTCAAAAGGGGAGTAAGAGTGTTCCTCTGCATCAGAATGTTCTGATAAAATGGATCCCTGATCAGAAGAGGGAGATTCGTCCTCCGCTCTGGGTCTCTTGTCAGGAGGGGGCTGAGAACCTCTGATAAGAGTAATTAAATCCTCAGCCATTTTAAGCATCTGTTTCTTAGGCATGGGTCCAGCAGATGGGCCCTGTGCAACAGGCCTCGTGGGATGCCTGGCTGCTTTGGATTTAGTAAAAGCCTTTATTGAAAAAGAAGATGAGGGCCTAAATACACCATGGGTGGAGGTGGACCTGTCCACATTAGTAGGCTTGACATTAGCAGGGGCTTCAGTTGTAGTCTGGGAAAGGACCGAGGACCCAGCGGTCTCGGGTACAGAGAACACCGCCAAAGGAGTGTCGTCGGTAGTCAGGGACTGCAAAGGCGTCTCACTGAGAACCAGACCACGTGTAGCCTGTTTTGGCGTGGTGTCGGCGGGGACCGCGGGTCTCGCGTGTCGGTCCTTTTCCTTGCGTTTTTTGGACAAAACGGTAGTCGGAGAGTCCGATGACATCTTATAATCAAATGCTTTACCAAAGTAGTGTTGGGCGAACTCTGCCCGATGCTTGATAGTGCGTTTATTGAAGGTAGCGCAAAAGCGACAGCCCGAGACGTCGTGGTCTGGGCCCAAACAAGGTATGCAATGGGAATGGAAATCCTTATGCGGTATTTGCTTCCCACAAGAAATACAATTATTAACTTTTTCTGACATCGGTCTGAGGCAAGAAAAGTTTCCCCAACGGGGTACTTAGCTTTAAAGAAGACTTCGGTTCCAATTTTTTCGTAATTCAGGAGCTGGCCAACTGGCACTTGCGAACTGCTTCTGCTTCGGGCACCGCACGGCAAAAAAGACTGAAGAACATGGCGTCGGCTGTGTCTTATATACTCTGGCCTTACTGACGTCAGAAGAGTAAGCGACGACAACCGACGCCGGACCAAGACTTTGGAATTCGGCCGACCGAGGGACCGCCTGACGGCTGAAAACCCATCTGTGATTACTGCAGCTGTATGCACGATGAACATCAGTCTTGAGTAAAATCCTTGTCCCTGCTCTTGCTCTGGTACTTGTTGAATGGCCCCCATGCCCATGAGGGATGAGACTTGTTTTTGTACCTCTGCCCATTGATTTTTTGGCAGATCTGGCCAGCCGTTTGCCTTTGGCAGGGTATGGAAATGGAACTTGTACCCTTGTGACACGATATTTAGAACCCACTTGTCCTCGGTTATAATGTGCCAATTTTGTGAAAAAAAAGTGCTAATTTTTCCCCCTAAGGGTGCTGCCAGCAGTTAAGTGCTTGGTGCTGGCAGGGGGGAAATCATTAGGACTGTTTCCTGTATGGTTGTGATTTGTCTTCTCCAACTTTGGAGGTAGAAGCACCCCATTGCTTTGACCTGTAGGAACCTTGCGCCTGGGATCTGTCTCTAGGGCGTCTGGATCTGCCCCTTTGAGGTCTGTCTGACACAGGAAAGGACCAATTCTTTGTAGGCCAGTGTCTGCTAAACCTAGGTGGTTGCACTTGTAAAAAATCTTTGACAGTTTGCATAGATTCAGCTTTGTCCTCCATTTTCTTTAACACCTCCTCTGCCTTAACACCAAATAAAGTATCATGCTGTAAAGGTGCATTCCAATAATTTAACCTTGACATGATCAGGGAGATTTTGTTCCTTTAACCAAGCATGCCTCCTAATTACAGAACCCGTAACTGCGGCCCTGCAGGAGGCCTCAAAAGAATCAAAACCACATTGCAAAGTATGCTTTCCAATTTGTTCAGCTGCATGCAATAAATTGTACAGTTTTGTACCTACCACAAATGTAGATGTTCGAGTGTATTCACTGCTGCAGTCATTACACTTGGGTTATTCTGCCTTCAGGCGGTCCAGCAGTCGGCCAGAGTTCCAAAGTCTTGGTCCGGCGTCTGTTGCTGTCGCTTCTTCCCTGACGTCAGTGAGCCAGGGGTATATAAGATGCAGCAGACACCATTTTCTTCAGTTTTTTCTTGCCCCAAATGTTAGGTGCCCCCAAATAGGTAGGCAATACATATTGCTAATAAAACATACATAAAAAGTAAAACCAAAACATTCAGTTACCAGCAAATACACCACATAGGTAGTATAGGGTAGAAAGGTATAGATAAGTCCCAGCTAAGAAAGAGGGGATGGAGGGAGGGTAACCTGGACTGCAGCAGTGAATACACTTGAACATCTACATTTATGGTAGGTACAAAAAGTACAGTTTTGTACCTACCATAAATGTAGATGTCCGAGAGGAATGCATCTGCAGTCATTACAAATGGGTTGTCCTGTCATCAGGCAGCCCTTCGGTCGGCCGGATTCCAAAGTCCGGGTCTGGCTTCGGCTGGTGTCGCACTTCACCCGACGTCATTGCGGCAGTTTTCGGGTATAAAGGCATCAGCCGACGCCATTTTCCTCAGTGTTTCTTGCCCCAGATGCCAGGTGCCCACTTGGTAGGCTAAATTTGGATAAATGCCAAAGTTTCCAAATAGTAGAGAGCAAACACACAAAATAAACATGTATGTACATATATACAAACAAATACACCATAATAGATCCCCCCCAAGCTAGCTGAAGATTGGTAAGTACCCTAGGTGTACCTCAGAGGGGAAGGAGGGTGGGTAATCCCGACTGCAGATGCATTCCTCTCGGACATCTACATTTATGGTAGGTACAAAACTGTACTATGTCCTTCAAGGATGCATCTGCAGTCATTACAAATGGGTAGAATACCATAGCTAAACTAGGGGGAGGAGGAAATGAGAATAGATTATGGTGTAGTCAGGATCCCTTGCAAAACAGCAGTGGCAAAGCCAGCACAGGATCTAGAATATAGAGGTAAGTTATAATGCTTGGCAAATGTATGCACGGAGGTCCAAGTAGCAGCCTCTATAATGTCCTTGGTAGCCACTCCTCGTAAGAAAGCTGTGGTAGTGGCTGTGGCCCTTGTGGAGTGAGGCCTGATGTTCTCTGGAGTTTTCTTTCCATGGTAGGAGTAACAAAGTCTAATGCAATTTCCTATCCATTTGGAGATTGTCTGTTTAGAAATTGGTTTTCCTTCTTTTCCTGTTGCATAAGCTACCAGAAGCTGGTCAGTTTTCCTATTGTTTTTTGTCTTGTCCAGGTAGTAGCGCAATTGCCTGTGTACATCCAAGGTATGTAAGAGCTTTTCTCCCCTGTTCTGTGGATTGGGGTAGAAAGTAGGAAGGTGGATAGCCTGATTTAAAGAGACTCTGGACACCACCTTAGGCATAAATGTAGGATTTGTTCTCATGGACACTCTATCTTGATGGAAGATCAGGAAGGGTTGTACTGCCATTAATGCTTGTAGTTCAGAGACCCTTCTTGCTGAAGTTATTGCCAGCAGGAAGGCAGTCTTCCAGGATAAGTATTGTAAGTCTGCTGTAGCTGCTGGCTCGAAAGGAGGTAGAGTCAGTTTTTCTAGCACAAAGTTCAAGTCCCAAGCTGGCAATGGAGGTTTCCTGGGAGGTTTTAAATTTTTAATTCCCCTCAGAAACTGTCTGAGCAGAGGATGCGAGAAGACAGGAGGATCCAAGCTGTACTGTGCTGAAATAGCTGATGCATGTATCTTAATGGATGAATAGGACAGGCCTGTGTGGTAGAGCTCAGCCAAGTACTCCAGGATGTTGGCTATGTTCACCAGTGTCACATCTTGCCCTTTTGCAGCACTCCAGATGAGATATCTTTTCCATTTTGCTGCATAATTCTTTCTTGTTGAAGGTCTACGAGCCTCCAGGATTATGTCCTTAACCCTTTGGGATAAATTTGGGTTGATTTCTGTCATGTAATGTTCCAGGCAGTTAGCTGCAGAGTTTTTAGGCTTGGATGCAGAATGTTGTAGTTGTTCTGTGTCAGCAGTAATGGGATCAGTGGTAGTTTCCATATTTGTTCCCTGGACATGCTCCTCAGTAGTGGGTACCAATGTTGTCTTGGCCAGTCTGGGGCTATCAGAATGATCCTCGGACGTTCCTCTTTGATCTAGAGAAGCACCTTGTGCATCAAAGGAAGTGGTGGGAATGCGTATGCTGTCAGGCTTTTCCAACTGAAAGATAGGGAGTCCACCTTCCAAGCAAGTGGGTGGTAAGTCCTTGTGCAGAATTTCTTCAACTGGTGATTGTATGGGGATGCAAACAAGTCTATGTGTGGTAATCCCCATTTTCTTGTGATGTCTTTGAAGATGTCCGGATGCAGCATCCATTCGTGGGCATCTGTTGTAGTTCTGCTTAGTATGTCTGCTGAATGTTTTCCTTCCCTGGTACATAAATTGCCTGTAACTGAAGGTTGTAACCCAGAGCCACATCCCATAGGTCTAGTGCCAGCCGGCATAGGGGGTATGAGTGTGTGCCTCCCTGTTTGTTGATGTACCACATAACTGTGGTGTTGTCTGTTCTTATCAACAGCTGGCCTTCGTGGAGAAGAGGTCTGAATGCCTGGATTGCCAATTTTACTGCCATCATTTCTTTTAGGTTTATGTGCAGATGCAGTTGGTCTTGAGTCCATAGGCTTTGAATGCACTTGTCCATCATGTGTGCCCCCCAACCGAGGTCTGAGGCATCTGTCGTGATAGTTTGTCTTGGATGACTTTTGCTGAAGGGCAGGTCTGTGTTTGATTGACAGGCCTGAGCCCACCATACGAACTCTTGCTTCAGGCATGGGATCATTGGAATTTTGGTTTCCAGGCTGTGCTTGTGCTGAGACCACAAATTCTTTAGGTACCACTGTAGCTTTCTCATATGAAGCCTGGCATGAGAGACCAGAATTATGCAGGATGCCATGAAGCCTAGAGCTTGTAACACTTTTCTTGCAGTTAGGTGGCTCTGCTTTGTTAATGCCAAGAAGTAGAGAGGAAGTTGTTCTTTCTTTTCTGCAGTTAGAAATGCCATTTGTTTTGATGTGTCCAGTTCTGCACCCAGAAAGGTTATTGTTTGGGATGGAATCAGCCTTGACTTTTTTGTATTGACTGTGTATCCCAGGGCTTGTAGCAGATAGATGACTCTTTGTAAGTCTTCTGCTAATTTGTTTTTGTTGTCCGCTTGTATCAGGCAGTCGTCCAGGTAGGGATAGATTTGAATTCCCTGAAGTCTGCAATGAGCGATTACTGATGCCAGGCATTTCGTGAACACTCTGGGAGCAGTAGATAAGCCAAAGGGCAATGCTGAGAATTGATAATGCTCTGATCCTGCAAGAAATCTGAGGTATCTTCTGCAAATTGGTCTTATGGGGACGTGCAGGTATGCCTCCTTGAGATCTAGAGTTACCAGCCAAGACTCCTTGTCCAGCATGGGAAGAAGCTGCTGTAGAGTCAGCATTTTGAATTTTGGAACAATGAGGAATGTGTTTAGAGCGGACAGATCTAGAATAGGCCTCCATTTGTTTTCTTTTCTTGGTACCAGGAAGAGCCTGGAGTAAAACCCCTTCCCTTGCTCCATAGATGGTACCTTTTCCACAGCTCTCATTCGTAATAATTGAGATATTTGTTTTAGAGCTTCTGCCCTTTGAGTAGGTGGTAGGTTCGGCATTCCTCTCTTTCCTGGTAGAGTATGGAAATGGAACCTGTAACCTTGGTCTATAGTTTGCAAAATCCATTTTTCTTTTGTAATGCAGTGCCAGTTTCTTGAAAATAAGGTTAGCTTTCCGCCTAAGGGTGCTTCTAGTTGTTCCCTGGTAGGCGGTGCCACCGCCAAGTCACTGTGATTGAGTTGTTGTAGTGGTGGTGGCTGTGTCCCTGCCTCGTTGGCTGTTACCCTGCCACTGGCGACCCCTGTAGGCACCTCTGGATTGGTTTCTGCCTCTAGAGCGCCTATTCCTGCCTCTTTGTGCCTTAGAGGACTCCGGAAAGGACCAATTCTTGGAGGGCCAATTCCTGCTAAACCTTGGTGGTTGAACTTGTAAGAAATCTTTTACTGTTTGCACAGATTTTGCTTTCTCTTCCATCTTTTTCAGAACCTGCTGTGCGGGGGCACCAAATAAATTGACCTTGTCCATAGGTGCATCCAAAAGCTTAGATTTGATATGGTCTGGTAAAGCTTTTTATTTAACTGGTCAAGCATAAACTCTTGATATTGAATCATATGAAATTGGCAGTTCAAAGCTCTAGCTGACAAGGTAGCAGAGGTGTAAACTTTTGTACCCCATCTCTCTAAGGACCTGGAATCCCTTTCAGAGGGGAGGGGGTTTTTAGAAGTAGTAGCTGCTACAGCTTTAGGGCCCTGGGAGATAGTCTCAGGATCTGCAAAAGGGGCCTTATATAAGTGGTTTAGCAGGAGCCGGAGGTAAAGTATCAGGAGAAGTGCAAGCATCATTAAATGCATCATCAACAACAGATAGAACTGGAGGAATAGCTAAAGGCCTATGCTGTGGTAAGTGTAGAAAGGTCCTAAGCCTTTTTCTTGAGTCTGAGAAATCTTGGCCCTGCCACTGGAATTGTTCCCTCATAGCATGCAAGGTTTCCCCAAAGGAAAATTCCTCAGGAGGAGAGGCTGAAGGGATGGACTCCTCAGCATCGGAGTCCTCGTAAGGAGAATAAGAAGCCTCAGGAGGATCTGAGTGTTCTGAATCATCAGAAGAATCATCAGTGACTACAGGCTCAGGGGGCTCTGCTCTAGGCCTCTTTTCTGGAGGAAGGAGAGAGGCCCTGTCTGGATGAGGCTGGGATCCACGGATTAAAGTGATGAGATCCTGTGCCAAATAAAGCATATGGGAGCTGGTGCTGGGCCTGTGAGAGGGGGGCTTTGCAGGCAATGGTTTGGAAGTTTTGGCTGCTTTAGCCCTGGCAAAGGCCTTAATAGACATAGCTGGAGGAGGCCTAGCAGCTCCATGTGCAGGAGTAGAGATATCTAGAGGGATGGTGTCTGTTAAATCCTGTGAAATCGCAACAGAAGGCTGGATTTCAGAAGCCGTTTCTACCAGAATCGAAGAGGCCTCGGTAGAAGGCAAGTTATCGGCTGAAGAAAGAACCGCTTGCTCGGTTTCGGCCGAAACCGAGACACTCGTGGTTTGCTTGGCCGTGGTTTCAGCCGAAACCACGGACCGCGAGTGTCGGTCCTTTTCTTTGCGTTTTTTAGTTATTTGCGTAGTCGGAGGATCCGACGGCATAATGTAGGCAAAATCGGAGCCGAAAATCTGTTCAGCAAAGTCCGGCGACGCCTCAGCATCCGCGGTTAAAAGAAGCACAGGCTAGACAAGCTGCTACGTCGTGGTCTGGGCCTAAACAATGTATGCAATAGGAGTGGAAATCCTTATGAGGTATTTGTTTCCCACAAGTTAAACAGTTATTAACTTTCTCTGACATTGGCTGAGGCAAGAAAGAGTCCCCAACGGGGTACTTAGCTTTATAGAAGTCTTCGAAGTAGTATTCGGTAGTAGTAATCTCTGGATCTGACCGACCGGCACTTGCGAACAGCTTCTGCTTCGGGCGCCACGCGGCAAGAAAGACTGAGGAAAATGGCGTCGGCTGACGCCTTTATACCCGAAAACTGCTGCAATGACGTCTGGTGAAGTGCGACACCAGCCGAAGCCAGACCGGGACTTTGGAATCCGGCCGACCGAAGGGCTGCCTGATGACAGGACAACCCATTTGTAATGACTGCAGATGCATCCTTGAAGGACATCTGTACTATGTTCATCGTGTTTCACTGCTGCAGTCATTACACTTGGGTTGAATCCCAAAGCTGAGGTAGGGTGGCTGTTTCCATAGAGGATTTGGGGTGGCTATGAGGCCCTGCAGCACTGCAGTGGCAAAGCCAGCTCTGGATTTAGAATAAAGAGGCAAGTGATAATGTTTGGTAAAGGTGTGCATTGAACTCCAAGTTGCAGCTTCCAAGATATCTTTGGTAGGTACTCCTCTAAGGTAGGCAGTTGAAGTGGTTGTTGCTCTGGTGGAATGTGGCCTAATGTTGCTAGGTACAGTTTTCCCATGCTGTGTGTAGCAGAAACGGATACAGTGTCCTATCCACTTTGAAATGGTCTGCTTTGAAATAGCCTTTCCCTGTGATCCTGCAGCATATGCTACAGACAATTGCTCAGTTTTCCTGAAAGCTTTTGTTTTGTCCAAGTAGAAATGTAACTGTCTGTGTATGTCCAATGAATGCAGAAGTCTTTCCCCTTTATTCTGGGGAGTTGGATAAAAAGTTGGCAAGTGAATAGTTTGGTTAAGAGCCACACTGGATACCACCTTTGGCATAAATGAAGGGTTTGTTCTTAAAGAAACCCTGTCTTGGTGAAAAATGATGAAAGGCTCCACTGCCATTAGTGCCTGTAACTCTGAGACTCTTCGTGCTGAGGTTAGTGCCAGAAGCAGAGCAGTTTTCCATGACACATATTTTAATTCTGCTGAATTTGCTGGCTCAAAAGGAGGTAAAGTTAGTTTTTCCAAGACAAAATTGAGGACCCAAGTTGGTATTGGTGCTCTCCGGGGCGGTCTTATGTTTTTAGTCCCTCTGAGGCACTGTTTTAGCAATGGATGAGAGAAAATAGGAGGATCTGCGTTGTAATGAGCCGAGATGGCAGAGGCGTGATTCTTAATGGATGAAAAGGATAGGCCTTTGTCCAGCATCTCAGTTAAGTATTGTAATATCTGAGGAATATTTGGGACAAGAGGGTCAAAGCTTTGAGCCTGGTTCCAGGCACAGAATCGCTTCCACTTTTCTGAATAGGATTTCCTGGTGCTAGGCCTCCTGGCCTCCAAAATGACATCCATAACAGCTTTAGAGAGAGGTGTTGTCTTCTTGACTAAGGAATCTGCCATGCAGCTAGGTTTAAAGTTTTGAGCTGGCTGTGCAGGATATGATTGTTTTGTTGAGTCAGAAGATGCGGAATTTGAGGCAAAATCCATGGTGGGCCTTGAGCTAAGTTCTTTAAGATTGGGTACCAGTGCTGGCATGGCCAGTCTGGGGCAATCAGGATCATTTTTGGCTTTTCTTGTCTGGCTTTTAGGAGCATCTTTGAAAGGAGAGGCAGTGGTGGGAAGGCATACACTTACAGGCTTTTCCAGCTGAACGAGAGAGCATCCACTTTCCATGCTTGTGTGTGGTAAGTCCTTGTGCAGAATTTCTGTAGTTGGCAAGTCATTGGGGAGGCAAACAGATCTATATCTGGGCTTCCCCATTTTTGTGTTATGCTGAATACTTGTGGATTTAATTTCCACTCGTGAGGATCCATGATGTTTCTGCTTAAGTCGTCTGCCAGAGTATTTTTCTTTCCTGGCAGGAATTGTGCTTGCAGATGAACTTGATAGGTTAGAGCGGTGTTCCACAAGGTCATGGCTTGCCTTCAGAGGGGATAAGAATAAGTGCCCCCTTGCTTGTTTATGTACCACATAACTGTGGTGCTGTCTATCTTTAGTAATAGTTGTCCTGGATGCAGAAGGTCCTTGAAAGCTGTTAGGGCATTTTGTACAGCTAGCATCTCTTTTTGATTGATGTGAAGATGCATTTGGTCTGCGGCCCACTTGCCCTGAATACATTTTCCTGCCATATGTGCTCCCCAGGCGTAATCCGAAGCATCTGTTGTTAGTGTTTGCCTGGCTGTGGGTAGAGTGAAAGGCTGTCCCTTGTTGAGGTGACATGCCTGTGCCCACCATTGAAACTCCTGTTGTAGGCAGGGAATAAGTGGTATTACTGCTTCCAAACTGTGGCAGTGTTGAGTCCAAACACTTTTTAGGTACCATTGTAATTTCCTCATATGTGAGGGCACTAGTTTTGACTTCTTTTCGTTTACTGTGTACCCTAGGCAAATTAACAATCTTTTTACAAACGCCAGATGCTTTAGAAGAATGTCCTTGCTCTCTGCTTGAATAAGGCAGTCATCCAAGTATGGATATATTTGAATTCCTTTTTGTCTGCAAAATGCAATTACTGGTGCCAGGCATTTTGTGAAGACCCTGGGCGCAGTAGATAAGCCAAAGGGCAGTGCAGAGAATTGGTAATGCATTGAACCAGCTATGAATCTGAGGTATCTTCTGCAATTTTGTCTGATAGGGATATGCAGGTATGCCTCTTTGAGGTCCAAAGTAACAAGCCAAGCCTTCTTGCCCAGCATGGGAAGAAGCTGCTGTAGTGTCAACATTTTGAATTTCGGAACATCCAGTAAGTATTTAGAGTAGAAAGGTCCAGTATGGGTCTCCAGGCTTTGTCCCTTCTGGGGACCAGGAAAAGTCTTGAGTAAAATCCTTGCCCTTGTTCCTGTTGTGGTACTTTTTGAATAGCTCTCATGTCCATGAGGGCTGTAATTTGTTTTTGTGCCTCTGCCCATTGATTTTGTGGCAGGTCTGGCATTCCTTTTAGCCTTGGTAAAGTGTGAAAGTGGAACCTGTAACCTTGAGACACAATATTCAGAACCCATTTGTCTTGGGTGATTATATGTCAATTTTGTGAAAAAAGTGCTAGTTTTCCCCCTAAGGGTGCTGCCAAAAGGTAAGTGCTTGGCAATTGAAGGGGGAAGTCATTGGGACTGTTTCCTATAAGGTTGTGACTTGTCTTCCCCTCCTTTTGGGGTTGAAGCATCCCACTGTTGTGGTCTGTAAGGGCCTTGGGGCTGAGATCTACCTCTTGGGCGTCTGTATCTGCCTCTTTGTGGTCTGTCTGACACTGGAAAGGACCAATTTTTTGAAGGCCAATTTCTGCTAAATCGAGTTGGCTGTACCTGTAAGAAATCCTTCACTGTTTGCATAGATTTTGCCTTATCCTCCATTTTCTTCAATACCTCTTCTGCCTTAACACCAAATAAAATATCCTGCTGTAAAAGGTGCATCCAATAATTTTTCCTTAACATGATCAGGTAAACCTTGTTCTTTTAACCAAGCATGCCTTCGAATCACAGATCCTGTAACTGCTGCTCTACAAGAAGCCTCTAATGAATCAAAACCACATTTCCCACTTGTTCAGCTGCATGCAATAAATCCTGCATTTCCTTATAGTCAGGATGTTCTGAACTTGTAAGCATTTTCTGTTTTAACAGAGACATTAAATATTGTTGGTATTTAAGCATGTGAAACTGGCAATTTAAAGCCCTCACTGCCAAAGATGCAGAAGTGTAAACTTTCTTCCCCCTTCTATCTAATGCTCTAGAATCCCTGTCAGAGGGAACTGGATTTTTAGCCGTGGAAGCCTTTACCCCTTTGGGACCCTGGGAAATAGTTTCTGGGTCAGCAACAGGGTTTTTATAAAGAATTTTGTGAGAGTCAGGGACTCTGTAGTACCTGTCTGGCTCGACTGGAGAAGGAGGCAAAGAATCAGGATTTAAACTGGATTCAGAGAACACATCATCCACAATATCTAACACTGGCGGAATAGCAAGGGGCCTGTGCTGAGGCAATAAAAGAAAGTCTCTAAGCCTTTTCTTGGATTCTGAGTAATCCTGGATCTCCCAATGGAAATGCTCCCTCATGGTATGTAAAGTTTCCCCAAAAGAGTAATCCTCAAGAGGAGAGGCTAAAGGAATTGATTCTTCAGCATCAGAATCCCCATAGGGGGGTAAAGAGTATCCTTGGTCTGAAGAGGAATCAGAAGACATGGAAACCTGGTCAGAGGACTCGTAGTCTGTATCCTGCCTAGGTCTTTTATCAGGAGGGGGATGGGAACCCCTGATCAGAGTAATTAATTCTTTGGCCAAGGTCTTTTATCAGGAGGCGGATGGGAACCCCTGATCAGAGTAATTAAGTCTTCGGCCATTTTGAGCATCTGTTTTTTAGGCATGGAGGCCTGTCTAGGTGAATGCTGTACTTGCTTCTTTGTCTTTAATGGAGTTTTAGACTTGGCTGTAGTTTTGATGGCAAGCTGTGAAGGTCTGCAAACACCCTCAGAAGCAGATGCCTGCTCAGTGGCTCCGGACCCATCTGAGGGGTTAGTTTCCGTAGGCCCAATATCTTGAGTTTCCAGAGGCCTAGACATCTCCACGTGGGAGTCGGAGGCGGCCTGTGGCTCTGAGGTAGCGGGTGTCAGGGGCTGCGAAAGCGCCTCACTGAGAACCGGCGACTGGCCTAGAAGAGGCTTCATCATCAGTTTTGGGCCTCGGATGCCTGTCCTTATCCTTGTCTTTGTGTTTTTTGTGTATTCCAGTTGTCGGTTGTTCCGACGGCATGGTATAATTGAACCTTCGGCCAAAGTAATGTCAAGCAAAGTCAAACTGACGTTTAATAGTGCGCTTGTTAAATCTAGCACAAAACTTAGTGATGTTGTGGTCTGGGCCTAGGCATGGAATACAGTGAGAATGAAAATCCTTATGAGGTATTTGTTTCCCACAAGAAATACAATTATTAACTTTTACTGACATCGGTCTGAGGCAAGAAAAAGTTTCCCCAACAGGGTACTTAGCTTTATTGAAGACTTCGGTTCTGAAATTCGAATTGAAAATTTCAGGAGTCGGCCGACTGGCACTTGTGAACTGCTTTTGCTTCGGGCACCGCGCGGCAAGAAAGCCTGAAGAAAATGGCATCGGCTGCATCTTATATACCCCCTGGCGCACTGACGTCAGGGAAGAAGTGACAGCAACAGACGCCGGACCAAGACTTTGGAACTCTGTCCGACTGCGGGACCGCCTGATGGCAGGATAACCCAAGTGTAATGACTGCAGCAGTGAAACACGATGAACATCCTGCATTTCCTTGTTTTCTGCACAGAGTTCAATAACATTTTCTGTTTAAGCAATGCCATGGTGTTGCTGATTTTTAAGGATATTAAACCGTCAGTTTAAGGCCCTTATAGCCAAGGTAGCAGATGTGTAAACCTCTTTTCCCCATCTATCCAGTGTCCTAGAATCCCTGTCAGAGGGGGTAGGGTTTTTTGCAGCGGAAGCCTTAACTCCTTTGGGACCCTGTGAAATAGTATCTAGGTCTGCAAGAGGGTTTTTAGAAAGGAATTTATGAGAGTCAGGGACCCTGTAATATCTGTTAGGCTTAACAGGAGCTGGAGGTAAGGAGTCAGGGGTAAGACTAGACACCGAAAACACATCATCTACAATATCTAACACAGGTGGGATGGCTAGTGGCTTGCGTTGGGGGTAGTAAAAGGAAATCCCTGAGCCTCTTTTTAGATTCTGAGAAATCTTGGCTCTCCCAGTGGAAATGCTCACTCATGGTATGCAAGGTTTCCCTAAAAGAATAGTCCTCTGGAGGAGAAGCTGAAGGTATGGATTCTTCAGCATCAGAATCCTCACAGGGGGGAAGAGAATATTCCTGTTCAGAAGAGGAATCAGAAGAAATAGACACCTGATCTGAAGATTCATAGTCTCTTGCCTAGGTCTCTTATCAGGAGGGGGATGGGAACCCGTAATCAAGGTAATTAAGTCTTCGGCCATTTTGAGCATCTGTTTTTTGGGCATAGAGGCCTGTCCACGTGGCTCTTGAGTTTGTTTCTTTGCTTTAGAAGGTGCTTTAGTCTTTGCCTTTGAAGCGGAGGTTGGTTTAATGTAAGGATGTTTAGGTCTGAATACACCCTCAGAAGCCGGTGCCTGCTCAGCGGCTCTGGACCCATCTGAAGGAATAGTATCCGAGGCTCCAATACCTTGAGTTTCCAGTGGCATGGCTGACTCCAAACGTAGGAGTCGGTAGCGGCCTGTGACTCTAAAGTAGCGGGCGTCGCGGGCTGCGAAAGCACCTCACTGAGAACCGGTGAACCGGCGACTAGCTTAGGAGAAGCTTTGTCGTTGGTTTTGGGCCTCTGTTTTCTATCTCTCTCCTTTTCTTTGCATTTTTTTGTGAACTCCGGTAGTCGGATGGCAACATTTCTGGATAATTAAACTGGCGTCCAAAATAGTTTAAAGCAAAATCATACCAACGCTTAATAGTGCGCTGGTTAAATCTAGCACAAAACCGACAGCTAGCAACGTTATGATCAGGGCCTAGGCAAGGAATACAGTAAGAAAGGCCTTATGAGGTATTTGCTTTCCACAAGAAATACAAGTATTAACTTTTTCTGACATCGGTCTGGAGCAAGAAAAAATTTTCACCAACGGGGTACTTGGCTTTATTGAAGACTTCGGATCTGAAACTTGAACATGAAAATCTCAGGAGTCTGCCGACCAGCACTTGCGAACTGCTTCTGCTTCGGGCACTGCGCGGCAAGAAAGTCTAAAGAAAATGGCGTCGGCCGCATCTTTTATACCCCTGATGACCTGACGTCAGGGAAGGGGCGACAGCAGCCGACGCAGGACCCAGGACTATGGGATTCAGGCAGACTGAGGGCAACCTGCCAGCAGGATTACCCAACTGTAATGACTGCAACAGTGAAACACTAAGAACATCCAGGACTACAACAGTGAATACACTCGAATATCTACATTTATGGTAAGTGTACACAACTGTACTATGTTCTTCGTATTTCACTGTTGCAGACATTACATTTGGGTAGATTCCCAAAGCTATGGTCGGGAGGAGGAATTTAGATAGCATTAGGGCCAGCTATAAGGCCCTGCAAGACTACAGTGGCAAAGCCAGCTCTAGATTTAGAGAAAATTGGCAAATGATAATGCTTGGTGAAAGTATGTACAGAACTCCAGGTAGCAGCTTCTAGGATGTCCCTGGTAGGAACGTCTCTGAGAAAGGCTGTAGAGGTAGATGCAGCCCTGGTGGAGTGAGGTCTGATCCCCTGGGGGATAGGTTTTACATGGTGCTTAGAGCAGAAATGAATGCAATGGCTTATCCATTTAGAAATTGTTTGCTTTGAAATAGCCTTCCCCACTACCGCTGCAGCAAATGCCACCAGCAGTTGTTCAGATTTCCTTTGAGGTTTAGTCCTGTCCAAGTAGAATCTAAGTCGTCTGTGCATACCTAAGGAATGAAAGGCCTTATGAGGTATTTGCTTTCCACAAGAAATACAAGTATTAACTTTTTCTGACATCGGTCTGGAGCAAGAAAAATTTTTCACCAACGGGGTACTTGGCTTTATTGAAGACTTCGGATCTGAAACTTGAACGTTCCCCTTTATTCTGCGGAAAGTTGGCAAATTAATGGACTGATTAAGAGCCACACTAGATACCACCTTGGGCATGAAGGATGGATTGGTTCTGAGGGACACCCTGTCCGCATGAAAGATGAACGGCTCCACTGCCATAAGGGCCTGTAATTCAGATACCCTTCTAGCTGAAGTGATTGCTAAAAGGAAAGCTGTTTTCCAAGAAAGGAAATTTAAGTCTGCAGTAGCAGCTGGCTCGAAAGGAGGTAGAGTGAGTTTCTCCAAGACAAAGTTAAGGTCCCAGGCTGGGGTTGGAGCTCTCCTGGGTGGTCTCAAATTTTTGGCCCCTCTGAGGAACTGCTTGAGCAGTGGATGAGAGAAGGGGGGGGGGTTCTATGTTATAATGAGCTGAAATGGCTGAGGCATGGATTTTAATGGAGGGAAAAGACAGGCCCTTGTGAAGCATCTCAGTTAAGTATTGTAAAATCTGATGTAAATTGGGTGCTGCTGTGCTCATCCCTTGAGATTGGTTCCAGGCACAGAATCTTTTCCATTTTTCAGCATAAGATTTTCTAGTACTAGGCCTCCTTGCCTCTAAAATGATATCCATCACAGGTTTGCTGAGGGATGGTAAAGGAGAGATTAAGTAATTAGCCAGACTGCAAGGTTCAGTGTTAGAAGCTGAGGGTGCAGAATCTGGTTCTCCTGCTGAGAGAGCAGGGAAGGAGTCTGAGGCAGGTGCCATGGAGATAACTGTGACACACTGTGCAGGAGGGGGTACCAGTGTTGGCGTGGCCAGTCTGGAGCAATCAAACAAAATCATCCTTGGTTTGTCCTGTTTGATTTTTAGTTGTACTTTAAGAGAGCAGACGCAGATGGGGGAAGGCATAGACTAATGGGCTTTTCCAGCTAAAGGACAGAATCCACTTTCAGGGCTTGTTTGTGGGGAGTCCTTGTGCAAAATTTGTCCAATTGGTAGTTCTGGGGAGAGGCAAACAGGTCTATATCTGGGCTCCCCCATTTGATTGTCAACATGCTGAAAATCCTTGGTTCCAATTTCCACTCGTGTGGGTCCATGAGGTTTCTGCTTAGTCCGTCTGCTAGAGTATTTCATTTTTCTGGCAGGAACTGAGCTTGTAGGTGTTTCTTGGTAGCTCAAGGCTGTGTTCCACAATGCCATGGCTAGTCTGCAGAGGGGGTAAAAATGTGTACCCCCCTGCTTGTTTATGTACCACATAACAGTGTTGTTGTCCATCTTTACAATTACTTGTCCTGGAAGAATGTCGTCCTTGAAGGCTATCAGAGCATTCTGTACAGCTAACATTTCTTTTTGATTGACATGCAGGTGCATTTGACTTGGGTTCCATTTGCCCACCAAAGGAACTCTAGGCATAGGCAAAGTATGATAGGAATCATTGTCTCTAGGTCTTCAGAATGTTGACACCATAGGCTTTTTAGATATCACTGTAGTTTCCTCATATGCAGTCTTGCATATGGAATTAGAAGAATGCAGGAGGCCATGAACCCCAAGGCTTGCAGTATTTGTCTTGCAGATAGCAGGGTTTTTGCGGCCACTTGTTTGAAGTAGGTTGTCAAATGAATTTGTTTCTCTGGCGTGAGGTAAGCCATCTGGGAAGTTGTACTCAAGCTTGCTCCCAGGAACATAATTTGTTGACAGGGTACCAGGTGTGCTTTCTTTTCAATTATGGTGTATCCCAGACAAGTTAGAACCCTTTGTACAAAGGCCAGATGATTCAAAAGTATGTCCTGGCTTTCTGCCTGAATTAGACAATTGTCCAGGTATGGGTATATTTTAATATTTCTTTGCATGCAAAATGCAATAACTGGAGCTAGGCACTTTGTGAATACCCTGGGCGCAGTAGATAAGCCAAAGTTCAGTGCAGAGAACTGATAGTGCACGTAGCCTGCTTTGAAGGGTAGGTATCTTCTGCAAGATTCCCTGATTGGGATGTGCAGGTATGCTTCCTTTAAATCTAGTGTTGCCAATCAGGCATCTTTGCCTAGCATAGGAAGTAATTGGTGAAGAATCAGCATCTTGAATTTTGGAATCTCCAAAAACGTGTTTAGAGTAGACAGGTCCAGGATAGGACACCATGAATGGTCTTTTCTGGGTACCAGGAAAAGTCTCGAGTAGAAATATTGTCCCTTTACCTCTTCTGGTACCAGTTGAATAGCCCCCATACTTAAGAGAGAAAGTACTTGTTTTTGGGCCTCTGCCCACTGATTTGGGAGTAGGTCCGGCCACCCGCTTGGTGTTGGCAAAGTGTGGAAGTGAAATCTGTATCCCTGGGACACTATATTTAAAACCCATTTGCCCTGGGAAATGAGTTCCCAATTTTTTGCATGAAGAGCAATCTTTCCCCCCAAAGGGGCAGTCAGTTGATAAGTGCTTGGAAATTTTAAAAGGAAGTCATTGAGACAGTTTACCATAGGGGGGAGTCTTATTATTCCCAGATTTGGGATTGGAGGCCCCAAACTGCTTAGTTCTGTGTCTCTCCTGGGGCTGAAACCTGGGGGTTTTGCTGTGTCTGGGTTTGGCTTGAGAAGACCTGGAAAGGGCCAATTCTTAGAGGGCCATTGCCAACTAAATCTAGGAGGCTGAACTTGTAAAAAATCTTTAACAATTTGCATAGATTTAGCTTTACCTTCCATCTTTTTAAGAACTTCCTCAGCCTTGTTGCCAAACAGGCGGTCCTGATTTAAAGGAGCATCCAGCAATTTAGCTTTAACATGATCAGGCAAAGATTGCTCCTTAAGCCAAGCATGCCTTCTGAGCACAGAACCAGTAACAACAGCCCTGCAAGAGGCCTCTAATTAATCAAAACCACATTGCAAAGTATGTTTTCCAACTTGTTCAGCAGAATGCATTAAATCCTGTAATTCTTTATTTTCCACACAGTCAGGAATCAACATCATTTTCTGTTGAAGCAGTCCAATAACATGTTGCTGATACTTTAACATATGAAATTGGCAGTTTAAAGCCCTAATGGCCAAGGTTGCAGAAGTGTAAACATTCTTACCCCATCTATCCAGTGCCCTGGAGTCTATCAGAAGAGATTGGATTTTTAGCAGTAGAAGCCTTAATGCCCTTGGGCCCCTGTGAAATAGTCTCTGGATCTGCAATAGGATTTTTGAAAAGGAACTTGTGGGACTCAGGGACCCTGTAGTATCTGCCAGGTTTTCTGAGAGCAGGAGGCAGGGAATCAGGGGCCAAATTAGATTCCGAAAAACCATCATCAACAATGTCTAGTACAGGAGGAATAGCTAAAGGCCTATGCTGAGGTAGGAGAAGGAAATCCCTAAGCCTCTTTTTTGAATCAGAAAAATCCTGGCTTTCCCAGTGTAAATGCTCCCTTAGAGTATGTAAGGTTTCCCCAAAAGAAAAATCCTCAGGAGGGGAGGGAGAGGGAATGGAGTCCTCTGCATCAGAATCTTCATAAGTAGATAAGGGCAAATCCAGATCAGAAGAATCAGAAAAAACAGAATCCTGATCAGAAGATTCATAATCAACTTCAGTCCTAGGCCTCTTGGAAGGGGGGGTGGGAGTTGGCTACCCCTGATTAGAGTAATTAGATCTTCAGCCATTCTTATCATTTGTTTTTTAGGCATAGAGGCCTGAGCATGTGGCCTGGGCGTCATTTTTTTAGGCATGGATCGAGATTTAGGCCCAAGTAAAGAAGGAGGTGTCGGTTTAATATGCAAGTCCGTAGACCTGAATACACCCTCAGAAGCCGGTGCCTGCACAGCGGCTCTGGACCCATCCAAGGTACAGACATCCGTGGGTTCCATAGTTAAAGCATCTCGCGGCATATCAGACTCCAAATGGGTCTCAGTAGAGGCCTGCGAATCAGAACTAGCGGGTATCAGGGGCTGTGAAAGTGCCTCACTGAGTACCGGCGAACTGGCGACTGGCTTAGGAGAAGCGTTGTCGGCAGTTTTGAACCTCAGCGGCCTGCCTCTGTCTTTATCTTTGTTTTTTCAGAATCCTGGTAGTTGGATGGCTAACTGACATTTCTGGATAATTAAACCGAGAACCGAAATATTTAGAGGCGAAAATATACAGACGACGGATAGTGCGCTGATTAAATAAAAGTACAAAACCAACAGTACGTCATGGTCAGGGCCTAGGCAAGGAATACAGTACGAATGAAAATCTTTATGAGGTATTTGCTTTCCACAAGTAATGCAATTATTAACTTTTACTGACATCGGTAAGGAGCAAGAAAAAGTTTCCCCATCAGGATACTTAGCTTTAGTTGAAGACTTCGGTTCTGAAATTCGAAAACGAAAATTTCAGAAGTCAGCCGACCGGCACTTGCGAACTGCTTCTGCTTCGGGCACCGCGCGGCAAGAAAAACTGATGTAATGGCGTCGGCTGCATGTTTTATACCCCTGACGTCATGGAAGAAGGGACAGCAACCGACGCAGGACCCAAGACTTTGTTAATCAGGCCGAATGAGGGCTACCTGCAAGCAGATAACCCAAATATAATGACTGCAACATTGAAACACAAAGAACATCCAGGGGGTTGGAAGGAAGGAAACCAGAACTGCAACAGTGAATACACTTGAACATCTACATTTATTGCAAGTGAACACAACTGTACTACGTTCTTCATGTTTCACTGTTGCAGTCATCACATTTGGGTAGATTCCCAAAGATGAAGAAGGGTGGAGGTAGTCAAGTAGATTTAGGGCTGGACAGAATGTCCTGCAGGACTGCTGTTGCAAAACCTGCCCTGGATTTGGAGAACATAGGCAAATGGTAGTGCTTGGTGTAGGTGTGTGCAGAACTCCAGGTAGCAGCTTTCAGGATGCCCCGGGTAGGGACTCCCCTGAGAAATGCTGTGGAAGTGGAGGCTGCCCTAGTGGAATGTGTTCTGAACCCCCGAGGGGATGGTTTCCTGTGGTGCTTGTAGCAGAAATGGATGCTATGTGCTATCCATTTAGAGATGGTTTGCTTTGAAATGGCCTTCCCCTCTGCCCCTGTTGCAAAGCTGACTAGAAACTGGTCTGACTTTTTGAAGGGATTTAGTCCTATCCAGGTAAAATCTGAGCTGTCTGTGCACGTCCAAGGAGTGCAGGATCCTTTCCCCTTTATTTTGAGGATTGGGGAAGATGGTAGGCAAATGTATGGATTGGTTGAGAGCCACACTGGACACCACTTTAGGCATAAAGGAAGGAGTTGTCTTGAGGGAGACCCTGTCAGCATGGAAAATAATGAAGGGTTCCCACAGCCATAAGTACTTGTAGCTCAGACACTCTTTTAGCTGAAGTGATGGCCAGAAGCAATGCTGTTTTCCAAGAGAGGAATTAAGTCTGCTGATGCTGCAGGCTCAAAGGGTGGAAGTGTGAGCTTTTCCAGTACAAAGTTAAGGTCCCAAGCAAGGGTGGGTGCTCTCCTTGGTGGCCTTAAATTTTTTGCCCCTCTCAGGAACTGTATGATGAAAGGGTGCGAGAAGAGAGGTGTCTCAGTGTTGTAATGAGCCGAAATGGCTGAGGCATGTAGCTTAATGGAAGAGATGGACAGGCCTTTGTGGAGTAGATCTACTAAGTAATCCAGGATTAGAGGCAGAGAGGGCAGAGTTGTGTCCGCTCCTATAGACAAACTCCAGGAGCAGGACCTTTTCCACTTATCCGCATAGGATTTTCTTGTACTGGGTCTTCTGGCTTCAAGAATGATGTTCAGCACCTGCTTGCTTTGGGTTGCTGAGGGAGGACTCAAGGGATAAGCCAGGCTGCAAGATTTAGGGTTTGCAGTTGCAAAATCGGCCCCTCCTGCTGAGAGCGCAGGGTAGGGTTCTGGTGTAGGTGCCAAGGTGGCACCGATGTCAGGCTGCACAGGATTGGGTACCAGTGCTGGCATGGCCAGTCCGGGGCAATCAGAATTGTCCTCGGTCTGTCCTGTCTTACTTTGAGTAAGAGACAGGGCAGAGGTGGTAATGCATAAATTGAGAGATTTACCCACTGAAAAGATAGGGCATCCACTTTTCCAGACCTTGCTGTGAGGGTTCCTGGTGCAGAATTTGCTGAGCTGGTGGTTGTAGGGGGAGGTGAAAAGGTCCACCTCTGGGATCCGCCATTTCTGAATCAGAAGGTTGAAGGTGCTGGGCTCTAACTGCCACTCGTGTGGGTCTAGGAGATTTCTGCTTGCCGTCTGCCAGTGAGTTTTGTTTGCCTAGCAGGCACTAAGATTGCAGATGGACTTGCTTGTTCAAGGCCATGTTCTACAGGGCCATAGCTAACCTGCAGAGTGGGTAAGAATGGGTTCCCCCCTGCTTGTTGATGTACCACTTAACTGTGGTATTGTCTGTTTTTATTAGTAGTTGTCCTGGAAAGAGTAGGGATCTGAAGGCTGTCAGGGCATTCTGCACAGCTAACATCTCTTTTTGGGTGATGTGCAGGTGAGTTTGACTTAGGCTCCAGTAACCCTGAATGCATTTGCTGTCCATGTGTGCTCAACAGGCATAGTCTGAGCAGTCTGTGGTTAGGGTCTGGGCAGCATGGGGTTGAGTAAAGGGCAGTCCCTTGTTGTGGTTGCATGCTTCTGCCCACTAAAGAAACTGTTCTTAGACAGGTATGATAGGAATGACTGTTTCCAGGTCCTGAGAATGTTGGCACCAAAGACTTTTTTAAAGTACCATTGAAGTTTCCTCATATGCAGTCTGGCATATGGAATTAGCCGTATACATGAGGCCATGAACCATAGGGCCTACAGTATTTTCCTTGCAGATAGCTGGGTTCTGGTGGCTATTTGACGTAGGCTGTCAGATGGACTTTTTTCTGAAGTGAGGAATGTCATCTGGGATGCTGTGTTCAGGCTTGCTCCCAGGAATACAATCTTTTGACTGGGCACCAGGTTTGATTTATTTTCGTTGATGGTGTACCCCAGGGAAGTGAGGTGGTTTTTCACAAATGTCAGGTGCTGCAACAGCAATTCCTGACTGTCCGCCTGAATCAGGCAGTCATCCAAGTACGTGTAAATTTGGATATTTCTCTGCCTGCAGTATGCAATGGCTGGAGCCAGGGATTTTGTGAATACTCTGGGCGCAGTGGATAAGCCAAAGGGAAGTGCAGAGAACTGATAGTGCATAGCACCGGCCCTGAAACATAGAGACTCCCTTATAGGGATGTACAAATAGGCTTCTAAGTCTAGGGTGACTAACCATGCATCCTTGGCTAGCATAGGTAGAAGCTGCTGGAGGGTAAGCATTTTGAAATTTGGTACCATCAGGGAGGTGTTGAGAACTGAAAGATCTAGGATTGGGAGCCCTCATTTCTGGGTACCAGGAAAAATCTGGAATAGAATCCTTGACCTAACTGTTCTGCTGGAACCAGCTGAATAGCCCTGATAGACAGCAGGGATAGGACTTGGTTTTGTGACTCTGCCCACTAGTTTGGAGGAAGGTCTGGGGACCCCTTTGGAGTTGGCAGAGAATGGAAGTTGAATTTGTAACCCCTGGTATACAATGTTGAGGACCCATCGGTCTTTTGTGATGCAAGGAGATGGCTTACCACTCCCTGTTTTGGGGGTGGGGGCACTCCATTGTTTAGATCGCTGCATACCCTGAGACTGTAGTCTGGGTGGTCTGTTTCCCCTGGGTCTGATTTGAGACAACCTGGAGGGGGCTGGAAAGGACCAGTGTTTTGAGGGGCAATGCCTACTAAATCGAGGAGGTTGTATCTGCAAGAATTCTTTATCTGTCTGCATAGATTTAGCTTTTTCTTCCATCTTTTTAAGAACCTCTTCTGCTCTGGTGCCAAACAAATTGTCCTTGTTCAAAGGAGTGTCTAGTAACTTTGATTTGACATGGTCTGACAAGGTCTGCTCCTGAAGCCAGGCATGCCTTCTCAATACAGAACCAGTGACTGCTGCCCTGCAAGATGCTTCTAGGGCGTCAAAGCCACACTGCAATGTATGCTTGCTGACTTGGCTTGCAGAGTGCATAAGCTCCTGCAATTCTTTATTTTCTGTACAGTCTGTAAAGGTTGCTACTTTTTGCTTAATAAGTTCCATAATATGTTGCTGGTACTTCAGCATGTGAACCTGACAATTCAATGCCCTAATGGCAAGAGCTGCAGAGGTATATACTTTCTTACCCCATCTGTCCAAAGCTCTGGAATCCCTGTCCGAAAGGGTGGGAAACTTGGCTGTAGTTGCCTTGATACCTTTAGGCCCCTGGGAAAGTATCTCTGGATCAGCAGTAGGATTCTTGAAAATAAATTTGTGAGTGTCAGGTACTCTGTAGTACCGGTCTGGTTTCCTAGGGGCAGGGAGTAAAGTATCAGGAGTATGACTGGATTCCATAAAAACATCAACTTCCAGTACTGGGGGGTATTGCTAAAGGCCTGTGCTGTGGCAGATCTAGACATTCTCTGTCTCTTTTTGGACTGAGGATAGTCTTGGCATTCCCAGTGGACTCTCTTAAGGTATGTAAGGTATCACCAAAAGAAAAATCCTCTGGAGGAGAGGCAGAGGGAATGGATTCCTTTGCATCTGAATCCTCATAAGCAGATAAGGGCATGTCTTCATAATTAGATACCTCAGAGTCATTGGACTCCTGGTCTGTTGAAGCTGCTGGGGACTGGTCTCTTTCTCTTAACAGGGAAGGCTGACTTCCCCTAATCAGCATAATAAGGTCTTCTGCCATTCTAAGCATTTGTCTTTGTGGCAAGGGAGCAGGTGCATGCACTTTGGTCGTCTGTTTTCTAGGCTTAGTGCGTACTCTTGGCCTTAGAAATATGAAAGTTCTAGATAAAAAAGAAGTCGTCTGTTTGATTCGAGCATCAGTAATGTGAAGAGATGCCTCATAAGCCAGTGCATACTCAGCGGCTCCGGATCCATCCAAGGTAGAGACAGCTGCAGCGTTCATAGTCAAAGAAGAGTCTAGCGGCATACCGGACTCCAAATGGGTCTCTAACATCTAAATTTATGGTAGGTACACAACTGTACTATGTTCATCGTGTTTCACTGTTGCAGTCATTACTCTTGGGTTGAATCTCAAAGCTGAGGATGGGTGGCTGGGCTAAATAGGATTGGGAGAGGCTATGAGGCCCTGCAGAACTGCAGTGGCAAAGCCTGCTCTGGATTTAGAGTAGAGAGGTAAGTGGTAGTGCTTTTTAAAAGTGTGCACTGAACTCCAAGTTGCAGCCTCTAAGATGTCTTTGGTTGGTACTCCTCTGAGGAAGGCTGCTGAAGTGGCTACTGCTCTGGTAGAATGTGGCCTAATGTCCTTAGGAACAGATTTGCCATGCTGTGAGTAGCAAAAACAAATGCAATGGCCTATCCATTTTGAAATAGTCTGTTTTGAGATAGCCTTTCCTTGTGATCATGCAGCATATGCCACTAAAAAGTTGCTCATTCTTTCTGAAATCTTTAGTTCTGTCCAAGTAGAAACGTAGCTGTCTGTGTATGTCCAAAGAATACAGAAGTCTCTCACCCTTCTTCTGTGGGTTTGGATAAAAGGTAGGCAAGTGAATGGTTTGGTTAAGGGCCACACTGGACACCACCTTAGGCATAAATGTAAGGTTCGTCCCAAGAGAAACCCTGTCTGGATGGAAAATGATAAAAGGTTCCACAGCCATGACTGCCTGTAACTCCGAGACTTGTCTTGCAGAGGTTATTGCTAGGAGCAGAGCTGTTTTCCAGGATAAGAATTTTATATCAGCTGTTGAGGCTGGCTCAAAAGGAGACAGTGTGAGTTTTTCCAAGACATAATTGAGGTCCCATGCAGGTATTGGTGCTCTCCTCGGAGGTCTTATGTTTTTGGCCCCTCTGAGGAACTGCCTTATTAAAGGATGGGAAAAGATAGGTGGTTCCGTACTGTAATGGGCTGAAATGGCAGAGGCATGAATCTTAATTGATGAAAAGGATAGGCCTTTGTCCAGCATCTCAGTTAAGTATTGTAAAATCTGAGGAATATTTGGTACAAACGTGTCAATTCCTTGTTCCAAGCACAGGATCTCTTCCATTTTTCTGCATAAGATTTCCTGGTACTGGGCCTCCAAGATAACATCCATAACAGCTTTTGAAAGAGGAGTGTTCTGAATGGCTACATTATCCGCCATGCTGCCAGATTTAAGGTCCTGAGTTGGCTGTGCAGGATCTGATTGTTTTGTTGGGTCGGTAAGTGAGAAGCTTGAGGCAATGTCCACGCTGAACTTTGAGACAAGTTCTTTAGGATTGGGTACCAGTGCTGGAGTGGCCAGTCTGGGGCAATCAGTATCATTTTTGGCTTCTCTTGTCTGACCTTTAGGAGTACCTTGGGGAGGAGAGGCAGTGGAGGAAAGGCATATACTGTTAGGTTTTTCCAGCTGAAGGATAGGGCATCCACTTCCCATGGTTGCTTGTGATAAATCCTTGTGCAGAATCTCTGTAGTTGGCAGTTGTGAGGGGAGGCAAATGTGTCTGGGCATCCCCATTTCCTTGTTATCATGCTGAAGACTTGTGGATCCAGTTTCTACTCGTGGGGATCCATGAGGTTTCTGCTTAGTTCGTCTGCTAGAGTGTTTATTTTTCCTGGCAGGAATTGTGCTTGCAGGTGAACTTGATAGGTCAATGCTATGTCCCACAAAGTCATGGCTTGTCTGCAGTGGGGGTAGGAATGTGTGCCTCCCTGCTTGTTTATGTACCACATGACTGTAGTATTGTCAGTCTTTATCAGAAGTTGTCCTGGATGAAGTAGATCCTTGAAAGCTGTCAGGGCATTCTGAAGCGCTAGCATCTCTTTTTGATTGATATGAAGATGCATCTGGCTTGCGGGCCATATGCCCTGAATACATTTTCCTGCCATGTGGGCCCCCCAGACATAATCTGATGCATCCGTTGTTAGTGTCTGCCTGGCTGTGGGTAAAGTGAATGGCTGTCCCTTGTTGCGGTGACAGGCCTATGCCCACCATCGAAACTCCTGTTGCAGGCAGGGAATGAGGGTAATTAATGTTTCCAGGCTGTGGCAATGTTGAGTCCAAACACTTTTTAGATACCATTGTAGTTTCCTCATATGCAGTCTGGCATATGGAATTAGAATGCAGGATGCCATGAAGCCCAAAGCCTGCAGAATTTTCTTGCAGATAACTGAATCTTTGTTGCCAACATTTTGAAGTAAGAAGTCAGTTGCCTTTGCCTGGCGTGAGATAAGCCATCTGGGCAGTTGTATTTAAGCTTGCACCCAGGAATATTATCTCTTGAGAGGGTACTAGTTTTGATTTCTTTTCGTTTACTGTGTACCCTAGGCAAATTAGTAATCTTTTTACAAACGTCAGATGATTTAGTAGAATGTCTTTGTTCTCTGCTTGAATAAAGCAGTCGTCCAAGTAAGGATATATTTGAATTCCTCTGTCTGCAAAATGCAATTACTGGTGCCAGGCATTTTGTGAAGACCCTGGGTGCAGTAGATAAGCCAAAGGCAGTGCAGAGAATTGGTAGTGCATTCAGCCAGCTATGAATCTGATGTATCTTCTGCAAGATTGTCTGAATGGGACATGCAGGTATGCCTCTTTTAGGTCCAAAGTTACGAGCCAAGCCTTCTTGCCCAGCATGGGCAGTAGCTGCTGCAGAGTCAACATTTTGAATTTTGGAACGTCCAGAAATGTGTTTAGTATAGACAGGTCCAGTATTGGTCTCCAGGCTTTGTCCTTTCTGGGCACCAAGAAAAGTCTCGAGTAAAATCCTTGTCCCTGCTCTTGTTGTGGTACTTGTTGAATGGCCCTCATGTCCATGAAGGATGAAACTTGCTTTTGTGCCTCTATCCATTGATTGTGTGGCAGGTCTGGCATACCTTTTGCCCTTGATAAGCAACGACCAAACTAATAAACAAATATAGACGAAAAGCCACCAGCTAGACGATAAATATTGTTGGGACTGTTTCCTGTAAGGCTATGATTTGTCTTCTCCGCTTTTGGAGGTAGAAGCACCTCATTGTTAGGCCTGTATGAGCCTTGGGGCTGAGATCTGCCTCTGGGGCGTCTGTATCTGCCTCTTTGTGGCCTGTCTGACACTGGAAAGGACCACTTCTTTGTAGGCCAGTTCCTGCTAAATCTGGGTGGCTGTATCTGTACGAAATCCTTAACTGTATGCATGGATTTCGCTTTATCCTCCATTTTCTTCAACACCTCTTCTGCCTTAACACCAAAGTATCATGCTGTAATGGAGCATCCAATAATTTTGCTTTAACATGATCAGGTAGATTCTGTTCCTTTAACCAAGCATGCCTTCTAATGACAGAACCAGTAACAGCAGCCCTGCAAGAGGCCTCCAGTGAATCAAAACCACATTGCAAAGTATGCTTTCCCACTTGTTCAGCTGCATGCAATAAATTAGAAGTTATGTACTCACCATAACGTTCCATCTGAGTAGGTGACTTCATTCGGATGCAACCTGTGGGTATCGGATCCGACCTCGGATCCGAGCCGGCAATTCAAAAGCTTAGGCTCCGAGCTCCTAGCTCCTCCCTCTTACCCATAACCCCTTGCCAAGCCCTGACTGACCTCAGATTGAGTTTGCTTCAAAATACTGACTACAGTACACTAAAACAGCATAAATACTCGCTCTATAAAGGTCAGGGGGATGGAGGATGGTTGCATCGAATGAAGTCACCTACTCAGATGGAGCGTTATGGTGAGTACATAACTTCTAAATCTGAAGTAGGCAGACTTCATTGTCTGCAACCTGTGGGACAGAGTCCCTAGCTACCTGAATCTTGGGCGGCCATCATGGAAGGATGTTCCGGAGCACCGCTGAGCCAAAGGATGCTCTTCCTCTAGAAACAACATCCACCTTGTAATGAGAAATAAAAGTATGAGGCGAGGCCCAAGTAGCTGCCGCGCAGATATCATCCAACGAAACACGGGACTTAAAGGCGGCTGACGTAGAAACTGCCCTAGTAGAATGAGCCGTAACCCTCTGAGGAGCAGGTCTGCCTGAAGTGTCATATGCCTGCAGAATGCAATTAGCAATCCATTTAGATAGAGTGACTTTAGATACTGCTTTACCCAGAGCAAATTTAGCAAAGGAGACGAACAGCTGATCTGATTTCCTGTGGCCAGCTGTCCTGTTAATATAAAAACGTAATTGTCTATGAACATCCAAGGAATGCAATTTGTATTCTCCTTTGTTTGAATACTTGGGAAAAACACAGGCAAATTGATTGACTGGTTAATATTGGATTCAGAAGAGACCTTCGGAAGAAAAGATGGATTGGTCCTGAGGCACACCCTATCAGGGAAGAAAGAAAGATAAGGCGGTTTGACACATAGAGCCTGAAGCTCAGACACCCTTCTGGCTGAAGTGATAGCTACCAGAAAGGCAGTCTTCCAGGAAAGGTATTTTAAATCAGCAGAAGCTGCAGGCTCGAAGGGAGGAGCAGTAAGGGCCTGCAGGACTAAAGACAAGTCCCAAGGCGGTACAACCTCCTTGACTGGAGGCCTTAACAAAAAACTCCTTTGAGAAAAGTTTTGCATAATTTCACTGTCATAAGGGAGCTGTGTCATGACCAATGTGATAATGCGAGATAGCCGCCAATTGTACCTTAATCGTGGAAGAACTAGCCCCTTGATGAAAGAGGTCTGTTAGAAAATCCAGCACCGAACATAGGTGCTGAAAAGGATCCACAGTTCTCTGTCCTGCCCATATAGAGAACCTCTTCCATTTACTCCGATAAACCTGTCTGGTGGAAGGTTTATGAGCAGCCACCAAAATGGCCTTGACCGGTGAAGAGATACCGAGTCCTAATTAAGGTTGGAATTGGAGCAGCCAAGCTGTCAACTTCAGGGTCCGCAGATTGGGAACTGGGATTCCCAGAGGGTGAGAGATGAGATGCGAAATTGGATCCAGAATCCATGGTGGACTGATTTTGTGAGACCATACAAAGGGGAACCAAGGTTGTCGAGGCCAGAATGGGGCAATGAGAATCATTCTGCTCCCCAAACTGTTGGCTTTCTGCAGAAGCCTCTGCATCAGAGGAAGTGGAGGGTAGGCATAAAGGAGACCGGGAGGCCATGCATGCACCAGAGCATCCTCGAACTCCTGGTGGGGAAGCAGAGCAAAGAAATTGCCGCTTTTGGCGTTTGAGGGAGAAGCAAAAGATCGCAACAGGGTTGCCCCAACGGCAAAAATCTTCTTCGCTACTTGAAGATTGCGGGACCACTCGTGTGGAGAAAGGATGGTGCGACTGAGCTTGTCCGCAAGGATGTTGGACTTTCCCGGAATGTGCGTTGCTACCAGAAAGCGTTTGGTGGAAATTGCCCATTCCCAGACTCTCATGGCCTCTCGACAAAGGGGTAAGACCTGGTTCCGCCCTGCTTGTTGATATACCAGACTACCGACATGTTGTCTGTCTGAATCGCAATAGTCCCTGAAGGAAGAGCGTGGTGAAGTGCTTGCAACGCTAGGAGCACCGCCCTCATTTCCAGGACATTTATATGCAATGACGTCTCTGTGGGATTCCACGTGCCTTGGACAATCTTTCCCGCAGAATGCCCCCCCCAACCGAGGCAAGAAGCGTCCGTGGTCACTGTGGCTCGGGGAAATGCAGCGCAAAAAGGTCTCCCTGCCAGGGGCTCCGGAGAAAGAAGCCACCACAGAAGGGAGTCCCTGCACGCTCTGCTGACCGCAATCGGAGCGTTTAGAGACGAACAAAGAGGAGACCACTGAACTTGAAGGGTCCATTGAAGAACCCGCATGCGTAGACGGGCTTGAATTAGAAGCGGAATAGCTACCGCCATAGAACCTAGGGCCCTCAGGACCGAAGCTGCAGTTGGAGATGGTTGCAGGATTGCTGTCACATGACACCTCAGGCTGGCGATACGGTCTGGGGTGAGGAAGGCTCGCATTGATCTGGTGTCTAGTCTTCCTCCTATGAAATCTATAATTTGAGTTGGATTCAGAAAAGATTTCTCCCAGTTGATCGTGATGCCCAGCCTTGGTGCTAGTTGAAGAAAGTAATCCCTGGCTGAGCACAGAAGATGCCTTGATGATGCCGTCAGGAGCCAGTCGTCCAGGTACAGAAAGACCTGTAATCCCTGGAGCCTCAGGTGGGCCGCTACCACCGCTAGCACCTTGGTAAACACCCTGGGGGCTGAGGTGAGACCAAAGGGGAGGACCCTGAACTGATAATGACTGGCTCCCAGCCGGAAGCGAAGAAACCTCCTGGATCATCTGTCCATCCGAATGTGGTAGTACGCATCCTTGAGGTCTATGGAACACATCCAGTCGTTCTCCCTCAAGAGGGGGAGTATAGATTGCAGGGTGACCATCCGGAACTTTTGCTTGGTTACTGACAGGTTCAACTGGGAAAGGTCTAAGATTGGTCTTAAGTCCCCCGTCTTCTTTGGCACCAAAAGAACCTGGAGTAAAACCCTAATCCGGCTTGATCTGGGGGCGCGCTGGATGGCTCTTTTTCTAGCAGCTGCTCGATTTCGATAGCTGCCGCCTCCCTTTGGTCGGGTGGAACATCTGGGAGGCTGCGAGATTTGGGAATCTTGAATAGGGGTATTGAATATCCTCTGGATATAAGTCGAAGCACCCAACTGTCTGTTGTAATGGACTCCCAAGAAGTCAGGTGCATCGAAAACCGCCCCCGACTGCCTCCAGAGACGGACAGCCGGGCAACCCTTCAGGGCTGCTGCGTGGGTCTCTCAGAGAAGGGTTCTCTGGACCCAAAATTGCCAGGAGCCCCCCTGCCTCTGGCACGACGACCGCCCCGTCCTCCTCTGCCACAGAAGGACTGGTTATCCGGAGCAGGTTGGGACTGCTGCGACTTCCGGAACCACATCTTCTTCTGTCCCTTTTGGTTCTTAGAGAAGGACCTCTGGGGAGCTGAGAAGCGGACTCGACGGCAGACAGCGTCTTCCGTCCTTTCGCTCTGGACTAATGTCTCGAATAGTCTTGCCAAACAAGGCAGAACCATCGAAAGGGCATTCGAAGGTCGCCTTGAAGGGCTCTGCAAAATCACAATGGCGGAGCTAGGCCTGTCGCCTCATGACTAGGCCTGATACGCTGGCTCTAGACTCCCTCAGTAGCATGAGACAGCAGCCGCATAGATGTATTGGATACTGATCTGAGAGTGGCCATTCGGTGGAGTAAACCTGTTTATCCTCACTCGAGATGGACTCCGGGGGAGATGCAGCGTATTCTTTAATCAGATCCCACTGCATCCTAATGACATGTGCCATGTAGTTCAGCGTTCTCAAGGAGAAGGTCGCTGAACTAAAACTCGCTTCCCAATGCGATCCATCGAACGGGACTCCTTGCCCGGAGGATGGACGGAGGGACTCTCCTGGGCCAATTCCTCTTCGTGGCTGCAGCCATCATCATGGCATCTACTGGGGGACCCTTACTCCAGTGGGTGCGGTCTGATGGAGGAGAAAGAATGCGGTCCGGGCGCTTAGGGATAGGCGCAATGGTGTCCGGATCCTTCCACGCCTGATGGATATAAGATCCACCAGGGGTCAGCAGGAGGACACCCAAGAGGTAGAAGGGCCGCCTCGAATGCCTCCAAGAACACAGACTCGTCCGAAGAAGCCTTGGGGCAGAACACCCCCTGATCCTTAACATCTCCATGATGTCTCCAAATGAGACGTCCTCAGGGGTGACCTAGGGGAGCCTTCCCTTCATCCAAGTCCGTGTCTTCAGTGACGGACTCAGGGAGTCCATGTGCCTCCTCTTGCACTTACGCTTCGAGGTACTTCATCGGGGGCTGTCCGAGGAGTACTCTTCAGCAGTTGGATGTTCCAAGGGAACCACTTGGGACATCGAGGCGGGCTGTCCCTGGGACCGGCTGGTGGGGGCCTGGCCCAACTGCAATGGAGTGCGGGATGGAGCCATGGCAGGGACCGGGGTCCGGATGTCCTCGACAGTGCCCTTTCCATAACGTTGAAAGCCGAGGGAGCCAGCTTCTCTAAGCCCGAGCCGACCCCCACTCGGATCCGGCGTGCGGATCGGAGTCGGAGCGAAACCGTCGGATCCGAGACCAGTGTGCTCCGACCTGGGCGGAGCGAAGACACCAGCTCCCTCGGTTCCGAGGCTCGGCCTCGGCTCCGAGGTCGGGTCCGGTACCCGAAGCACTCAAGGGATGGGACGGATCCGAGGTGCGCCGACCTATCGGATCCGACTCACCCCCGGATCCAAATCTGCACGGCGCCGATAGCTCCGAACCCGTGGTATGGGTCGGAGAAGGAGCTAAGGGGGCGAAACAAGGGGTCGAAGCCCCTCCCGGATGGGGGGGGGCTAGGAGCACTCCCATTTGCATTTGGGCCTGGATGAATTTCCTCATTATCCGGTCCATATCAGCTTCGCTCATTGAAAAAGTCGATCTAGAGGAGGCCACCGAAGCGGACCTAGAGAGCCGTCTCGGTGACCTCCTGGAAGGGCTAGCCTCCTCCTCGGGTCCAGGAGAGAACCGAGGGGAGTGGAGCCGAGGAGGAGGAAAGCTAGAAGGCACAGGGGAGGCCCGCTTAGATGGAGGAGCCGAACTAGAAGTTTCGGCTCTCCTCTTGTGGTGCTTCTCCCTGTGCCTCTCCTTCTGTCTTTCCCTAGAAGAATCCTTCCCCTCCGGCAACTTTAAGGGAGGTTGAGTCCCAGCCGGAGGGGGAGAACTCACAGCAACAGGTTGCTGAATGGAAGGGGCAGAGGCCGAAGCAGTATCTGGGGGTAAAAGACCCGCCAGCACCAACTTCGACCTCCGTTCCCTTAAAGCCCGGGGGTTGAACCCTGCACAAATGGTACAACCAGAAGACAGGTGTTCAACCCCCAAGCATTCTTGCGAGTGTGGCCATCTGCTGGGGACAGCTTATGGCCACACTCGGTACATTTCGAGAAAACAGCCTTAGGGGCTTCAGACATCACAAACCTAAGGCCTAAATACACACACACACAAACAAACTACGAAAACCCGAGAAAAATTAACTAAAGAGGGAGGAAAGCCTTAACCACACACAACACTAACTATATTGATAACAAAAACAGAGAATTTGAAAACTTTTTCTGTCAAAAAATCTAAACTCATCTCAACCAACGCCAGGAGCTCTAGAATTCCGTTGCTTCTTGAAAAGCGGCAAACGAAATCTGAGGTCAGTCAGGGCTTGGCAAGGGGTTATGGGTAAGAGGGAGGAGCTAGGAGCTCGGAGCCTAAGCTTTTGAATTGCCGGCTCGGATCCGAGGTCGGATCCGATACCCACAGGTTGCAGACGAATGAAGTCTGCCTACTTCAGATTCCTGCATTTCCTTGTTATCAGAACATTCAGAATTTGTCAACATTTTCTGTTTAAGCAGTGACATTAAGTATTGCTGATATTTAAGCATATGAAACTGACAATTTAAAGCCCTTACAGCCAAGGTAGCAGAAGTGTAAACCTTTTCCCCCCATCTGTCCAGTGCCCTAGAATCCCTATCAGAGGGGACAGAGTTTTTTGCAGTGGAAGAATTGACCCCTTTGGGACCCTGAGATATAGTTTCTGGGTCAGCAGCAGGGTTTTTATATAGAAATTTATGAGAGTCTGGAACCCTGTAGTATCTGTCTGGCTTAGCAGGTGCAGGGGTTAAAGAGTCAGGAGACAGGCCTGACTCTGAAAATACATACTCTACAATGTCTAGAACAGGTGGAATAGCAAGAGGTCTGTGCTGAGGTAGTAAAAGAAAGTCTCTGAACCTTTTCTTAGACTCTGAGTAATCTTGGCTCTCCCAGTGAAAATGCTCCCTCATGGTATGCAGGGTTTCCGCAAAAGAATAATCCTCAGGAGGAGAGGCTGAAGGAATAGATTCTTCAACATCAGAATCCTCATAGGGAGGAAAAGAGTATCCCTGTTCAGAAGAGGAATCAGAGGAAATTGAAACCTGATCAGAAGAGTCATATTCCGTCTCCTGCCTACGCCTCTTATCAGGAGGGGGATGGGAACCCCTGATCAAAGTAATTAGGTCTTCGGCCATTTTAAGCATCTGTTTCTTAGGCATGGAAGTCTGCCCAGGAGAATGCTGTACTTGTTTCTTTGTCTTTAGAGCTGTTTTAGTCTTTGTCTTTGAAGCTGAGGTTAGCTTGACATATAACTGTGTAGGTCTGAAAACACCCTCAGAAGCAGATGCCTGCTTAGCGGCTCCGGACTCATCTGATGGAATAGTTTCCGAGAGTCCAATACCTTGAGTATCCAGTGGCCTAGTCGGCTCCACGTGTGAGTCGGAGGCAGCCTGTGGCTCTGAGGTAGCGGGCGTCAGGGGCTGCGAAACTACCTCACTGAGAACTGGCGAACCAGTGACTGGCCTAGCGGGGGCCTCGTCGTCGGTTTTGGACCTCGGATGCCTGCCCTTTTCCTTGCGCTTTTTATAAACTCCGGTCGTCGGCTGTTCCGACGGCATTATATAATTAAACCTTCGGCCAAAGTAATGAAAGGCAAAATCTTACCGACGCTTAATAGTGCATTGGTTAAATCTAGCACAAAACCGACAGCTAGCAACGTCGTGATCAGGGCCCAGGCAAGGAATATAGTAAGAATGAAAATCCTTATGAGGTATTTGCTTCCCACAAGAAATAAAACTGTTAACTTTATCTGACATCGGTCTGGAGCAAGAAAAAAGTTTCCCCAACGGGGTACTTAGCTTTAATGAAGACTTCGGATCTGAAATTCGATTTTGAAAATCTCAGGAGTCGGCCGACCGGCACTTGTGAACTGCTTTTGCTTCGGGCACCGCGCAGCAAGGAAGACTAAAGAAAATGGCGTCGGCTGCATCTTTTATACCCCTGGCACACTGACGTCAGGGAAGAGGCGACAGCAACCGACGCCGGACCAAGACTTTGGAATTCAGACCGACTGCGGGTAGCCTGCCAGTAGGATAACCCAAGAGTAATGACTACAACAGTGAAACACGATGAACATCATCCATACTGGGATTCTCACAATTTAACTGGACAATGTTCAGGATATTCAACAATGAAGACCCAATCCAGGAGGACTGTTGGGTAGACCTCTGCAGAAGAGGCTACAGAAGATACTGGGTCAAATGGTCATTTCTCCATCTGTCACATGACATCACATACAAAACTTCCCAATTTTAGGGACCACTAGGGGGATGCAAAGGAGATGACATCCTAGTTGCCACTGATAGGTGGGCAGCCTAGGTGATTCTTCTTGCTGACAGCCATTTCTGGACTTCTCTAGTGCAGCAGCAGCACCACAACAGGAATAGATACTTTTGGAAGCAGATGTCACCATAAAGAGCTGCAGAAGTACTGAGGCCTCTCCGTCCTGCTAAAAGGAATCAGAGATACATTTCAGGAACAGTCTTTTTCAACCTTAAAGATGGTGCTGGTACTGAATAGTGGTTAATACTCACAGATTCAAGACCAAAAACACCACTGCTGGTTTAGATGGACGTCGACACCAAAAATACTGGTGTCACATCAGCACTGAGACCATCCTTGCTGCCAGTCGCAGTCTGTCAATAAGATTATCAAGGTAATACCCAACATTGGACATATCAACATTTACACTTATGGCACTAACAAATCTGTCGTCAAAGTACAGGCTGCCATCAACACTGGCCCCCACACGGAGATTAATGCCAAGGGGTCAAAAACAGCATCCTCAGTATCGGCACTTAAAGCTGTGGTGATGGTGAGGAAATTCAAGGCATTTGGAGACTGTCAGGGAAAAAAAATGAATACCTTGAACTTCCTTCCTCTAAAAGATGAAGCAGGGGGCTGGGTACCAGTGTTTCTCCTTCAGCTCTCAGCAGGACCTTTTCCAACCTGTTGTAACCTATGTCATGTAATACAGGGGAGATAGAAACTCTAGGCATTATCTAACATCAAGGATTGTTAGAAATGGAGTCAGAAAAGGTGGTTGTGCCACAAAGGTGTCACATGCATAGTCTCAGAAGCTAAAGTGCAACTTTAATACTAGCTTTTGTGAAGTGGCTCTTCCACTATTTTTTGTACAGAAGCAACAACTAGAGATGCGGGTCGGAAGGGTTGGCCCTGAATTTTTATGAGTTTTGTTTTGTATTTTTAACAAGATGGCAAACTCAATGCAGAAAAAAGTATTGCTTGAGGAAATGGAATTAGTAGATGCCTCGGCACCATTGACTAAAACACGCTGATGTAACAAAAATTCAGCCTTAAGAATTGTGACAGAGGGATGAAGCCCTGACTACAGCCCAGGTGACACAAGTTCAACTAGCAACTTGAGCATCTGAGGTTCTGGCAGGGGAAGGATGGGTGCTCTCATCTTGGGAGGTGGGGCATAGGGACATGAAGCAGTCTGAGCTCCCTGACAGAGGTTGGAGAGCCAATTGCCAAGTATTTCTTGAGATGTAGGCAGGGTGGCTTGCTGGCACTCACTCATTGAGGAAGTGAAGAGTGGTTAAAGGAAAAATAATCCTGGCTACAGTATGACAAGGATCTGGGCAGTCCCAACCTGTATCACAGCAAGTTGTGTGTGTGGGGGGGGCTAGATGTGATGAAGGAGGGGGCATGAGGACTCTTGACAATCAGTGTCAGGGAGGGAAAAATAGAGCAAAAAAAGCGTTCTCTTCTACTTCTGAGTGCAAATTTTGGAAATTCTCAATGAAGTGATTTCACTTGTGGATAACTGTGTTGTTTCCCAAACTATAAATTCATGCACAATATATAACTTGGCTTGGTACAACTGTGCATTACGGGATATAGGTCAGAAAATATCTGGCAGCTAGGAAAAGTTTTATTTGCTGATCTTAGTATTTTTGTTTACAGATGGGCCTTTAAAAATGGAAAAAGAGTACTTGGCTGAGTAATACTGTTGCCACAAAGGTAGAGTCAGAAAAAAAAAAGACTGAGGTAAAGATTCCAGACTGCAAAACGTACAGGTTTATGAAAGGAAAAAAAACTGAAGCACCTTCATAACGTACAATAGTGAGAAATAACTGAAGAATGGTAGACTAACTATAAAAATCTTCAAACTGCCATCATAGTATAGTGCTCAATGGTATTAAATGGAAAAGTTGTACGTTTATGGCATGTTTTGCACACCAGCGGAAATGAAGTCTCAACATTTTTGAGAAATTTCTTGTACCTATTTTACTGTTAACGTCCTTTTCAAACTGCATCTGCAAATATCTTATCACTTAACTACAAAATAGACTACAAGTGCTTCCTGTTAAGACACAATGCCGGGTCTAATTTTGAATGTAATTTCTATTTTCTGGTCTAATACTCTGCACGGTGGTGACAGGCATCAAACAACATATCATAATGTGACCTTGCAACTCATGTGTAACCCTATTAAAATAAACTTCATGCCCTTATAAGCCACACAAAGTTAAACCTCTCTAAACTCTTTAAATTCTTATAAACCTTTATAGCAATCGGTTCTTCATCTCTATATATCCTCAAAGTTATTGCCATAATGTTTAATGTGTGAAACAAATTTGAGCTTTAACACCACATTCTTAAGAAACAGTTTATTATGTACATACATCACAATGAACAAAATTAAGTGTCTAAGAGAAAATATGCTACCTTAATAAATCCATACTGAAGGGACACTTAAAATCACTGTTTTAGAAACACTTTGATCAACAATTACCAGAGTAATGCTGTTTATGAGCATTCTTCTGACTGTGGGGCTGAAATCAATGGAAACATTCCAAAATGCAATTGCTTCACAGGAATAACACCTATCATCTGAAAGGTAAACATGTACATATAAAGAAACATATATGCAAATATTTACATAGCTCTCTTCCTTTCTACCCAACCACATACTTAAGAGTGATCAGAAATCAATAAACCATATACATTGTATATGAAATACTTGGAAGACAGCAAAGGCTAGTCAAGGTACGTCTTTTATAAAAAAACACACCTTCAAAGCACCAATCTGTTTAACAGAAACTCAACATGCCATAAAACTGGCTTTATATAAACAAACTCAGCAAAGCCAAAAAAATGTCAGCAGCCTTCTTCATCGACTAATATCACGACTGCAATCCCAACTTCTCAGGCACTGTTCCACCCGCAGTAAGTTGAAAAAGGGATGTTTTATTGCCTCTTGTAAGGTAATTCGCTTGGATGGCTCATATTCTAGCATTCTTTCTAGCAAGTCAAACAGCTGATGGTGGTCACCTGTGTCATGCAGCATATATCGCTAGAAAAAAAGAAAAATCCTCATGGAGTTAATGCTTGCACTAATAAACATATTAACATAAAACATTCTTAATTTTTTTTCCGGCTTCAGCAGTTAACAGGTTTAATAGTGAAGACCAAAACAGAGCTGAAAAGCAAGTCATATTTTACTTTTCCCTTAAGGCACAATGCAACCTCACCTGGTAAGATTTATCTAACCTATCTGGGCCTGTTAAAATCAACTATCACCCTTCGAGCCTTCCTATGTAACTGACAAACTGTCTCTTGGCAATGCCAATAACCTAGACACGTTCAAGTCCTTATTCCATGCTAAACCCTACTCCATATCCCTTCAATTATTTACAATTAAGACTCACTATGATACACAGTAGCAAACACCATCTCAGTGGGCCAAAGGAAATGTAGCTGCCCACTTTTAAGGCAGGCTATGCAGAACATTTTTTTTCATCCAATAACAATGGAAAGAACAAACAAAATGAAAGAAAATGCACCGAGCTAGCACACTGAGAACGTTTATTAATAGACAAAACAGAAAACAGAAAATGGTGAGCGCTTTCACAACATAAAGTTGCTTCATCAGACAACAGTAAAAGGCTTACACTCTATTTAAATAGTCAAATATCCATTACTCAATTAACTAATTAGGGTTAGCAAGCTGTACACAATCAAATTCAAGAGAAGCTTACCACAGTGAATCCTACAATAAAGATGCACTATGCATATAATGTTACACACAAAGTTACTAAGCATATATAACCACATTATATACAGTGTAAAAACCATGTACATACATATATAAGATAAAACAACGACAGTAAGACATATAAAAAACTACTAAAAACATCTAAAATATCTTCTAAAAGATCTAAAAATCAGTGCATGAGTGGTCGAGCCTTCAAAAAGGGAACCAAAGTAGTGGCAGCATTCAACCCAGGAAACTTCTCAGCGTTAAGCTTCAGTATCCATTTTTGCTCATGCCCCTCCTGTAATATTTTCTATGTCACCACCCCTAGGGTTCGTATAAATATGTTGCAAAACCAAAAATTTAAAAGAATGTGAACGATCATTAGACATAACGTGACAGGCCAGAGCACTGGATTGTTTACAGTTGGTAATGTCTCTCACATGTTCTAAAATACGATCTTTCAACATTCCATTCATTTTGCCTACATAATAAGCATGGCATTGTTGACAAAAACAAAAATAAACAACATCAGTGGTTCTACAATCTGAATATTGATTAGAATGTAACAAAAAATGCCTGGTAGGATGCACATAATTATTTTTGTTATAAACAAACTGACAAGCACTACAGTTCCTACATGGAAAAGATCCACGGCGAACAGAGTGAGTTAACTTTTTGCGTGTTTCCCCATGGCAAAGGTGTTGTTTAAGTGACTTGCTATTCTTAAAACTGAAATGTGGAATCAGTCCAACCTTGTCTACAAGGCCAGGAACTTCTTGTAAAAGGTACCAATATTTCTTAACAACATCCACATATTGATTAATGTTGCTAGAAAACTGGAGAACCACTCTAAAGTCATTCTCAGCTGTGGCACTGTGTGTTGCATCTGCGATCGCTCTATTGTTTTGCTCTTCCCAGCTGACCAGTGCTAAGTTGGCGTGGCAATGGGCACTGCTTGTGCCAATAGCTACGCCAACTTAGCACTGGTCAGTTGGGAAGAGCAAAACATTTTGTCTGCCACTAATCCTTTCTTTGGACAAATACTGTGGTATGTTAGGTTTGTAGATGACGCTTTTATGTTATGGAAGGGCTCCGGCTCTGATCTAGACCAACTTTTGGATTATTTGCATTCAACAACTGATTTTTTAAGGTTTACACACCAGAGTTCAGCCACTGACATAAGTTTTCTTGATGTCAAAATCAGTAAATCTGATTTGAATAATCTCCGCAGTACTATATACCATAAACCAACTAGAAAGAACACATTGCTGCATAAATCTAGTATGCACCCTAGACACATTCCTAGGAATGTGTTAAGAGGGCAAGTTTTTAGGACACTCAGGCTACATAGTAATGACACTGATGCAGTAGCTGCATTGAATAACTTGAAAATTGAGTTTCTGGCTAGAGGATATTCTAGTGCAGACATTGATAATCCAATATCTGATGCCTGGAAGCTTAGAGATACTAGGTGCAAACCTTATAATCACAACAGAGCGATCGCAGATGCAACACACAGTGCTACAGCTGAGAATGACTTTAGAGTGGTTCTCCAGTTTTCTAGCAACATTAATCAATATGTGGATGTTGTTAAGAAATACTGGTACCTTTTACAAGAAGTTCCTGGCCTTGTAGACAAGGTTGGACTGATTCCACATTTCAGTTTTAAGAATAGCAAGTCACTTAAACAACACCTTTGCCATGGGGAAACACGCAAAAAGTTAACTCACTCTGTTCGCCGTGGAACTTTTCCATGTAGGAACTGTAGTGCTTGTCAGTTTGTTTATAACAAAAATAATTATGTGCATCCTACCAGGCATTTTTCGTTACATTCTAATCAATATTCAGATTGTAGAACCACTGATGTTTATTTTTGTTTTTGTCAACAATGCCATGCTTATTATGTAGGCAAAACGAATAAAATGTTGAAAGATCGTATTTTAGAACATGTGAGAGACATTACCAACTGTAAACAATCCAGTGCTCTGGCCTGTCACGTTATGTCTAATGATCGTTCACATTCTTTTAAATTTTTGGTTTTGCAACATATTTATACGAACCCTAGGGGTGGCGACATAGAAAATATTACAGAGGGGCATGAGCAAAAATGGATACTGAAGCTTAACGCTGAGAAGTTTCCTGGGTTGAATGCTGCCACTACTACTTTGGTTCCCTTTTTGAAGGCTCGACCACTCATGCACTGATTTTTAGATCTTTTAGAAGATATTTTAGATGTTTTTAGTAGTTTTTTATATGTCTTACTGTAGTTGTTTTATCTTATATATGTATGTACATGTTTTTTTACACTGTATATAGTGTGGTTATATATGCTTAGTAACTTTGTGTGTAACATTATATGCATAGTGCATCTTTATTGTAGGATTCACTGTGGTAAGCTTCTCTTGAATTTGATTGTGTACAGCTTGCTAACCCTAATTAGTTAATTGAGTAATGGATATTTGACTATTTAAATAGAGTGCAAGCCTTTTACTGTTCTCTGATGAAGCAACTTTTTGTGAAAGCGCTCACCATTTTCTGTTTTGTCTATTAATAAACGTTCTCAGTGTGCTAGCTCGGTGCATTTTCTTTCATTTTGTTTGGGCTCCTTTTTGCACCTTGCTTTTACCTACGACCGTTTTTGTTTTTTATACTATAACAATGGAAAGAAACTAATATGCAAAACATTTACTAACAGAGCGTCTTATTCTAAGCATTTTTCCCATCCCAAACTACCACATAACTAATCTAACCACCATCACAAGTTCTTAGTTTTATGGCAAATCTTCTGTAGGGAAGCAGGAAGCTTTCCACACACTTAAAAGGCACTTTGTTTGGAACATATTTTTCCCCTGAAGTGGGAGTACCTCTCAAATGTCCTGATTTTAAAGCAAACTGCCAGCTTTCACTGGTTTTGTCTCAGGTTTTTGCCCTGTCCCTCAAGATCTTTTTTTTTTTTTTTTTTTTGATTTCCTGGTAAATCACGGAGAACTTCAGTCAATAATGGCGGACACAGGCTTAAAAACCTCAGCTTTGGCCGGCTAAGAACTTGCTATATTCAACTGGACGTATAAGAGAATTTAAGTACCTTTATCTGCTTTTTTTTTTCAAAAAATACAGTATTTAAATTGATTTTAACTGTGTGGAAGGAATATTAGCTCAACTGGAAGTTTTCACTCTGCTCTTCAGTGTGGAAGGAATATTAGCTGAACTGGAAGTTAGTCAGTGTTTGCTGAATTTTGTTATTTGCTAGTAATTACAGGTGTGGGGGTAGTCACATTCTTTGATTTCCTGTCCTTGCCTATTTAAGTGGCACAGTGTGAAATATTTTCTGCTTAAAAACCTCAGCTTTGGCCGGCTAAGAACTTGCTATATTCAACTGGACGTATATGGGAATTTAAGTACCTTTATCTGCTTTTTTTTTTTCAAAACAATACAGTATTTAAAATGATTTTAACTGTGTGGAAGGAATATTAGCTGAACTGGAAGTTTTCACTCTGCTCTTCAGTGTGGAAGGAATATTAGCTGAACTGGAAGTTAGTCAGTGTTTGCTGAATTTTGTTATTTGCTCGTAATTACAGGTGGGTGGGGTAGTCACATTCTTTGATTTCTTGTCCTTGCCTATTTAAGTGGTACAGTGTGAAATATTTTCTGCTTAAAAACCTCAGCTTTGGCCGGCTAAGAACTTGCTATATTCAACTGGACGTATAAGAGAATTTAAGTACCTTTATCTGCTCTTTTTTTTTCAAAAAAATACAGTATTTAAATTGATTTTAACTGTGTGGAAGGAATATTAGCTGAACTGGAAGTTTTCACTCTGCTCTTCAGTGTGGAAGGAATATTAGCTGAACTGGAAGTTAGTCAGCGTTTGCTGAATTTTGTTATTTGCTAGTAATTACAGGTGGGGGTAGTCACATTCTTTGATTTCTTGTCCTTGCCTATTTAAGTGGTACAGTGTGAAATATTTTCTGCTTAAAAACCTCAGCTTTGGCCGGCTAAGAACTTGCTATATTCAACTGGACGTATAAGAGAATTTAAGTACCTTTATCTGCTTTTTTTTTCAAAAAAATACAGTATTTAAATTGATTTTAACTGTGTGGAAGGAATATTAGCTCAACTGGAAGTTTTCACTCTGCTCTTCAGTTAGTCCCACCCACCCTCCCTGTTTTTGTTTTGGTGTTAATCTTAGTGGCCTTGCAGCTGCCCGCCTCTTGTAAATTTGTGTTTGGATACTCCTTCTGGGCCCATCTCATTTGCTCACTCAACTGAGTGCAGTGAGATCATATTCTGATTTCAGGCACTCCTACTGTGTACAAAGAGAGCATCTGGGAAACAGAGAAAAAAAATTAAGCTTGTTTCCTGCCTTTCCTGTTAAGTGGTATAGACTATTTGTAGGCTTCTGAGCCCCCAAGCCCTTCTGTGTTGGAGGGAAGCCTTCTAGCTTAGTTTTTTTCCCTATAACTAGCCAGTTTTCTAGTTTCAGCACTCAAATCTGTTTCTTTGATCTCAGCACTTGTTCAGAAAAAAAAAAAAATTTCATCTGCTTTTACTGTACTTGTGTTTCTACCTACTTTTTTTTACTTTTGCATCATCTTAAAAGTACTCAGTTGTATTTATTACTGCTTGGTGTAACTCATTCTAAAGCCTTCTGGTTTAAACACTTGGGCTTCGGACCAGTTGTTTTGCACTGAGAGGGTTTGTGGTCTGCACTGTAGTGAGCTTACATCCTTCTAGGTTGGGAACTGCTGATTGAGGGCTCAGTGTCTGTTATTCTAAAAGTGTATTAATTCTGGTTTAAGCACTTGGGCTTTCAGGCCAGTTATTTTACATTAAGAGGGTTCGTGGTCTGCACTCTTGTGGGAGGAGAGGCTGGACTCTGCCCTTCTGAGCTGGGAATTTCTGATTGAAGGCTTATAGTGCATGCATATCTGAACTGCTTCTTACTGAAGTTGGTGCGCCTTGTTTGCTGTGGCATAGACTGGATTCGGGCCTGCTGGATCTAGCTTTGTTTGTGTAACTTGAGCACTAATCCAGGCATTCTCTAAAGTATTCAATTGTATTTATTACTGCTTGGTAGTAACTTGATTAAAGTTTAGCTGCCATTCTAAGTCTTTTGGATTAAGCACTTGGGCTTCAGACCAGTTGTTTTACATTAGGAAGGTTTGTGGAATGCACTGTGGTGGCAGGACAGGTAGCTTTCATCCTTCTAAGTTGGGAACTGCTGATTGAGAGCCCAGTGTCTGTTATTCTTAAAGTGTATTAGTTCTGGTTTAAGCACTTGGGCTTCAGGCCAGTTATTTTACATTAAGAAGATTTGTGGTCTGCACTCTTGTGGGAGAAGAGGCTGGACTCTGCCCTCTGAGCTGGGAATTTCTGGTTAAAGGTTTATAGTGCCTGAATATTTGAACTGTATCTTACTGAAATTGGTACACCTTGTTTGCTGTAGCATAGACTAGATCCAGGCCTGCTGAATATAGCTTTGTTTATATGCTTGTTGTTTGTTTGCTTGTTATTTCCCTGGAACGCTAATTCCACCTAATACGCGGCTTCTCAGCGCTTCTGTGGATCACTAGTGATATCTGCATTGCTTACTGTACTTATTTCCTTGTTTCACTTGAAAGAAAGTTACTGTTTGTCGTTTTTGCATTTAAGTTACCTGCAACACATTGCACTTAAGTTACCTGGCACTTGCTCACTAAAGCAATTATATAAGTCAGCACTAAAAATTAAAAGCACTACACCCTCACTCCCCACTGGCCCTGGTTTTCAATTATTAAGGAATTCCCAATATTATTCTAGCATGTCCAAACGTCAGTTGTCAATCTCCTCTCCGGTCCAGCTGGTGAATCTGGGAATTTTGAGGCAATGTTACAACTGCCTCATGTACAAAGACAACCCTCTCCTCCTCCCAACAAATTCCAACACATGTGAGAGATGCAATCATATAGCCAAACTGGAGGCCAAGCTCTCTCAACTCAGTACTGGCATAACCAGTCAGGAGGAGAAGGAAACCACACTCACTACAATTCCAGTCTCACATAGACCTACCACGACAGCAAACCAAACACATAATCACACAAAAACATACTCGGAGGCTCTAAATAAAGATCTGCCGAAGCAGCAGAGACCTCCAAAGCAGACACCCAAGCAGCCGCTACCCCAAAACAAAACATGTGCAACACATATCTCACAAAGCCAGTGTGCCAAACAGTCACAGCCCTTAAGACTAAACAACACACCTGATACACTTGTAATAGGTGACTATCGTCAGGCACACTGACATCCCGCTCACCAGGCTGAACAAGGAGAGGGTCACGGTGAGCAGCCTGTCGGGCGCTCGGATCCGCCACATAACACAAGCACTCAGGTCACTCCAAGCAAGTACAAATATGACTCAGTCATTGTCCATGCTGGTGTGAATGACCTGAGACGTACCTCCCTGGACTACATGAAAAGAGACATAAAGGAGCTCTCTGAGCATGTAGCCCAGGCCGGTATGACCCTGACCTTGAGTAGCATCTTACCCTCACCAAGAATGATGCCACAATATGAAGACAAGATGATCAATTTCAACAATTGGCTTAAGTACTGGTGTCATTCAAAGGGGATCCAATGCCTGTCAGCTTGGGATGATATGCTCGACAAGCCACGATGCTTCGCTAGGGACGGCTTGCACCTGTCACCCCTGGGCTTTCGGATATTGGCAAAGGCTCTTGCTACCCCATAGTGCCTTTTTTAGGCAAGGCTCAAAAGACAAACCCACCTCCATAGGTAACACAAGGGATAAGAAACTAAGAGTAATTCTACTCAACGCCAGAAGTCTAAACCTCAAGATGCACTTTTCGAAACTCTCCTTAGCATGGAGAACATCGATATCTGTGCAGTAACAGAAACCTGGTTCAGGGCTCCCGAGAGCACCCCAGCACTACCAGGTTATACCTCATACCATGCTTTTCGGCCCCAAAACTTGGTCCGAACCACAAAAGGAGGGGGAGTATCGATATTCATCAAAGATACCCACACCTCCAGGTTGGTGGCAAAGCACGAAGCATCAGAGACTATCCATGTGCAACTAACAGTGGGTAAAACTGCCTTCCAGTTTATAGCCTGCTACAGACCACCCTCCCAAACCCAGGAACCCCACTCGGCCTTCCTGAGAACACTGGAAAATATGAAGGTCTCTCCAAACACCATTATACTGGGCGACTTCAACTACCCAAACATAGACTGGGAGCATTACTCTAGCTCCAACACCCTAGCCCAAAGGTTCCTAGAATTTATAAACTCAAATGCTATGGAACAACTTGTTACCATTCCCACAAGAGGGAAAACATACTGGACCTGATCATCACCAACATGGGGACTCTATGCTCCAGACCAGAAGTGTATCCCTCACTGGTAAGATCAGACCATAAACTAATCTCACTGGATATTCACATCCCGACCCCACCCCCTGCCCAGAAAACCACAGTGAAAAACTTCTCTAAAGCAAATTTTACACTCCTCAAAACTGAGGTGGAATCCTTCAAAGCCCCCGGGCCTGTGGAAAATACGGCCCAGACCGCAGAATCCTTTATAAACGCATTCTATGAACACCTTCGGGAATGCATGGATCATGCGATCCCAAATAAAACCAAGACCCAATCCTCCAAAGGCAGACGTCCTGTCTGGTGGACCTCAGCCATAAACAAACTATACAATAGAAGGAAGAAGCTACTAAATGATAAAGCAAAATCCCAAAAAGGGAAGGCATCACTGATCAGTATTAGCAAAAAACTACGGGCACACATAAAATGGTCTAAGGCCAGCTTAGAGAGAAAAACTGCACAAGACACTAAGGATAATCACAAGGCTTTCTCTAGTTATGTTAGGAACCTGGGTGGTAATTCCCAGATATGCTCAGAATTAGTCCAAAATGACAAAAAATACACCGAACCCAGAGACATTGCCAACATCCTAGCTGACAGGTTCAGCGCAAACTTCTCCCCCCTCTCCCCACCAAAAGGGCAAATATCTATTCCAGCAGAGTGCTGCCCCCCTGACATCTCAGATGCTCAGGTAAGAGCCGCCCTCTCCAAAGCAAAAAACACAGCATCAATGGGACCAGATGGTGTCCCGGACTGCGTCCTACATGAACTCAAAGAAGAGCTAAACCCAAACATAAAACTACTGTTCAATCTCAGCCTTACTACAGGATATGTGCCCAAAGAGTGGCGTACAGCAACAGTGGTCCCTCTCCATAAAGGTGGTGCCTCAACGGATCCTGGAAACTATCGCCCCATAAGCCTGACTAGCTTGGTCTGCAAAGCTATGGAAAGGATCATCATGGACCTCATAAATAAAGATATTGGGGACCTACAAACACTGGATCCTACCCAGTTCGGCTTTGTTAAGGGCAGATCCTGCCTCTTAAACCTGGTTGATTTCTTTGAAACCGTCACCAAGGCCATTGACAAGGGGAAGGTGGTCCACACAGCCTACCTGGACCTCGTAAAAGCCTTCGATACAATACCCCACTCGGGCATTATAGATAAGCTCACCAGCTTAAATATAAACCCCTATGTCACTAGATGGATTGCAAACTGGCTCAAGGACAGAACCCACATGGTTAGAATTGCTGGAGCCATGTCAGACTCAAACCAGTTACAAGTGGTGTCCCACAAGGCTCAGTCCTGGGACCTCTCTTGTTCGGTATATATTTCTCGGAGGTACAAGCCAACACGGAAGGACTGTGGCTGACCAAGTTCGCAGATGACTGCAAACTGGGCCATAATCGACTCTCCAGCCGACACAAGCATCCTCCAAAAGGGCCTCATAGAAACAGACAACTGGTGCCAGAGCCATGGCCTCAAGCTAAATGCCAAAAGTGTATAGTCATCCCTTTGGCAAAAACAAAGTGCCCACAAATTACCACATAGGTGGAAATCCATTAAGTACAGAAGAAGTAATTAGGGACCTGGGGACCCAAGTTGATAGTAATCTCTCATTTGACAACCACGTGGCCAAAGTGGTTAGAAAAACATTTTATATAGCCCACCTAATCATGAAGGGATTCACATCTAGATCAGGGAGGTCATCGTGCCTCTTTACTCATCCCTCATCAGGCCCATAATTGAGTACAATGCCCCTTTTGGGATGTACCTTACCAGACACCTGCAGCAACTGGAAAGACCCCAAAAGTACCTCACCAAGAGGATCAAAGGGCTCAAACAGATGCCATATGCTGCCCGGTTAAAGAAACTCCAGCTCTACTCAGTGGCATACCGCCTGTTCAGAGGCGATCTGTGCCTGACGTATAAAGCCATGTCCAACCCGGAATTAATGGACATGCTGCACCTCAGAAAATCCAAATCCCATTGAGCTATGCGCTCGAGAGACTTGAACCTCAGCACTGAAATAAATAGGACATGCTGGAGGGACAGATTCATAACCCAGAGGCTCCCTTCACTCTGGAATAAAATCCCAGTCCAGGTTAGGCAGAGTCCCTCATTGACTCTCTTCAAGAGGAATCTTGATGAGTGGATGGGAGATCGTAGGTTTACCCCGGGTATCACTTCTGTGTCACTGTTAGACAGAGGCACAGTATACTAACCTTGAAAAAGGGCATAGCAAAATAAATTTAAAATGGGTGGGGAAAGCCAAACACATTCTGGCTAGGCTTATAAATGCCCTAGGGCAGATAGCCTAGTATGAACCTATGAACATCTCTTACCTGTCACCTTCAACAGGAAGCCACCTTGCTTAAGTGACAGCTCTTTTGGGATATCAATTAAGTCAGCACCGCCAACACTTGTGTAAACTATGATGGTTCATTTTAGTGCAAGTAAACAGCCTCTGAGCCAGCTGTTCACTTGCATTTTAAATCTATTTACCGCATATGAAAACTAAAACATCTCCTGCTCTTTCATCATATCATTACAGACCAGCTGTGTCAGTGCACTTACCATAATAGCACATGGTTGAGCTACAGGATCACTGTAGTAGTACAACTGCTTATCCACGAGAATTAAATCATAGGCAGGTATCTGTCATTCCAGTCTGACCTCCGGTGTCTTCAGATGTCCTCAGGTTGAAACTTCTTCTCTTTCCCAGGTAACTGGTTTGATGCACAGTTAAAGGGGAAGCAACTTACACCACTTTCAGTTCTATTTAGCATAAAAGTTATTAGTAAGTATGCACATGTTACGGGCAGGTAATGCCCCAGGTCTTCAGTTTGAATAGGATAGCCACCAGACTTCACCCTTTTAGTTCAAATTATCAAACATCATATGCATTTGGATCCTCTGGGGAATCCACATGAATTCCAAGGCCACTACTACCAAGTAATGACCATTTCCTTCTTCCACCACTAGGCCACACAAAGCAGTGTAGGATGTACTAAGATCACCATAAAGATCACTGCTGCAGGTTCATTCCTTATCCAGTGGAAGAGTTATAATCCAGTTAGCTACCCTAATGATAAGGTGGCACTTACAGTATGCCCTGCAGTACTGTAATGTTAAAACCTACTCCATTCCAAGATAAGATATCTAGCTTGTGTGTGCAATAGTTCATGTGACCACCTCACAGGCATTTTGGCTGGAGAAAGCTGGAGTGGTAGGTGCTGTCACAGTAGAATGGGCTCTTAACAGGACATGCCAGGGCTTTTCTGTTTTTCACATAACAGAAAGCAATGGAGTGAGGCAGCCACTTGACAGCACTTGCCTGGATACAGGCCTGCACTGCATGAAAGCTACAAAAAGCTATTCAGACTACCTGAAACTTTTTGTCCTTTGTGAAGTAATAACATAGTGCCTTCTGTACATCAAGCAAATGTAATATCTTTTTTCTGCTGTTCTGGGGGCACAGACAGCAAACGGGTAACTAAGGTTCACCCTGTCACTGTGAAACATTGCAATTTGTTTTGGAGTTGATGGTTTGAAGCTCAACAGACCCCCCTGGCTGAAGTAAGAGTCACCATCCACCACCAACTAACTTCCAGGAGAAGAATTTGAGTGCTGCAATAAGCACTGGACTCAAAAAGTGCTAGTGCTCACTTCACAATCACAAAATTAAAGCTCGGCAGAGGTATCAGAGGAGGACTGAAGTGCAGGACCCCTTTCAGATATTGGCTTACTGTGGAATGGGCAGAGAAAAGTAGGCTCTCAAGGGGAGACAAGCAGGGTGCAGTAGCAGAAAGGTGTAACTTGAGAAGACGTCTGCTGTATTACTTCAATATTCACTAGCCGTAAACACAATAGTTTGCACATTTCTGCACAAAGCCCACTACACCTTGAGTATATACAAAGGGCTTTTAGAATGGGAATTTGTAAGACTGTGAAAGTTCTAAATAAAATTTTTGCAGGGTGGCAAACCTCCCTGTGCCCTCTTCATCCACTTACTTATATACTCGCTCTCTGGCATCACTGCCACTCAGAGAGAACAGTACTTAAACACAAGAACAGTACTGAAACACAAAACAAATGATTGTTCATAGTCTGCTATCTGGTCTTGTAACAGCAGTAATTAACATTCCATGCCTAAACATCCCACTAAAACAAGCAGTGACATCAAGAACATCTCAAGGAGCCAAAAACATGGGTAAATTGACTAGTTCATGCTGTATTTGCTTATTTTCTAAGGAAAACTCCTTGACTTGACATGCAAGATAGTACAGTGAGAAACATTTTTGTTAAGTACTGCAAAACTACTGGTTCTGTAGACTCCGCTTGGGAAATTCAGCATTGCACTACAAGGGCAACATTTTCCATTTTGACAAAAGACTTTCTACTGCTGGACTTTCAGGACTACAGCATGATGCAGAGTACCTCTTTATACGAATGAGTACCTAAAGAGTACTGAGTTGAGAGCATCCCTGCTGCTAACTGAACCTCTTAAAGCCTCAGTGTACCAATGACCATTTCTACTAAGGAAAGTGGGTGCAGAATATACAACTGTGCAGGAACATACCACAGCAGCAAATGTTTGAGTGGCTCACTGCTGTAGCACTAACTACTGAAACTTTTGCTGCAGAAAACCAAACATTTGGCCCATCTCCCAGTGCTCAGCATGCTTTCCCCCCTCTTTGACGAATGGCTGACTGCCCTTGTGGGCAGTCAGCATATTCCCAGTGCAGAACAAGTGTCCAATATGATACAGTCAGGTCGTTTTTGCTGAAGTCTCTGCATAAAGAATCCCTGCCTGGATCCTGGGCATGGTCCTGACTTAGGAAATGGCTTTTCAAAATACACCCTAATGGAAGGATGTTTAAAGAGGAAAACAACCCAGTGAATCTGAGGTCTCACAGCCTATCCCGACCAGAGGCTTTGTCAAGGGAAAGGAGAGGAAATTAGTTCAAGGAATAAGAAGGTACTCCACTCTATCTAGATCTAGAATGCCCACAAAAAAAAAAAAAAAAAAAAGAGGACAAGTTGAAGAGAAACCGGTACTGCCAACAATACAAACATCTACTATTATGAAAAGTTCACACACAACTGCATGAATCACTGTTGCAGGAGTACTAATTACTGGAATCATAACCAGAACTCACAAGAAATAGAAGGTGGCTGTTTTAGTAGGAACATGCTGTAGGAGGCCAAGAAGGATGGCTGCAGCAAACCCAGCCCTTTCCCTAGAGGCAAGGTCCAACCTATAATGCTTGGAAAAGGTATGGGCTAAAGACTAATAATCTGCCTCCAAGATGCTCTGTATGTTCACCCCCCCAAGGCAAGCCACAGTGGCAGCTGCTCCTCTTGCACTGTGG